>NW_021703768.1:170076880-170226758 GCF_005190385.1 Monodon monoceros
ATAAAAGGAGGAGGGGGAGGGGATGTAAAGTTATGTATATTTAATACCTAGAGCAACTGAGACAGGAAGGAAGGGGGAAGGGCACAACCATTAAAAAAAATGACACAACCATTAAGAAGAACAGGATACCACAAAAACCGGTTAGAACCTACTAGGCCCAGGATGGTGCAAGATCTGACTTCCAGTGGACCTTGAGCCTCATTATATGCTCCTTGTAATACATCAGCATATGCTAAATGACACACCCCCAGGCACATAACAGTTCTGAGGCCAACCATAAAAGGCCAAAATACGGGGCGGTGGTGCAATTCCTGGAAATCTCTGTCCCTTCCCCAAAATAACTGGAATAATCCTCCCACTCCTTAGCCTGTGAAATTACCCAGCCCATAAAAACTAACCACCCCATATTTCAGTGCCGCCTCTTGCCTTCTGAGAAGGCTTACACTGCGGAGTGTGTATCTCTCTAAATAAACCGCTTTCACACTACTATCGTTCACTCTTGAATTCTTTCCTGTGCGAAGCCAAGGACCCTCACTTAGTGGCTGTCCCAGGAGCTCCCCCAAGACCTGGGACATGACCATCCTCTCGTGCCCCGTTTTTCCTGCAACACAATCACTAAAAAGCTCTATTGACAAAGGTTCTTTGCTTGACCAAACTTTAGTCAGGCTCCTGAACCTTCCCCTGGGCCCATCTGTGCACTTCCTTGTAAAACTCAATTTCAGCATAAGTCAGTTTAACCAGAACGTCCTGTCTTCCACATCTGATTGGCTTCCACATCCTAGGTGATGTCTGGTCACGCTGGCCTGTCTGCAGCAAGAATCCTGTTAGGTTGGTCTAGCCAGAATCCCTCCTATCCCTGATGCTTTCTCTTAGTAATTTTCCATCCACTGACCCCACCCTGCTCCTTGGCTATAAGTTCCCATTTGCCCATGCTGTATTTGGAATTAAGCCCCACCTCTCTCCTCCACTGTAAAATTCCATTACAGTGGTCCCTATACCTGTCAACATGGTCCTGAATAAAGTCTGCCTTACCAACTGTAACAAGCGTCGCTGAATATTTTTCTTAACAATATAAAGATATACACTTGACAATGCACTAGGCAAACAGAAATGGAATTCTTCGAACTGTTCAAGTAACCCACAGGAAGTCAAGAAAAAGAAAATGAAGAAGCAAAAAACAGAACAAATAGAAAAAAAAAACAGAACAGACTTAAGCCCTAACATGCCAATAATTACATTAAATACAAATGGTCTATGTACATCAGTTAAAACACAGTGATTGGCAGAATGGATTAAAAAACATGACCCAACTATATGCTATCTAAAAGAAACTCACTTCAAACCTAATGATACCAACAGGTTGGAAGTGAAAGGGTGGGAAATATTTAATATGCAATTATTAATCAAAAGAAAGAGTAGCTATATTTATACCAGATAAGGTACGTCAGAATAAAGAAAATTATCAGAGAGGGGGACATTACATATAATAATAAAAGGGTCAATCCAACAAGAAGGCATAGCAATCCTAAATGTGTATGTCTCAAACAAAAGAGCTGCAAAATATGTGAAGCAAAAACTGACAGAACGGAAAAGAGAAACAGACAAATCAACTACTATAGTTGACAAGTCAGCTACTATAGTTGGAGACTTTGACATCCCTCTCTCAAAAACGAATACAACAATCAGTTAGAAAATAAGCAAGGATACAGAAGAACTCAATAGCACCATCAACAAACGGGAGCCAATCAGCATTTATAGAACACTTCACTAGACAACAGCAAAATGTTTTGTTATTCAAATGGCCACAGAATATATACCAAGACAGACCATACACTGGGTCATCGAAATCCTGGAAGGAGAGGAGAAACTCCCAACAAATTTGAAGGAGTTGAAATAATACCGTGTGTTCTCTGAAAACAATGGAATCGAACTAGATATTAATCAATAGTAGAAAGGTAACAGGAAAATCTCCAAACCCTTGGAAATTTAACACCACACTTCTAAAGTGTGATAAAGAAGAAGTCTCAAGGGAAATTTAAAAATACACTGAAGTGACTGAAAACAAAAATACATTGTATTATAATCTGTGGGACCTTGTTAAAGCAGTAGGGTACCTAAAGCAGGGAAATTTATAGCACTAAAATGCTTACATCAGAAATGCTAACATTTGAGTCTCAAATATATTATCTAAGCTCCCACCTCAAGAACCCAGAAAGGGAATAGTAAAACAAACCCAAACATGCTAAATGAAGAAAATAACATGAGAGCAGAAATCAATGAAATTGAAGACAGAAAAATAATAGAGAAAAATCAATGAAATAAAGAGCTAGTTCTTTGAAAATATCAATAAAATTGAAAACCTCTGAAATGACTGACAAAGAAAAATAAAGGTACAAATTTTCAATATCAGGAATGAAACAGGGATATCACAGACCCTGCTGATAACAGAAAGGATGATAAAGGAAAACAACAAATCACTCCACACACAAAAATTTAACAACTTAGATGAAATGAAACAATTCTTTGAAAAATACATACTACCACAACTCATCCACTATGAAACAGTATGAATAGCCCTATAACCACTAAGGAAGTTTAATATATAATTAAAATACCACACACAACCCAACCCACCCCCAAACCTTCAGGTTCTTATAGTTTCACTAGAGTATCCTACCAAATGTTCAAAGAATGAACACTAATTCTATACAATCTCTTTTAGAAAACAAGAAGAGGGGACACTTCCCAGTTCATCTTCTGAAGCTAGTATTACCCTGAACAAAACTAGGCAAAGATAGTAAAGAAAACAAACAAACAAAAACCACTGACAGGTATCTCTCATCAACACAGATATAAAAATCCTTAACAACTAGCGCTCAGCAAGCCACGGAGTGGGGGGCGGGGAAGGGGGAGCGGCGCTAGCGTACAGGTAACTGTGCCCCTGCCCGGCGTGCGGTGCCCACTGTCCGCTCCCGCTTTTGTTGCTTCACAGCAAGCACATGGGAAATACGGGCAGGGCGAGCTCCAGTCCCCCGCCCACGCTCCTGCCAGGTCTCTGCGTGAGTCTCTGGCGTCCTGCCGCAGCCGGGCCAGCTCGGGACGCCCCGTGGTTCCGGGGGCTCTTAGGGGCCTCGCGAACCCGGCGGGCCGAGGCCGTCTTCCCCTGGGCCCGGCCGTTCCTGTTGGCTGCAGGCACAGACCGCAAGCTCGCGGACGCTGGTGTCCAGTCTCCCTTGACCTTGAGGACCCGGGAAGGTCGTACGAGCCATGGCTATGCCTAGCGTCAGATTGCCCAGCAGCGTTTTAAGAAAACCAGATGCCTGGATTGGGCTCTGCGGAGCGCTACGAGGGTCACCTTCACATAAACACTGTGCTTCCTGGAATCGATACTTGTATTTGTCTAGTACCAAGTTAAATGCTTCAAATTATAAAACATTTTTCCATAACATTTTCTCACTGAGACTCTCAGGGCTTTTAATATCTCAAGAATATATCTTCCCATTTTCCATAAGACTCAAAAGTAGTGTAAGCGGGCTTCCCTGGTGGCGCAGTGGTTGAGAGTCCGCCTGCCGATGCAGGGGACGCAGGTTCGTGCCCCGGTCCGGGAAGATCCCACATGCCGCGGAGCGGCTGGGCCCGTGAGCCATGGCCACTGAGCCTGCGCGTCCGGAGCCTGAGCTCCGCAACGGGAGAGGCCACAACAGTGAGAGGCCCGCGTACCGCAAAAAAAAAAAGTAATGTAAGCTCTAAAAAATCCACTAAAAAGACTCTGCAAAAAGTGGAAGATGAAGGGGACTCATGAGATGAGTGAGCAGGAAGAGGAGCCAGAGGACGACCCCAGTGCGGTCAGAGACCATAAGGACCTGGACAAAGTAGTGCAGTCTTTCCGATATGACGTTACCCTGAAGACGGGCCTAGATATTGGGAGAAACAAAGTGGAAGATGCATTCTACGAAGGTGAACTCAGGCTGAACGGGGAAAAATTATGGAAGAAAAGCAGAACGGTGAAAGTGGGAGATACACTGGATCTTCTAATTGGAGAGGACAGAGAAGCAGAAACAGAGACAGTGATGAGGATTCTCCTGAAAAAAGTGTTTGAAGAGAAGACCAGCAGTGAGAAATACAGAGTGGTGTTACGGCAGTGGAAAAAGTTAAAATTGCCTTAAAAAAGTACACTCAAATAAATGGATTGCTTTTTAGCAAAAAAAAAAAAAACCTTAACAAAATAATAGCTAATAAAATTCAGCAATATATAAATAGAATTTTATATGACAAGAAGGTGTTTATTCCAGGGAAGCAAGGCTGGTTCAAAACTCAAACAATACAATCCATAATATTAACAGCCTAAAGAAAATTCACATGATCATATCAACTGAAGTAGAAAAGGTTTTGACAAATTCAACAATCACACATAATAAAAACTCCAGAAAAATAGGAATTAAGAAACTTACTCAACTTGATAATTTATTTAAAATTTACAGCTAACATTATACTTAATTGTGACAGACTGAATGCATTCCCCCTAATATCGGGAACAAGGCAAGGATGGATGTCTGTCCCCGCTGCTGCTATTCAACATTGTGCTGGGAGTTCTAGCCAGTGGAATGAGGCAAGAAAAGGAAATAAAAGCATAAAAACTGGAAAGAAAGAAAGAAAACTGCCTTTATTTGCAGATGACACGATTGTCTACAGAGAAACTCCAGGAACTGTTTAAAATAAAATAAAAACCCCAAACCCTCCTTAAACTGATGTATGAATCCAGCAAGGTCACAGAATAGAAAATAAACATTCAAAAATCAATTGTGTTTCTTATACTATAAATGGATGTGTTATTATCAAAATTAAAAATAAAAATTATAATTCCTCAAAAAATGAAGTACCTACATATAAATCTAACAAAACACATACAAAATTTATATGCTGAGAACTACATAACAGTGATGAAAGAAATCAAAAAAATAAGTAAATGGAGAAGCATTCTGCATTCACAGATTGAAAGATTCAGATGATAAAAATGTCAATGCTCCCCAAATTGATATACAGGTTTAACAAAATTCCTATCAAAATCTCAGTTATACCCTTTATAGATATGGACAAGATTATTCTAAAATTCACAGAGAAAGGCAAAGGGACTAAAATAGGTAAAATAATTTTGAGAAAAAAAAAAATAAAAAAGGAGGAATCAATCTACCTAATTTCGAGACTTAGTATAAGGTACAGTAATCAAAATTATGTACTATTAGAGAGAGAGAGACAAAAAGATCAACAGAACAGAACAGAGAACCTGGGAAAAGACCCACACAAATATGCTCAATGGATTTTTGATAAAGGAGCAAAAGCAATTCAGTGGGGGAAAGACAATGTTTTCAACAAATGGTGCTGGAGCAACTGGACGTCCACCAGCAAAAAACATGAATCTTGACCTAAGTCTCACACCTTATACAAAACTTAGAGATCACGGACTTAAATGTAAATGGATCACAGATCATGGATTAAATGTATCATGGACTTAAACGTAAAATGAGTACGTAACTATATAACTTTTAGGAAAAAAACAGGAGAAAATCTTTGGGATCTAAGACTAAGCAAAGAGTTCTTAGACTTTACACCAAAAGCATGATCCTTAAAAGGAAAAACTCACAATCTGGACTTAATCCAAATTTAACACTTTTGCTCTGCTAAAAACTCTGTTAAAGGGATGGAAAGACAAGTTCCAGAGTGAGAGGATATATTTGCAAAACACATATCCAACAAAGGACAAGTATCTAGAATATATACTGAGCTCTTGAAACAACAGTGAAAAAGTAAATGGTCCAATTAGATCACAGGCAAAAGTCATGAAGAAACATTTCACATAAGAGGATATTTACATGGCAGCTGAGCACCTGAAAAGATGTACAACATTATTAGTCACTAGGGAAATGCAACTTTAAACCATAATGAGATATCACTTATCAGAATGGCTAAAATAAAAAAAGTGACAACAAATGGTGGGAGGATGTGAAAAATGTAGATCAGTCATACATTGTTCATAGGAATGCAAAATGGTACAGTCACTCTGGAAAAGGATGTAGCAGTTCCCGGAAAAACTAAATAGGCACTTGCCATTCAACCCAACAACTGAATGCCTGTGCATTTACCCCAAAGAAGTGAAGACCGATGTTCACACAAAACCTGTACACAAATGTTTACAGCATCTTTATGCAAAATGGCCCCAAACTGGAAACAACCTAGATGTCCTTCAACAGGTAACGGGTTAAACAAACTGTGGTATATCCAAACCAAGGAATTCTACTCAGCACTAAAAAAGGAATGGACTACTGATACATGTAAAACCCTGGCTGAAGCTCCACAGAATTAATGCTGATAAATCCATTTATATAATTTTTTTGAAATGACAACATTACAGAGATGTAAAACAGATTAGTGGTTGTCAGAGAAGGATGAGAGCATGGGGTAAAAGAGAAGTGGGTTTGGCTATAAAAGGCAACATGAAGGATCCTCCAGTGAAGCAAATGATCTATATCCTATATGTATCAATGTCAATATGCTAGTTGTGATACTATATTATATTTTTACAAGATGTTACCATTTAGTGTAAAAGTACAAGGGATCTCTTGTTATTTCTTACAACTACATGTGAATCTACAATTGTGTAAAAAAATAATATATAAACTTTATGTGCACCCATGATCATAGCAGCATTATTTATAATAAAAGGTGTGTCCGTCAATGAATGAACAGATAAACCAAATGCATTACATACATACCATGGAATATTATTCGGCCTTAAAAAGGAAGGAGATTCTGACACATGTTACGTCATGGATGAACCTTGAGGACGTTATGCTAAATGAAATAAGTCAGTCAGAAAAAGACAAATACCGTGGGATTCCACTTTTATGAGCTATCTAGCGTAGTCAAATCATAGAAAAAGTAGAATGGTGTTTCCAGGGGGCTGGGGGTATGAGGGAATGGAGGGAATTAATTACTTAATTTGTGAGGAATTTCAACTTGGCAAAATGAAAAAATACTGGAGATTGGCTACACAACAATGTGAATATGTTTAACATTACTGAACACTTAAAAACACTACTGTACATTAGAAATGGTTAAGATACTAAATTTTATGTTATGCACATTCTACCACAAATGCATTTTTTTAAAAACTAAAAAAAAAAAAAGGCCTTCACAATGGTGATTTCTAGTGCACTAGGCAGAAACTGTCCTCAATAGAGTGATAAAACAGCACTGATTTATCAAAATCTACATTTTCCTTTCACAAGATGAATACCAAAGCTCATTAGATATTAAATTCACAGTATCTCCTTGTGTGTCATACTGGTCAAAGGTATCAAGTTTTAATAAGAAATATGAGTTTCATCTCCTTTGGGTCATTTGTGTTCAAGAACTATCACAGTACATAGAGGATGCTAAAACATGTGTGCTGAGCACTAGGGCCCATGAGTACGGCACTGAGGGAATAGAGACACCCCATCCCATGTACCCTGGTTAATTCCTTCCTATCCTGAGCCCTCTCCACTCCCCAAGTTTAAAGTCTTATCGAATGCACTGTGCAGACAGCAAACTTGAGATGTGTTTCCTGTGCATCTACTGTCCTTCAGTCTTCCAGCTGCCAGGGAGCCAGAAACAAAACGAAGTCCATACCTTCACACAGCCCATTCTTGTGGGAGGAGATGACTCTGTGGTACAGTAACTAAATTTTATGCCAGCCAATGGAAAGCGTTAGAAATAAAAATGAAGGGGTATGGTGGGAAACCAAGGCCGAAGGCAGAAACCGGGCTGAAAAGAGGTGGGTGAGAGCACCTGCCAGACCAACACCAGCCCCTATCCTGTGAGGACACCTGAGAAAGTAAGCCTCGTGAGGGAACATGGAAGGGGAAAATGCAGAGGAGATTCCCTAACAACTCACTGCACGGTTGTGTGACGGTGCTGAAATAATCTGTGCTTTTTTCCTCCATTTCCTAATACTTCTGAAATAGCTACTACCGTGATTATTATTAAATAAAAAAAAATACCCTATGAAGTAAAAGAGTGAAGAGGTCTCTCTTTTTTCACAGGAAAGGAACTCTAAGATGCCAAGAGGACAACAGACGAGGACTCCAGGGCATTTGTTTTCCACCATCTTTGTCTGCACAAAGGCTCCCGAAGGTGACAAACAGCCAGGACTACACAGGCAGGAGGGATGCAGAAGAGCATCTTACAAACTCATGCCCTTCCTGTATTAGTTTTTCTCTGCTAGGGCTGAACAACCTGTGGGGCAGACAGCAAGCTGGCTGGGGTCCTGGAAAAGCTGCCATGCAGCTTAGAGACAGGCAAATATGGGGTTCTCAAAGACCCTTGAAGAAAACACTCACCGGGGGCAGCTGGAGGGCAGTCACCTGCTGTGCGTCCCTCAAACTCGCTTCCTGAAGAAGGGGAGAGTCTTGCAGGACTGAAAGAGATCAGAAATGGATAGCTCATAAAATCCTGGGTCTCTTTTTTCACCTGTAGAAAGAGGATTACCAGATGATGCACATAAAAAACACCCGCGGGACTTCCCTGGTGGCGCAGTGGTTAAGAATCCGCCTGCCAATGCAGGGGACACGGGTTCGATCCCTGGTCCAGGAAGATCCCACATGCTGCGGCGCAACTAAGCCTGTGCACCGCAACTACTGAGCCTGCACTCTACAGCCCACAAGCCACAACTACTGAAGCCCGCGCACATAGAGCCTGTGCTCCACAACAAGAGAAGCCACCACAAATCACAATGAAGAGTAGCCCCCACTCGCTGCAACTAGAGAAAGACCGCACGCAACAACAAAGACCTAACATAGCCAAAGAATAAATAAATAATTTAAGTTAAAAAAAAAAAAGCACTTGCAAAATAAGGATTTCTGTCACTTTGCTTTCAGACATGTCAGTGGGGGCAGTAACGGGGAATGCCTGGGGTCCAGTTGGCTCTGCCACCAACTAGCTATGTGACTCCCTGAAGGTCCAGGGACGTCAGCTGTATCATCCACAATACAAGGGAAATGAAGGTTAGAGGTCCATGGAGTAAAAGGGGTCAGTAAGAGCTGTTAGCAATTAAGATTATTGTGGGACTCCAGTGTCATATAAATTTATACATTTATAAGTTTATAAATTGCAAAGCTCTTTAAGAAAGACTATTATCTCTATCAGATGCTCCTGGAAGAGCACCTCCCACAGTGCCCAACCACCACCCCTCAAAATGTGTACACACTGTAGTACTGGGATCATCTCACTCTCCCTTATCTTGGGCTCCCAAGGGCTTCTGCTACATTCTCATATGATTTCTCTCCCCTGACCAGCACGTGCCCAGGCTTCTGCAAGAAGTGAGCCACATACCTGGCCCATGGTGCAGCCATGTCGAAATGAGCTGTGTTTCAAAAGGTAGCCCTTTCACAGAATAAGCTGCACTATCACCTCTCAGTTCGGAGAAAATCTGGGAGGTTACCCGCAGCTCATGATGTGAAATCAGTGTCAAAGCTAACATTAGAAGCCAGTGTTCCTCACCTCTCACACCTGGGACATAAAGCGCTCGGCAAACAGCAGGGGCAGGTGTGGCTATCTGGAACGACAGCCTGAGACAGGAGCCAGCTCAGACCAGTAGTGACACTTGGGTGGGGGTGTGTGAGGAGAATTCCCCACGGAAGGCAACCTCATCACTCCACTGCCAGAAGCTCAGGCTAGGTGGGCATGGATTCGAGGAAGGCATGATTTAATCCGGCTCTCATACCTGCCACCTTCTGGGGTATAAAACACAGCCCTACCCTATCTTTCACCATGATAAGTGAGCACATCGACGCTTTAAAGATTCCTTTGGACAGCTTTCAGCCTCTAAACAAAATCTGTATTTGGGGGAAAAGCTTCAAGATTAGGAACTATATGGCTTTTACTGGAAGTGCTTCCCAATGATACATCACCTGAACGTTTAAGGTGTCAATAGCTAACTCTCATCATGCCTACTTTGTCCATTCATTATTGCTCAAGGAAATGGAAGTGTTGACCCTTTTGATCCAAAGCCCATCCATGGTAGCTGGATCATCTCAGAACTTCACCCCGAAGCGAGTAGCCTGCTACAGTTCCTGAAGCACCTCCTCCTCCTGAGGGTCCTGTCATGGCCATCATCAACCTGCATAACCCAGGCTGCTTGCACATGCATTGTTTATTTGGGCAAATGGTTGTTTCTCATGCCTGTGGTTATGGGCTGAATTGCATCCCTGCCAAATTCATATGTTGAAGTCCCAACCCCCAGTACCTCAGAATGGGACTAGATTTGGACATAGGGCTTTTCAAGAGATAATTAAGTTACAAAGAGGTAATTGGGGTGAGCCCTAATCCAATATGCCTGAGGCTCTTATAATAAGAGATTACGACACAGACACACAGAGGGATGACCATGTGAGGAAACAGGGAGAAGACGGCTGTCTAGAAGCCAAGGAGAATCAGGTCTTAGGAGAAACCAACTCTGCTGATACCTTGATCTAGGACTTCCAGCTTTCAGAACCGTGAGACAATAAATTTCTGTTGTTTGAGCTGCCCAGTCTGTGGGACTTTATTATGGCAGCCCAAACAAACTAGCACATCTGTCTTGACTTTTAACCAAGGAGAGGCTGGAGCGTTAATTTGATTCGTACAGAAATCAGTATAGTTTCACACATAAAGAAATGTAATATGTAACTTTTAAAAACTGAAAACCTTATCACAATGACAAGGACAACTTCTGTGAGTCGTAAGAACGCATTCCTGGTCTCCTCATGCTTTCTTTTTCCATCTATAACTATAGCACAACTGTAGCCCAAGTCTGCCCAAACTAACCCTCACGCCCTACAGGTCACTTCCTTCAAACTGAGAGCACCACTTCTTTCCACGATGATTAATTACTTCAACTAGAAATCATGGGCAGGAATTCCCTGGTTGTCCAGTGGTTAGGACTCCATGATTCCACTGCAGGGGGTACGAGTTTGATCCCTGGTCAGGGAACTAAGATCCCGCATGCTGCATGGCACAGCAAAAAAAAAAAAAATCAAAAAAAACCAAACAAACCATGGGCAGCTCAGGCCCCCTGTTCAGTATTTTATGGGTATCCAGGCATACCTCATTTTATTGCACTCTGCAGATATTACTTTTTTAAAAAACTGAAGGTTTGCGGCAACCTTGCATCAAACAAGCCTACTGGTAACATTTTCCCAAAAGAATTTGCTCACTTCATGTTTCTGTGTCACATTTTGGTAATTCTTATAACATTTCAAACTTTTCCATTATTGTATTTGTTACGGTGACCTGTGATCAGTGATCTTTAACGTTACTATTGTAATTGTTTTGGGGTGCCGTAAACCATGCCCATATAAGACAACAAACTTAACTGATAAATGTTGTGTGTGTTCCAGTGGCTCCCACACTTCTCTCCCTCTCCTCGGGCCTCTCTATTCTGTGAGACACAACAATACTGAAATTAGGCCAATTAATAACCCTACAATAGCCTCTAAGTGTTCACATGAAAGGAAGAGCCGCATACCTCTCACTTTAAATCAAGACAGAAATAATTAAACGTAGTGAGGAAGGCACGTCAAAAGCTGAGACAGGCTGAAAGCTAGGCCTCTTGCACCAAACAGCCAAGCGGCAAATGCAAACAAAAAGTTATTGAAAGAAATTAAAAGTGCTACTCCAATGAACACACAAGAAAGCAAAACCGCCTTATCGCTGATATGGTGAAAGTTTTAGTGGTTTGGAGAGATCAAACCAGCCACAACCTTCCCTTAAGCGAAAACCTAATCCAGAACAAGGCCCTAGTTCTCTTCAATTTATTAAGGCTGAGAGAGGTGAGGAAGCTGAAAAAGAAAAGCTTGAAGCTAGCAGAGGTTGGTTCACGAGGTTTAAGGGAAAACGCCAGTCTCCATAACCTAAAAGTCCAAGGTAAAGCAGCCGGTCATCCAGAAGATTTAGCCAAGATCATGAAATGAAGGTGACTACACTGCACAACAGACTTTCAGTTTAGACAAAATAGCCTTATATTGGAAGAAGATGCCACCTATAGGGCTATCAGACCTAGAGAGAAGGCAATGCCTGGCTTCAAAGCTTCCAAGGTCAGGCTGACTCTCTTGTTAGGTGCTAATGCATTTGGTGACTATAAGTTGGAACCAGTGCTCATTTACAATTCCAAAACTACTAAAACTTCCCTTAAGAGTTATGCTAAATCTATTCTGCCTGTGCTCTATAAATGGAACAAAGCCTGGATGACAGCACATCTGGTTACAACATGGTTTACTGAATACTTTAAGCCCACTGTTGAGATCTACTGCTCAGAAAAAAAGATTCCTTTCAAAATAGTACTGCTTTTTGACTAGTCACCCAAGAGCTCCCTGATGAGATGGACGAGATTAACACTGTTTTCATGCCTGCTAACATAACATCCATTCTGAAACCCACAGGTCAAAGAGTAGTTTCAAGTTTCAAGTCTTATCATTTAAGAAATACACTTCACATGGTAATAGGTGCCATACACAGTGATTCTTCTGATGGATCTGGACAAAGTAAACGGAAAATCTCCTGGAAAGGATTCACCGTTCTAGATGCCAGTAAGAACATTCACGGGAACTCCCTGGCAGTCCACTGGTTAGGACTTGGTGCTTTCACTGCCGGGGCCCAGGTTCAATCTCTGGTTGGGGAACTAAGATCCCACAAGCTGCGCGGCACAGCCAGAAAAAAAAAGAACATTCATGGGAAGAGATCAAAATATCAACATTAACAGAAGTCTGAAAGAAGGTGATACCCATCCTCATGGATAACTTTGAGAGGTTCAAGACTTGAGTGGAGGAAGAAACTGCAGATGTGGTGGAAACAGCAAAGAGAACCAGAATTGGAAGTGGAGCTTGAAGATGTGACTGAATTGCGACAATCTCATGATAAAACTTGAATGGATGAGGAGTCGCTTCTTATGGACGAGTAAAGAAAGTGGTTTCTTGAGATGGAATCTACTCCTGGTGAAGATGCTGTGAAGACTACTGAAATGACAACAAAGGATTTAGAATATTATATGAACTTAGTTGATAAAGCAATGGCAGAGTTTGAGAGGACTGACTCCAATTTTAAAAAGAAAGACGTTCTGTGGGTAAAATGCTATAAAAGAGCATTACGTGCTACAGAGATTGTTCGTGAAAGGAACGATTCAATGGATGAGGCAAACTTCATTGTGGTCTTATTTTAAGAAATTGCTAGTCACCCCAACCTTCAGCAACCACCAACCTGATCAGTCAGCAGCCATCAGCATGGGGGCAAGACCCTTCACCAGCAAAAACATTTCATCGTGCTGAAGGCTCATATGATAGTCCGCAACAAAATATTTTCAATTAAAGTATATACATTGATTTTTTAGACATAATGCTATTGGACACTTAATAGACTACAGTGTAAACACAAATTTTATATGTACTGGGAAACCAAAATTTCATGTGACTCACTTTATTGAGATTATCTCCACTGGACAGACCAGGAAACTGAGGCTTGCAGAGTTTAGAAGCATGCCCTGGGTCATACCTGGAGGATTCAAAGCCAAGTGTATCTGCTGCCAAAGCCACCTGACTGTGGCCATTGGTGCATTTTGTACAGATATTCAGACACGTCTAGCCAACATCCATGCTCCAAGTCCTGAAGATATCACCCTATCCCCTAGGAAGCATTTTTATATTTCTTTGCAACATTATAACAATCCTGAGAGCGGAAGTTGTTTGGCTGGGGAAAGAGCGGTTCACAGAGACAAGAGGACATGGCCATGCTCAGCTCCCCACATGGGCCCTAATGGGACGGCGACGGTGCCCAGCTGTCCCCAGACCAACAAAGCCCAGAGGTACGCCCTCAAAGAGACAAGATGATGCAGCCTCAAAAACACCTACCCATAGTAGAGGTCCCTCTTGGCAGACCTGGCGCCCATGAAGAGGATACTCTCATGAGATTCTGATTGAATTGCTCTAGGGAAGAACCAGATGCTGAAAATGGTTCCAGGCTACTTAGGGGGAAGGAGAGAACTACAAATGTCAAGAGCTACTTCCAAGTGCACAGGACTAGGTACAAACATCACTTCCCCACTCCCTTGGGCTCCCTACCTGGGTCCCCGCTGAGCTGGCCCGAGAGTCTGCTTGGAAGCCCGGGGCCCTGAGCCAGGGCCATGGGCTGGGCGTCCTGGCTCTTTGCAAGGTCACTCTGGGGTTCTGCTGGCAGCCGCTCCTGCTCCTGGTCTGGAGGGCTGTCCCCATCGTCAATCACCACGGGGTCTTCACAGTGCTTGAGCTGCAATCCCAGAGAGGGCTTTTCAGAGCTCGGTGGAGAGGTCCCTGGCCAGATGAGGACCAGCAACTGTCCCAGGGACTGGACAAACCCCTCCCTCCCTGGGCCTGCTGACTGTTGACTCTACCACTAGAAGCTCAGTCCCAGCCTTGTACAGGGCTATAAAGTGCGGGGGCGGGGGTAACGTAACCATGCCACCAATTAGGGCCTTTAGGGAATGGAATCTGCTTTTTTAGGAAACCAAACTTCAATGTGGGCATAACCGAAGCACATAGCTCTAGATGGAATTCCTCATCCCTGGCCAGGGGACGCGTGACCCCACCAAACCATCAAAGCACAAGGTGGCCCTCCTTTCCACACCTGCTGCCCAGCCCCACTCTCTCCCTCTCCCTTCCCATCCTCCCAGCCAGCCCAGCCCAGCCCCCTCTGCTCACCCATTGCCAGGGTCTCCCCGGCTCTCGTTCCAGTGCCTCCACAGCAGCCACAGCCTGATCGCCACTCTCAGGTTCCTGGGCCCGCACCCAGCCCTGGATCTCCCGGGGCAGGATGGCCAGAAACTGCTCCAGCACCAGCAGCTCCAGAATTTGCTCCTTGGTGTGCCTTTCAGGCCGCAGCCAGCCCCGGCACAGGTCCCAGAGGCGGTGCAGGGCCTCCCTGGGGCCCGCCGCCTCCTGGTAGCAGAAACGTCGGAAGAGGCGGCGGGAGGACTCGGGGCTGGGAAGCTCACCCTGGGGGCTAGGGTTCTCTCCCGGTGGGCTCCTCATTTTCCTGGGCTCCTCACTTTCCTTCGGAGCCAAGACTCGGGGGCACAGGGCTGTGGGCATGATGGGATTTGATGGGGGTCAGCAGCAGAAGACGACCCTATTTCCAAACAGAAATCACTGGCTTCAATGTTCTGGTCTCCTGCAGTAGTTTTTTGGGGGTGGTGATGGGAAAAGTGAAAAAGCCCACAGAGACCAGCCCTTGGGAGAAGCCCTGGGACATGTGAGAAGTGTCAGTGTGGATGATCCTTAAACAAAGGGAGAGAAGGAATGACCCCATTCCCAAAAGCATCATTTTGTGATTCCCCTAACTGGGTGACTGGACAAACAAGGCAGGGAGTCCAGGAGAAAATCAGTGGCATTTCAACGTGGCACTGGCGTTCCAAGCATCCCAGGAGACCAACAGGGCCGCATGCAGGAGAGAGATGTAATTAACGCTCTGTGGTACCTTCAGTGTCCAGGTCCTCCTGGAAAGGACCTGAAATGGACGAGCTGAGAAGGCCGCTATCTTGAGGCTTCAGAGCCAAAGTCACCGTCCTTGCCCTTGAGACCTTTACAAAATGAGCTAGAAGGACAAAGACAGACATGCACAGGAAAAGTCTTCAAAGCTGATCCAGGAAATTCATCCTGCTGGTGGCTAGGGCTGACGATCAGTGCTAGACCAACACAGACTGAGAATCGGCCTTGCTCAGTGGAATATGCACTGGGAAGCAGGGAATAAAGCAGACAGCCTAGAAGATCCCCAGACAAGAGATGGAGAAAGTCAAAAGAGGCAGCCACATCCTGAGTTTCCTACAGAAAAATAACATTATGTATTTAAAAACATCAGTGCTTTCAGATGAACCTCCACCCAACTCACTGAAGTCTGAATAGTAAACTTTAGCGTATACTTAACGATGTCTGGACCTTCCACCTGGCCTCCACCCATCTTGCCTTCTCTTCAAACCACAATGAAGAAAACCACACACACCTCACAGACCTTTCTCAGGCAGAACAGAGGTTGGGCACTCATGGCACAGCCTTCATATCTGTAGGGTGGGGCTCAGGGGCCCCTCCACCTCCCCAGTGAACACATACAGAGCGACATCAGAGAGTAGCGGCCACTACTCAAAACTATGGGACCCAGGGAAAATGAATGGCACATGGGGTCGCACACAGTCCCCCACCACCACCATAAGGCCTCTGAGATCCTTGGACATGGTCACTTGCCCTCCTCACCAGGTTTATGAGGCTCCCCAGCACGCCAGCACCTTAATCTTAACAGCTCAGTGCCCCCACCCCCCAAGGGTTCCATGCAAAACGCAGGCCTCGTTTCCATTTCACTGGAAGACAAGTGTTCTTCACAGAAGAACAACAAGGCCACTGAATGGCAATCAAAAAAACCCAAATCTCTATAGCTCTTTGCTTTCCAACATAAAAACAAATACAGACTGGCATAAAAGGACTTTGAGGGTATCTGGCTGGACACGCTACAGCTTGCCCCGCCTCCGGATTTCCTCCAGTGTCTGCTCCTGCATCTGACACCCAATCTCAGCCTTACTCACTTGCCACGTTCCATGAATTCAGCCATCACACACCTGCAGGGCCTCTAGGTTCCTCAGGTCTGCACCCAACCTGTGCCCCACCCTCAGTCAGTACTCAGATACCCGCTCTCGGGCATCTGGCTCTAGGCTCTGCCCATCATCCCTAACCAGACAGCCGTGTTCCTGTCACCCTAGCACCTGGCACATAGGAGTCTCAGAAATGATGTGTGATGAATGAATTAACGTTGGTCCCAAGAGGATCCCACAGGGGGGCGGGGCATGCTTAAAGAAGCTCTAGGCGGAGGAACAGAGCTGGATCAGCAGAAAGAGGAGGGGATGGGCATTTTATGCCAGGAAAAAGGGCAAGCCTTTCCTCGCTCCAGGTCTCTCTTCCTTTTCCCTCTCTCCCTTTCCCTCCCTACACATACACACATCCACCTCCACTTTACCCAGTTCCCGGCTCCTCACCTCACAGCCTGGAACTCCTTCCCTGCGTCTAACTCAAATCCCTCCTGCGGCGGAAGTCTGCGGCAGCAGCTCCTCATCCTTCCAGCCCGGTCCCCCGGGTGTGCTTCCTGAGGCGGGTTCTCTGCAGAGGCCACTCCGTCCCTGGCTAGCCGAGCCCCCGTCTCCTGCTCATCCAGAAAACCACGGCTCCGCTTAGGAGGGAAGAAATGGTAGCAAATGGAGGCGCCTGAAAAACAACATTTGTGTTGTCTTATCCCCCTCCCCGGAGACTCACCGCACGGCTCCTGGAAGCGAGGCAGGGCGCGCGGGCCACAGAAGCCTGGGCCGCCTGGGCCGCACTCACCGCCGCGCCGCGTCCCAGTTGGCGGGCCGTGCAGGCCTGACCGCCTCCGGAGCCCGCCGGACGCGGAGGAAAGGAAAGGCCGAAGCCCTCCGGCTCCCTCCCCTGGGACACTTCCTGCTCCGCTCTAGGACCGGGGAGGTCTCCGCATCTCAGTGGTTCGCTCCTCCGCCCCCCGGCCGAGGTGTGCGCTGGGGGTGACATCCGACACCCCCGGCCCGGCCCGGCCGGCGCGCCCCGCCCTGCCACGCCCCGCTCCGCTCCGCTCGCGACCCGGCCTAGGAGCTTGGCCGGGGGCCTTGTGGGTCAACCACACCGCCTCTGCCCTGCCTCCCCGCGGGCTCGCGCGGGGGGCGCGCGTCGAGGCGGGGCGGGAGGCCGGGTCGTCGAAGGCTCAGCTAGGACCGCGCCTGGAGGCGGGTGGCAGAGCGGGGGGGTGCAGAGAACACGGTCAGCGGGAGGGCTCGCGCGGGTGCGCCTTGCCGTGGAGAGCCGCCGGTGTGGGAAGGTTGGCCTGGGGGCTCCTCTCTTCGCTGTTCTACCCCTTCGGACTCCCACACGGGCTTGGGGACGCCCGGAAGGGACGATCCTGGAGCCGAGGCTGAATGCTGGAATTGGGAGGGGGAGCGGAGGAAGAAGGCTGCCGCGCACAGTGGGCCGCTACATTTCAGAATCCCGGTGTGACCGCCCCGCACCCCGCGCCCTGGCAGGTCCAACCCCCTTCCAGCCAAAACCCCTCCTCTAGGTCCGGCCCGCGGCCGCTGAAGAGACGAGGACTGGAGAAAGTAAGAGTCACCTCCCCGATTCGTCATCTATCGGATGCCCAAGGTTTAAGCTCCGGCTTTTGGGGGGTTTGTGGACTTTCACAGCGGCCCTTACACATCCCTTCTGAGCATCAGGACAGCTCTGGGGAGTGCGTAGAGGGACTTTGGTCAATCCCGGCCCCCAGTGGGTGGTCGGAGTGCTTATTGCTCCCTTAAGTGTAGCGTGTAGCTAGCTGTTCACACTGAGGCCGAGGGACAGGTTAAGGGACTTTGACTTGAGGTCGAGGGGCCGTGAGGGGCAAGAAGAATTAGGGCCTCTGGACCTCTAGATAGGGCTTCTTGCCACTGCCCTATGCTGAACATAGCAGAGGGGTCTTCCTGGGGTCATCCTTAATCTTCCAGGTTCTTGGGTTTGGGAGCAAGCATGTATCGGGTCCCTGAGCAGACCTGATTCCCACCAACCCTTCTCTTTCTTCATCTGCCTGGCACTGAAGTTGGACTCCCCCACGGAAGAAGGCAGAGAAGTGTCTACATCTACTAGAGGTGATACACTACTGCAGATAAATGATTTTTCTCAGATCAAGTAGGACAATACCAGTTCCCTGAAAGAAAGTGGCCTGGTTGAGCAGGTGGGAGAGAGGTGGATGGACTGAGGACCGGGATTTCTTAGCAGTGTTGCTTTTCCTTATTCCTTGGACTTGGGAGCCTTTTGTTTCTTCCTCTCAATTATGAATAATCACTCCTGAGTAGGGGAGTTACTGGGAGCCACCAATTGCCGTATGCTTGGATTCTGTGACTTTTGCAGGAGATGGATCAAAGCAAAGGAGTAACGCTCACTTTTGTGTAAAGTGATTGTTCCCCCAAATAGAGCCAGATGCCGGCAGGGCCACCCAGAGTTCTTACCTGGAACCTGCAGATACAAGTGGGAACCACCCCCTTCAGACTTAACTCGACTCAGCGTTAACAGGATTCACGTGCACCCCCTTCTCAGGAACACCAGCCAGGAACCATGGCCTGGAGGAGAAGCTGGGGAAGAGCCAAGGATTCGCCAAGGCAGGTCCGACTAAGGTACTTTGGCAAATAGCGCAACCTGCTCTAAAAGTCCAGATCCTCTGCCTGGGTTCCCAGCCCTGTGACTGGGCAGGGAACTACCTGTTGAGTGTTGGTAATTTGTGCTCACAGTTCTGCCCACTGCAGTTTGAAAGCAGATAAAATGCAGGGCCCAGAAATTCCTAGCGCACAGCATCAGATCAATCCCCCCTGCCATGTCCAGTTCCTTCCCCTGACCTGACATCTCCCTGTACACTGTTATCTCTTCGAAGCTTTGTGTTTATTCTGTGTTTCGCTTAGCACAGGGGTTATGAGTCAGAGCACCTGGGTTAAAACCTGCCTCATCAATTCCTAACCAGGTGATCTCAGGTATACTTAACCTTTCTGTGCCTCAGTTTCCTCATCCAGAAAAAGGATGATGCTGTCTACCTCGTTAAATGCGCGGGGCCATTAGATCGTTCAACAAATGTGTACTGAGTACCTACTAGGCGTTCATTATACTAGGCTCCATTCCAGGTTCTCAGGGTGCATCTGTGAACACAATTGGCTGAGGGGATGGCTGAGAGGGGCAGGGCGGGCAGTTAGCAAAATCAATAACATGATCTGCTATGTTTGATCCATGCTGCAGAGGAAGAAGAAAATGGAGCAGCATCAGGGAACAGGGGTGCTGGGGATGAGCTGGTGACAGTCACAGTATTAAAGAAGAGGTCAGGACAGGTTCCACTGTGATTGTGACATCTGAGATGAGGGAGTTGATCAAGCCCAAGCCTGGGTGAGATCAGGGTCCCAGGTAGAAGCCACCATGAGAGCAAAGGCCCTAAAGTTGTGGAAGCACAGTGAGGCAGCCAGTGAGCAAGTACAGTAGGGTGTCAGCTCAGGGTGGAGGTGGGGAGGCAACTGGAGGCCATGGGAAGGAGTTTTCCTTGACACGAGATGGGATTGTGACAGATACCACTAGTGAAGCAACAGAAAGAGAACCCTGAATGTCAATGCTGCCCAAGGACCGTTGAGCCATCTCACACTTAATGTATACATTTCATTTGGTTTATATTATGTTGCTGATTGTGTATATTTTTATGAAAGGCTTGCTGTGTGCCACCATTTGTTTCAACCTTGGGGAGACCATAGTGGACAGAAGATCCTGGCTTTTAGAAGCTGGAAAGGGGAATCAGATGGTAGATGGCATGAAAAAAAATAAAGCAGGCTAAGAAGGATCCTGCTGGGGTGGTCAGGTAGGACCTTCATGAGAAGGTAACATTTGAGGAGAGAGCAGGTGGAGGGCAAACTGAACAGAGGTGTGCGGAAAGGACATTGCAGCAGAGGGAACAGCATGTGCAAAGGCCATAAAGCAGGAGGCTTGTCCCCCTGCCCCCCAGAGAAATGGGAGGCTGGAATGGAGTGACTCTGGATTTTACACTTAAGAGGGTTTCAAGTGAGGGCATGGCCTGATGGGACTTTGATTTTACGTGATCACTGTGCAGAACA
The DNA here is from genome assembly GCF_005190385.1 of Monodon monoceros. Taxonomy (NCBI): domain Eukaryota; kingdom Metazoa; phylum Chordata; class Mammalia; order Artiodactyla; family Monodontidae; genus Monodon; species Monodon monoceros. The sequence continues at coordinate 170,097,579 of NW_021703768.1, forward strand.
GATTGGAGCTGGTTGGAGGAGGCAGAGGCCATGTTGGAAGCAGCCACAGAAATGCAGGCAGGACATGGTCCATTCCAGAGTCAGCTGGTGAACAGTGGTGATTTCCCCCATGGTGTGCTGCTGGGTGTCAAAGGAGTGAGAAACGGCTGTAGTTTTGGCCCCAGTTGGGTGATTGGAGGGTCTGCCTAGGAGACAGCAAAGCAGGTTTCTGGGAAGGGGTTAGGAGACAAAGATGTGTTTTGGACTTGCTGCGTCTGAAATGCTCAAAAGACAAATCGTTATGACTGTCCAGGGAGAAAGCCAAGGCTGGAGGTGGAAATCTGTTGTCCCAGCACGAAGCAGGAATTGAGACCCTGGGATGGACAAGTGCAGGTTGAGAAGCTGCCTTGGAGAGGGTGGATCTGCCACACCAGCTTTGGAGACTAGGAAGAGAGGCGGGAGATCCAGAGGGGGAGGAGAAGAAGAAAGGGGGAAAGGGGGAAAGGGGAAGGAGAAGGAGGAGCCACCATGAGCTGGAGAGAAATCTGGGCAGTGCCGAGCCTTGGGATCCCAGGCAGGCAAATGTGTTTCAAGAAAGAGGGATATTCCGTGAAGATAAGTGCTGCTGGAAGAACAAATTGGATGAGGAAAAACACCGATAAGAATACTGACCCTAGTATTTGGTATAGAGGGCCCCTGAGCAGAGCAGAGGTGGTAGAGCTGCTGGGATGGAGTAGTTTGGAGAGAGAAAGGAGGTGAGGGAGTGGAGACAGTTGTGCAAGAAAAAGTGGCAGTTCCCAAGGGAGCATGGGTCCCATCTTAAGGATGGGAGAATTACAGTGTGTGGCTTAAAAGAAGGAGGGGCTGGGCAGGAGCTAAGGGGAGCAGTGAAGGGAGAGGAGAAGGCAAAGTGACCTCTGGGCCCTGAGGCTGACGGGGAGCAGGTGAGTGGAAGTCCATGGTGGACTCCTGAATACTCAGACACTTTGGCAAAATAAGAAACAGGGTGTGATGATGTATTTTATGCATCAACTTGGCAAGGTCAGTGTGCCCAGGTATTTGATAAACACTAGTCTAGATTTGCTGTGAAGATATTTTTTTAGATGAGATTAGCATTTAAATCAGTAGACTTTGGGGCATCCCTTGTGGCTCAGTGGTTAAGAATCTGCCTGCCAATGCAGGGGACGTGGGTTCGCGCCCTGGCCTGGGAAGATCCCACGTGCCACAGAGCAGCTAAGCTCGCGCGCCACAACTACTGAGCCTGAGCTCTAGAACCCATGAGCCACAACTACTGAGCCCGCGTGCCACAACTGCTGAAGCCCACGTGTCTAGAGCCCGTGCTCCGCAACGAGAAGCCACCGCAATGAGAAGCCCGTGCACCGTGACGAAGAGTAGCCCCCACTCGCCGCAACTAGAGAAAGCCCGTGTGCAGCAACGAAGACCCAATGCAGCCAAAAATAAATAAATAAATTTATAAATAAATAAATTTTAAAATAAATAAATTAATAGACTTTTAAGTAAAGCAGATTATCCTCCATAATGTTGGTGGGCCTCAACCAATCAGTCTTTAAGGGTAAAGACAGGTTTACACACACACACACATCCTATTGGTCTTGTTTTCCTGGAGAACCCTGACTGATCCACGGGGCCCTTGGCTAACAGTGAGGAGCATGAGATGGTAGAGGTGTGAGAGCAGGAAGGAGAAGACATGACACGCTCACTTTGCAGAGTGGAAAGTGAATGGGCTGTAGGAAAGGAAACCATAAATTATGCCAAACGTGGAAAGTCAACTGTGCACCATGAAGTACCATGTGTAGCTTTCCTAAAACCTAGTATCTACATACGGAAGGGCAGCAATTACATCTTCCCCCGGAGAGGAGGTCATCATTCCACAGAATATGCTTGTGGACCGATGACAAATACAGGTGTATAAGATGTGCCACCTCGCCGTCTGGTTCCTGGACCAGCCACATCTGCCTTACCTGGGAGCTCATTAGAAATAGAACCCTCAGGCCCCAAACACAGCCTGCATGGTTAGCCAGATACAGGGGGACTCTCTAGCTCTTTGAAGTTTTGGGGTTTTTTGCCACGCCTCTTAGCATGTGGGATCTTAGTTCCCCGACCAGGAATCAAACCTACGCCCCCTGCAGTGGAAGCGGGGAGTCTTAACTACTGGACCGCCAGGGACGTCCAAGCTCTTTGCAGTTTGAGAAGCTCTGTTGTAAAGGGGTTCAGCATGGTTCTGGGCATAGTAGATGCTCAATAAACTGTAGCTTAGACTAGCAGTTCTAAGAGTAATAGTGCTGAATATTACTGTGAATTATTCACAGGCTTCCAGGAAGCAAGGACAGCAGGGCTCTGACCTGGTCCCCAATATCTAGCAGAGGCTATGGCTGGTGAAAAGGGCTCAGTGAGAATCCGTTGAGTGAAGGAATTTGGCTTAATTAATTTTCTCGCAATACAGGCCTCCCAGCTGTCACATGAAGGCTGCTCATCTATTTTCATATTTTGTTTTGTTCCTTTTGCTGAAGTCAAAAAGACTTTGAGAACTACACAAAGGCCAACATAACCAACTACTTAAGGGCTCCAATGAAAGCACCTAAAATGACCCACTTGTTCCCTGGAAAAAGGTGCCATCCCTTTCCTCAAAGTCACATGTGGATGCTGTGGTCAAAGAAACAAAGCCAAAACGCCAAACATCAGTTTGGGGGGCTGTTCATGAGCATTGGGGTGTTAATACTGACTCATCCAGACCACCAGGGACCAGCCTGTAGCTTGGCAAATTCAGTTAACTGAAACAACCAGATTTATTGTACTGGTGCCATGAGGGAGGGGGCATAGAGGATGCTGGAGTGAGGCTTGATAAAGGAAGAAGGAAAGTGTCTTCTTAAGGTCTGTTTGCAGCTGAAGGTTGGAGGAGGAGGAGGACGGTGCCAGGGAAGTGGGGTCACTTCTGCTTTGCATGCTATTTAGAGGTGGGCTCAGGAGGGGTGGGGTTAACTGAGGGTCAGGGGTTGTCAGGAGGTGAGGGTAACTTAGCCACGGAGTCAGAGATGAGTGTAGCAAGCAGATCTGGGGTGTCAGTGGAAAGAAAATAAGAGTCACTCCAAGACGGGTGCATTGTGGCATTTCACAGCTGCTACAAAACCTTAGGGAAGGCACGTTTCCTGTGGACACAAAGCTGCTTTACTGTGTGTCTTCTTTCCTGCCTGTTCTTTTCTCTCTCCTCACTGATTTTCACGGTTTTGCCCCTGGACAGGCTTTGACTCTTCTAGGAGGGAAACAACCCTGGCCATTCAAGTTACTTAGATTCTAGGAGGCAGTGGGTAAGTTTATCCACTCATGATAGGATGGTACAATACCTGACTCACATGGATCAAACAAAATTTTTTACATAAGTACCCCAGCACAGAGCCAGAGATACTTAACAAGTACTTATGCATAATAGTCCCCTTTTCCTCCTCAATTAGCTGCACATGAACTTTTAAACTTTTTAGTGTTTGGCACCTCCTATTACAGTGTATCTCAGTTTGCTTTTCTGCTATTGAACACCTGGATGGCAACACATATTTTTGCTCTAGATACAAAGAATTCTGAATTACTCCTTGTTCCTCAAACACTCCAAGTACTTACACTGAATCTTTTAAACTTAGCATGATCTATTTCAGGAATTTCTTGACCCTAACTACTGGCTCTCCCAATTTTGCCAGTCTCCCTTCAGCCCCATTCCCTCAAGCTCAGTTTACTTCACGTGCAGATAGGGACGGCAGTGAGGATCCTGTAATGGGTAGAAATGTGTCCCACAGCATGATATATCTAAGTCCTAATCGCTTATTACTGTGAAATTAACCTTATTTGGAAATAGGGTCTTTGCAGTTGTGAACAAGTTAAAACAAGGTCATACTGAATTAGAGTGAGCCCCAAACCTGATGATGGGTGTCCTTATAAGTAGGCCATGTGAAGATAGACACACAGGATGAAGGCCATGTGACAACAAAGCCAGAGATGGGAGTGGTAGGTCTACAAGGCCAGGAACACCATGAATTGCTCATAATCACCAGCAGCTAGGAGAAGGCAAGGAAGGATTCTTCCACAGAGCATGGTCTTACTGATGCCTACTTTTCACATTCTAGCCTCTAGAACTATGAGAGAATAAATTCCTGTTGTTTCAGGTTAACCCGTTTGTGCAATTTGTTATGGCAGCCCTAAGAAACTAACACAGGTCTGGATACACCCACCCACACACACCCACATTAGGAAACTTGTTGCAGTCTTACTTCTCTGCTTATTTTATTATTATTTCCAGTTTCTTGTTCCTAGTCTCTTACAGATAAATTTGAGACCATTCAATGAAACATGAAAGTTGTCACCTTCAGCTTTTCCCTGCCTGTTATCTCCCAGATCTAACTGGTTAAAATAGACAAAGTCCCCCATCCATCTTCTCTTTGGCATTCTGGTTGTCTTTGTTGAAGTCATCTCCCTGGAATATTGAGATAATTGCCAACAGATCTGCTGTCCTAATCTCTCTCTTCTTTGAGCTAATTTAATTTAGCATTTACTGGGTATCCACTCAGAGCAGCCCAGCTCAAGGGTGAGAAAGTGGGGCTTATCCTGGAAGACGGGAAAATCTCACTGGTACAACATGAAGATGAAATAAGTGAACGAACGACCGTGACGCAAAGAGGCAAAACACTTGCTATTTGGAGGGAGCTGTGTGACAAACCTGCAGATGAGGTAAGAGGTCCTCATACACCAGGCTAAAGAACTTGGATTTCACTCTGTCTGCTTTTTTGCCTGCAGCCCAGAGAAAGACGCGCAAATCATGACTCACTCTGATAATTTCTGCTTTACCCTGTTCTGCAGGAAAAAGGCTGGGCTGTTGTTGGCAGATTCTGTCCTCAGCCCAACCGTAATCAGGTTTCCCCGATCATTTTTCAACTAGACCTGACTTTTGGGCTTCCATTCTTGTTCTGCATTGTCCAGTTTTAGCAAGAATCCTGCTAAGTCAGTTTAACCAGAAGTCCCCACCCTAGAGATTTCTGATTACCCTTGAGATCCTGATCAGGTTCCTTATCCCCCCACCATCCCTCAGGTGATATCAGATCACCCTGGCCTACCTTCAGCAAGAATCCCCTCAGGTGAGGTCACTTTAGCCTGAATGCCCCTTTACCCCTAATGTTGCCCCTTTACCCCTAATGTTTCCCCTTAGTAATATTCTATCCACTGACTCTCCCACACTGTTCCTTGGCTATGAATTCCCACTTTTCCTTGTTGTATTTGGAGTTGAGCCCAATCACCCTCCCCCATTGCAAAACCCTGTTTTCAGTGGTCCATACACCTATCCCAATAGTCCCCTGAATAAAGATTGCCTTGAGGCAGGAGATAGATGGGCTCCAGGCTAGACATTTACAACTGGCCTCCTGTTCACACTTCCTGGGGTGAGAAGAAGATGGGCTCCAGGCCAGACATTCATTACCAGCCCCCTGTTTACATTTCCTGAAACAAGAGACAAACGGGCTCCAGGACTACATATTTATGACCGGACTCCTGTCTATATTTCAAGATCTGCACCTCGATATAAAAACCAGCAAGAGAAATAGGGTAAATAACCGGACATTTGACATTTTTATGGCAGGGACAGGGAGGGGCTAAACCTTGTTAAAAGATCAAGAGGTCATACATTTCTCCATCCTTGGGGCAAGGGAAACATTGCACATGCACAGAAAGGCTCCTTGCGGGTCAAAAAGGAGAGGGCACCACCCCATGATATGTGATGCTAAGGCCGTCCCACAGGCCTCTGGGCTGTAATCCATCTTGGAAAAAAGTTGTGCACGCGTGTTGGGGAGGGTCCTAAGGCAGGTCAGGTGTGGAAAAAGAAACCAGATAATTGGTCAAAGGTAAACAAAGACCCGGAAGAACTGCCCTATATAAATGACCTAACCGCCTCTTTACTGCACTCCTCCTCATTAGGCAGGATGCCCACACCCTTTCTCTCGGGGTGTGCATCTCTGCCTTGCTTCTGTCTTAACTAAACACACTTTCTCTGTTTGCTCTCCCACTTGTTGTTGTGCTACGTCTCTAATAATAAACTTTGTACCTGTTTTTACAGTTTTTGCCTCCGTGAGAAATGCATTTTTCACTGAAGGCAAGAGCCAGGGGGTGTGGTAGCTAGGATTCCTGGTTTTCATCCAGGCTACCCAGGTTCAATTCTTGGGCAGGGAATTAAGATCTCGCTTCACGCCACCAGTCACCGCTGCCTCCCCAAGATCAGCCTTATTGTGCTTTAACTAGTGTCATGAATAATTTTTCTGTGACACTATCATAAGCTGTTATGGGTCTTGTAACAAAATGGAGTGTTGATGAACGGTTCTCATTAGGCTAAGGGGATCTTGACAGGTACTAGAGTTCAGTTCGTATTTTGGGGAAACCCAGGAGAGAGATGTGTGGGCTGCTGGCTTCCTGACTCGACAAGAAAGTAGACAGTTAATAGTGAGTACAGGAGTTGAAGGCTGGAAAGTCGGCTGCCCCATAACTGTGATTGAATCCAGTCGCTGAAGGGGGCTCTTGTATGTCTCAGTGACCATGAGGTTGTGGAAAGACATTGCCAGGTAAGAATTCTCTCCCAGATCTGTGGAATGTCTGGGAACCAAAACCTCTTGGTTTGTAATAGCTTGCTGAGAAAAGGCATCCTAAAGCCTGTGTTGTGGGCTTTGGAAATGAGAAAGGTCTGGCTCCTAAACCTCATCCTGAATGGTAAGAGCCAGAATTCTGAACTGTAAGGTGGGCCCTGGGTCTGGCTCATGCTGGTAGCCTTCCTAGGGACTCCCCAGCTCTGCCACGAGGAAGGCTAATGGGACTTAACAAATGAGACAGATGTACCATCTAAAACCAAGTTGATGTGAACATAGCTATCTTCCCTGTGGCTTGGATGATGTAGATTTCCCACTTTAAGAATAGATCATGTAAATGTTACTTTGTGTTCCTATTTTCTTTCTTTACATTATCTCTTCTAGTTGAAAGGTTATCATCTACTTCTATCCTTAGCCTCACTTCCAAAAACATCTGCCTTTACCCCCCACACAACTACTTGGTGTAATTTCTTTAAAAAGGTTGTTTGTTTGTTTTTGTAAGAAAATTTCCGTGGTTTTATTGTATCATGAGGCATTGAAACAACTGAACAAATCAGTACATCTGGGCAGTGAGGCAGCAGCTTTCTCCTTCACTTCTTTGGGTTACTAAAACAACTTGTCAGTAGATTAAAAAATAAAAATAAAAAGACAACCTTTTGCATTAACTTGTGTTTCCAAGTCATGCGCTGGTACAACACAAACGTCTCCTGTCAGATGCAACTAGTCTAGCGTCCAAACATCATGCACAACACCTCAGTACCAGCGGCTACTGCGCTCACTCCCACTGTGGCCCTGCCCATTTGTGTATGATATTCGGAGCATCTGGAGAAGTGTGAATAGTATCGGGAAGAGGAGGGAGGAGGAAACAGCATGAGTGCCTGGCTGGGAGAGCGTTAGCCCAAGTTGTGCAGGGCAAGCCTGAACCTGTCATGGGTGCAAACCCAAGCATCAGTTGATGTTCTTTAATAGGAACATCTGATGGAACCCCGTGGTAGGGTCTTCACTTGCGTTGAGCTGGGCTCCAACTGTGTTGATGATGCAGCTATCTGGCGTGGGCTGATGGTGCTGAGCCGTGATGCTGTGCTGGATTTTGAGGAATGGAAGCTAGACAATTTCTCCACGATGGCAGCTTTCCCCTGAAACTGCTGTCCTTTCCAGGTAAGGCATGGTGTGTCAATATAAATTGTGCCTAGCTGGGTTCTGTCGTTATCAAATAACTGGTAGTAATGTTGAATGAACCTGGATACAATCTGCTCCCAAACTGGCTTGTCTCCCGTTCTGGAGCATCACCGGTCTTGTTGAGACCCAAGGGGCTGCAACGATGGCGACAGCAACCCAGCACGGTCTGTCTGTTCGTTTGTTTTAAAATTTACTTACTCTAGTAGTACAGAGCTAACACCCTGATAAATCCTCAGAAATTATCCAGTATCAGACTCCTTAACTGAGTTGAAAAAGCCTGGAAAAGTTAACAGCCGCATTTGAGGAATTTCTAGGGACACAGCAAGTACATCTGACCCCTGATTTCCGGGACTCTTTACAGGGACCATTGCCTGGTCTCTCTGTAATTACAGAGCCTTCCCATTGCTGGAAGCCGGACGCTCCAAGCCCTTGGACTTCTCCCTTGCTTTCTCCACTGAACCCTCCCGCCTTGCGTAATTCCTCCTACTCCCACCCCATCTCCACCGGTGGCCCCCGCCCGAGATCCAGGAGTTTCTGGGGGTCAGCCCCGCCAGTGCCACGTTCGTTCTCTGACGCAGGTGGTCGCGCCTTACAAAGGCCCTGAAGCCTAGGGAGGGGTGAGCTGGCCGCAAGGGAGGGTCTAGAACAGTGGCCTCTCTGCCGTCGCTCTTCGGGCTGGGAAGGCGAGGATCGGGGAGGTGTGCATCCTGCCAAGTACATAGGCGCCCGCGCGGGAATTTCTAAGGGTGGGCGCTGTATCTCAAACAGGCTACTCCGGCAGACGGCTGGACCCAGGAGCCGCCCGCCACTGTCGGTAACCACCGGTCACCAACTTTGGTTCCGTGACACCGCGGTAAGAAGGGCTCGCGCTGGCCCTATCACCCTTGGAGGGGTGACATTACGGGGTCTTAGGTAGTTCCTCCCCTCTCCCATAGATGAATGGGAGAGGCCTTGGGGATGAATGTTTATTCCCAAATTGCCACGCAGATATTTGAAATCAGAATTAACCAGAATTTCAGTTCTCCCATTTCTAGGGCGAAAGGTTGTTCAAAGATATTTAAAAAGCAAATCGTTTTCCTAGGGAATCTTCTGAAAAAAGGAAGCGAACACGTTTTTGCCTCTTGATTGTTCCGATGCGTCGTTGATGACAAATTGAATAAGCGAGAAGAAAAGGCGTGGCACCGCGCTGGCTTTCCTGCACTGCCGCTGTTGCGCACCTGCGGGGATTCCTCACATTCGCAAATGAAAAAGAAAAGCTGGTCTCCCAGAGTTGAGCACCACTGCCGAAGGGCAAATCGCCCCCGGGTCTGAGCTTCCATCTTCTCCTTCGACTACAGCTCCTCACCGGGTTTTACGAATTTGCCTTCCCTCTCCTTAACACTTCCACCAACATCTCTGATACCCAGCGCCTTTTGCACTCGTCTTTCCTACTGGGGACTTAAAAAAAAAAAAAAAAAAAAAGATCTGCGAGTTCAGTTTCTTTGGACTGTTGTCCGCCCAGGTCCTGAGGGCTCAGTGAATGCCACTCAGAACGAGAACAGGGAGCCCTTTAAACCTGGAACCTCGCAACAAATCCTTTCCCAACAGGTCTTAGACTGGTGTGTTTCACCCAGTGAGTTGTGCATGGCTTAATCAACGTAGTGGTCCAGTATTATTATTTTTTTTAATGGAAGAGACTAGTGGAGATTAGATGCCAGAGCACATTGTTCTAGTTTTGGAAATGAGTCCATAGACTCTGGTATGTCTGAAATAGGGCTTTTGTTTTTTCAACATCTGCGAGACGTAAGAATGAGGGGAGTATCCACCAGCAAGAAACCACTGGTTACTTCATTACAGTTCCTATCTCCACAAGTTTATGGGTTCTTTTAAAGAACAAAAGGAGACAGCCCCACCTCCCAAATGCTTTTGGTTTGGGGATCAGCACAGGGTGTCTGGGAAGTCCTCAAAAGTAAACTCACAATCTAGGTTTGAAAAGCCATCCAAGCATGTGTTTTTGAAATCTACCTTAAATAACCATAGATAAAGTGGAATTTGCATTTGAAAAGGGATCCAGATATACATTTAAAAGAGGAATCTGAGGAGTCCCGGCTTTATTGGGAACAACAAAGAGAAGCAGGACCTTGAGTGAGGAAAATGAAAGGAATTTTTTTGTTGTGTTACTTTAACTTTTAGAACACTTGACAAAATTCTGATTATAGAGGGGGCTGCTTTTTCTTATCAGGCTATGTCAGGTCAGTATTGTTCCCTAAGTTTTGTTCCCATTTTATACATACATGCATATTTACATACACATAAATATATATGTACTAGATACAATGTTAAATATATTTCTTTGGCTTTCAATTTTAAAAAGTGTGAGAGACAGTAACCATATTATTAGATTATGAGTTTTTAAAGAGTAGCCTTTGAAATTGTGTGTGTAATGAAAATCCTGATTCCTGGCTCCCTCCAAAACCTTCCAAATTGTAAGTACTAGGTGAAAGTCTTTCCAATCTGCATTTTAGCACCACTGGTCTGTCAGTATTTCTCAGAGAGCAGTGGAAGCCCGCCTACATCAAAACTACCTGGGGTATATGTACATATTGTGAAGTGAGTTTAGTTAACACAATTTTAGTTAAATCCATCACCACACAAAGTTACAGTTGTGTGTGTGAACTGTTTTTTTTTAAAATTTATTTATCTTATTTTATTTTTGGCTGCATTGGGTCTTCGTTGCTGCACACGGGGCTTTCTCTAGTTGCAGTGAGAGGGGGCTACTCTTCCTTGCCATGCCCGGGTGGCTTCTCTTGTTGCGGAGCACAGACTCTAGGTGCACAGTCTTCAGTAGTTGTGGCTCGCAGGCTCTAGAGCGCAGACTCAGTAGTTGTGGCACGCGGGCTCAGTAGTTGTGGCTCACGGGCTCTAGAGCGCAGGCTCAGTAGTCGTGGCACATGGGCTTAGTTGCTCCGCAGCATGTGGGATCTTCCCGGACCAGGGTTCGAACCCGTGTCCCCTGCATCGGCAGGCGGATTCTCAACCACTGCGCCACCAGGGAAGGCCATGTGTTTGAACTTTTAAGATCTACTTTCTAAGCAACTTTAAAATATACGATACACTGGTTAACTACAGTCACCATGACGTACTTTACTACCCCAGGAAGTAAACTGGAAGTTTGTACCTTTGGACCACTTTCGCCCATTTCGCTTCCCTCACCCTCAACCATTGTTTTTTAATGAGGAACAAAAGGAAAATTCCCCAGGCAGGGCGGGGCTATAACGCCTGAAGCATCCCTCTCTGCCCAAACTCTAGGGGTGGCTTTAGAGTTTAGTTGGGGCGGGCGCCCCTCCTCTCTCTGCTGGAGAATGGGAAGGCAGAGATGCACCTCGGTACCCCCCGTAGTGGAGTGGGGCGTTTTAAGTTATGAACTTCCTCACAATGTCTGCTCCAATCGGCAACTCTTCTAAAATTAAAGTGGCTTGCTGGCTCAAAGGCTGAAAAACACTTTTATAAAGCGTACTGCTGCGCGCCGCCTCCCAGGGGAGATCTTGGGGCTCCACCCTTTTTGGGTCTCCCTGGCCTGGGGCTGAGGAGTTACCTCCTTGCAGTCAAAATCAAAACTTGTTCAGGGGAGTACAGGACACGAGACCCAGAGCCTGCCGGGAGCACACCCAGAGGACCTGGAAGACAGGAGGGAATACAGTGACAAAGGCGCGATCCATTGTGCGGGGCGGATTCCAGGCTTTCGAAGCACCGCGGAGGTGTTCCGAGGACATCACATTCAAACTGCATCAGTTGGGGAACATGCACTTTCGGTGAAGTGGTGACCCGTGGAGAGCCACAAGCTCTGGACATTTTAAAACACAAATTGCAAGATCATGCGTTTTCCTTCTCGAGTCGTCATAAATCTATTCCTTGCAGCTCCGAGTTCAGCGGGAGTTGAATTTCTCTAACAGTTTCACTTTGCTGTAACCACCAGAGGGCGGAGAAGATGCTTCGCGCGGTTTGCGGGGTTCAAAATCATGCGGGGTTCAAAATCATCCGTTGAGTCCAGCCCGTGGGCCAAAAAATTAGTGGGGGAGTGTTAACACCGCGAAACCCGAGCTACCTTCGCAGAGCTAACCCGGCTGGTCGAATATGTATTGCTGGAAATGCGGAAGCAACTCTCAGGGGAGATGAGCGGCAGTCGTCCAGGCGTCCTTGTCCCGCGCATGCCAGGACCGGCTGAGCTCCCCTTCACGCTCAGGCGGGTCCACTTGGGTGCCGCGCACTCCACACACAGGCCCCTAGACCAGCTCATTGCAGCGCCTGGACTGGGCTTTTTTTTTTTTTTTTTTGCGGTACGCGGGCCTCTCACTGTTGTGGCCTCTCCCGTTGAGGAGCTCAGGCTCCGGACGCGCAGCCTCAGCGGCCATGGCTCATGGGCCTAGCCGCTCCGCGGCATGTGGGATCTTCCCGGACCGGGGCACGAACCCGCGTCCCCTGCATCGGCAGGCAGACTCTCAACCACTGCGCCACCAGGGAAGCCCTCGCCTCTTTCTTTTTCTTCTTCTTTCCCCCTTCTCCTCTCCCATGCTCCTCCCCCTTCTCCCCTTCCTCCTATTTCTCTTCCTCCTACTTTTTCTCCTCCTCCCCTTCCTCTTCATGCTTCTTCTCTTCTAACTTCTTCACACTGAATTTGGGATTTAAAAGCCCTTGGAGAGGAGTTCTGAAGGCCAGGATGGTATCAGTCTTGCTGACTTTGTCCAGTTTCATGATTTTTGTTTACAGTTGGTTGTAGCAATGTTGTTGGAAGGAAATAAACTACAAAACTTAAGTACATATTTGTGGTTTTGTATATAATACACACACACCCAAATGTGAATGTTCCCTCATCAACTAGTTCGTCTCTATAATTCACTATGCAACTTTCTAGATTTATCTTTATCTATATTCAGATTTGGGGCATAATTTTTATCCAGAATGTCTCTGTTCATAGCCCTGCGGGTTAAAGAGTGAACAAGGTATTCAGGTTTCCTGTATTTTTGCTGTTGTGTGTGTGTGTGTGTGTGCGTGTGTGTGTGTGTGTGTGTTTATCACCTGCATGGGAGATTTAAAAAAAATATTTTACTTAAATTAGATCACAAGATACATATATTTGGCATGAAGCTTTCTTCATTTAGCAACATACTATGTGCACTGTGGATATGATATGAAATAATGGTTCCTTATTCATGGGCATTCTGTTCTTTATTCTCTTTGTACAGCAAGCAGTTCTTCCCTGAGTACCCATGAACATAAATCATGTGAACGTCAGTCAGTATTCCTTCAGGAGAGAAACCTAGGAAGTGGAGTCACTACTTCAGAGGTTACTGCAAATTGTCCTTTCAATGCACACTTCCAGGATAAGGTGTAAGCATACCCACTTGCCTGCGTTGTGGTCAATGATAGATTATGTCAGACTTTTAAAGTTCCTGCTAATCTAACAGAGAAATGGGTTCTTTTTGTTATAATTTGCATTACCTAATCACTGGGGGGACAAATATCTTTTTATATGGATAACCATTTTTATGTTAATGGCAGCCAGCATCCAAGATGACCTCTATTCTATCTTCTGCTGCTCACACCCTGTGTGGCTCCCTCCCACATCCTACCGGGGTTAGTTTGTGAGACCAACAGCTTAAGGCAGAAGGGATGGTATATCCCTTCCAGGATTAAGTTACAAAAGCTTTCATCTTGGTAGCTCCCTTGCCCACTTGTGCTCTCTCCCTCTGTCTATCTCATCGCTCTCATAGAAGTTGGGAAGCCAACTTTTATATCGTGAGCAGTCCTATGGGAAGGGCATTGTGGCCAGGAATTGAAGCCTCTTGCCAGCAGCTGAGTGCTAGCTTGGAAGTGGATCCTGTAAACCCAGGCAAGCCTCAGAGCCTAGCAACTGTCTGAATTTTTTCTTTTTTAATTTATTTATTTTTGGCTGCGTTGGGTCTTCGTTGCTGTGAGCGGGCTTTCTCTAGTTGTGGTGAGTGGGGGCTACTCTTCTGCGGGCTTCTCACTGCGGTGGCTTCTCTTATGGAGCATGGGTTCTAGGCACGCGGGCTTCAGTAGTTGTGGCTCTCGGGCTCTAGAGCTCAGGTCAGTGGTTGTGGCGCATGGGCTTAGTTGCTCCGCGGCATGTGGGATCTTCCAGGGCTCAAACCTGTGTCCCCTGCATTGGCAGGCGGATTCTTAACCACTGCGCCACCAGGGAAGCCCCTACTGTCTGAGTCTTAAATGTAGCCTCCGGAGAGACCCTGAGCCAGAAACACCCACCAAACCACACCCACAACCCTGACTCACAGACACTGAGACTACAATTGTTTGTTGTTTTAAGCAACTTGTTATACACATGGCAACAGATAAATAATAAAATGTCTTATTTGCGTCTTTATTTTTAAGAGCACTTTACACATTTTGGATATTAATAATTTATTATATAAAATGAGAATCTTGGGTCTACTCTGGTGGTTCAGTTGTTAAGACTACACGCTCCCAATGCAGGGGGCCTGGGTTCAATCCCTGGTCAGGGAACTCGATCCCACATGTTGCAACGAAAAGATCCTGCATGCCGCAACTCAGACCCGGCACAGCAAAATAAATAAATGAATAAATAAATATAGAAAAATAAAATGAGAATCTTTTCACAAATATACAATTCATCATTTATCTTTTAGAAAAAATTTTTTTCCGTTATAGGTTATTATAAGGTATTGAGTATAGTTCCCGGTGCTCTGCAGTAGGTCATTGTTGGTTATCTATTTTATATATAGTAGTGTGTATATGTTAATCCCAAGCTCCTGATTTATCCCTCCTCTCCCTTTCCCTTTGGTAACCATAGGTTTGTTTTCTATGTCTATGAGTCTGTTTCTGTTTTTTTTCTTTAAAGAATTGTGTTGCATTCTTTTTCTTTTAATTAATTAATTAATTTATTTATTTTGGCTGTGTTGGGTCTTCGTTTCTGTGCAAGGGCTGTCTCTAGTTGGGGCAAGCGGGGGCCACTCTTCATCGCAGTGCGCGGGGCCTCTCACTATCGTGGCCTCTCTTGTTGCGGAGCGCAGGCTCAGTAGTTGTGGCTCACGGGCCTAGTTGCTCCACGGCATGTGGGATCTTCCCAGACCAGGGCTCGAACCTGTGTCCCCTGCATTGGCAGGTAGATTCTCAACCACTGCGCCACCAGGGAAGCCCCCTGTTTCTGTTTTGTAAATAAATTTTTACTATTTTTTAGATCCTACATATAAGTGACATCATAATAGTTGTCTTTCTCTGTATGACTTACTTCACCTAGTATGATAATCTCTAGGTCCATCCAGGTTGCTGCAAATGGCATTATTTCATTCTTTTTTGTGGCTGAATAATACTCCATTATATATACATATACCTCATCTTCTTTAACCCTTCATTTGTCAAGGGACACTTAGGTTGCTTTCACGTCTTGGCTACTGTAAATAGCGCTGCTGTGAACGTTGGGGTGCATGTATCCTTTTTAATTAGAGTTTTCTTCTTTTCCAGATATATGCCCAGGAGTGGGATTGCTGGATCATATAGTAACTCTATTTTTAGTTTTCTAAGGAACCTCCATACTGTTTTCCATAATGGTGCACCTATTTACATTCCCGCCAGTAGTGTAGGAGGATTCTGTTTTCTCCACACCCTCTCCAGCATTTATTATTTGTAGACTTTTTGAAAATAGCCATTTTGACTGGAGTGAGTTGACACTTCATTGTAGTTTTGATTTGCATTTCTCTAATAATTAGTGATCTTGAGCATCTTTTCATGTGCCTGTTGGCCATCTGTATGTCTTCTTTGGAGAAATCTCTATTTAGATCTTCTGCCCATTTTTTGATTGGGTTGTTTGTTTTCTTGTATTGAGTTGTAATAGCTGTTGGTATATTTTGGAAATTAAGTCCTTGTTGGTCACATCATTTGCAAATATTTTCTCCCAGTCCATAGATTTTCTTTTCATTTTGTTCATGGTTTCCTTTGCTGTGCAAAAGCTTATAAATCTGATTAGGTCCCATTTGTTTATTTTTGCTTTTAATTCTATTGCTTTGGAAGACAGACCTAAGAAAACATTGCTGTGATGTATGTCAGAGAATGTTTTGCCTATGTTCTCTTCTAGGAGTTTCATGGTGTCATGTCTTATATTTAAGTCTGTAAGCCATTTTGAGTTTATTTTTGTATATGGTATGAGGGAATGTTCTAACTTCCTAGATTACAAGGGGCAGTCCAGCTTTCCAACACCACTTTCTGAAGAGACTGTCTTTTCTCCATTGTATACTCTTTTTTTTTTTTTTTAGCGGTACACGGGCCTCTCACTGCCGCGGCCTCTCCCGCCACGGAGCACAGGCTCCGGACGCGCAGGCCCAGCAGCCATGGCTCCCGGGCCCAGCCACTCCACGGCATGCGGGATCCTCCCGGACTGGGGCACAAACCCACGTCCCCTGCATTGGCAGGTGGACTCCCAACCACTGTGCCACCAGGGAAGCCCTCCATTGTATACTCTTGCCTCCTTTGTCAAAGATTAATTGATCATAGGTGTGTGGGTTAATTTCTGGGTTCCCTCTTCTGTTCCATTGAGCTATATGTTGTTTTTGTGCCAGTACCATGCTGTTTTGATTACTGTAGCTTTGTAGTATTGTCTGAAGTCTGAAAGGGTTATGTGTCCAGTTTTGTTCTTTTTTCTCAGTATTGCTTTGGCAATTCTGGGCCTTTTCTGGTTTCACACAAATTTTAGGATTGCTTGTTCTAGTTCTGGGGAAAATGTCATGGGTAATTTCATAGGGATTGCATTAAGCCTGTATATTGCTTTGGGTAGTATGGCCATTTTAACAATATTAATTCTTCCATTCCAAGAGTGTGGGGTATCTTTCCATTTCCTTGAATCATCTTCGATTTTCTTTATCAATGTTTTATAGTTCTCAGTGTATAAGTCTTATTTGCTCCTTTATTTTCAGGAGCCCTTTACACATTTTGGATAGTAATAATTTATTATATAAAATGAGAATCTTTTCACAAATATATCCTTCATCATTTTTCTTTTAACTTTATATATAGCATCTTCTGTGAAATGCAAGATTTAGAATCAAGGAAATATGAAGCTGAGTTTTGCTAAGTGACTGGGGGTATAAACATTTTAAATTGAAGTAGGGAGAGAATATTATAAAATTGAAGAAGATTCTTTGATGTACTGGGAAACAGTGACCAAGAACCTTGAGATAGGTCCACATTCAGGCCTGGGACTCAGACAAGAGCAGTTTAGGGGAGTGTTGAGAGCAAAGGATTTGGGGCTGCACAACTTTATTTTTTTGGTTGCACTGTGTGGTATGTGGGATCTTAGTTCTCTGACCAGGGATTGAACCCACACCCCCTGCATTGGAAGTGCAGAGTCTTAACTACTGGACCGCCAGGGAAGTGCCTGTGGGGCTGCAAAACTTTTAGATCAGCTCAGCTGCCACGTCCCATGGTGTGATCTTTTTTTAAAAAAAAAAAATTATTTATTTATTTTATTTTTGGCTACGTCAGGTCTTAGTTGCTGCACACAGGATCTTTATTGTGGTGCTTGGGCTTCTCTCTAGTTGTGGTGCACAGGCTCTGTAGTTGTGGTGCATGGGCTCTCTAGTTGTGGCCCGCATTCTCATTAGTTGTGGTGCGGGCTTAGTTGCCCTGTGGCATGTGGGATCTTAGTTCCCCAACCAGGGATCAAACTCGCCGCATCCCCTGCATTGGAAGGCAGATTCTTAGCCACTGAACCACCAGGGAAGTCCCTCCTATGGTGTGATCTTGTGCACTAATGTAACTTCACTGTAGCTCAGTTTCCTCAGATGATAACAATCATAGTTAGTTCTCACCCTATAGGGTTATTATAGGAGTAAAACATTTAATAGATGTGTTATTATATAATGTAATAATATCTACTAATGTACAATACTTCTAGGTTATAGAATAGTACATTTTATATAGCGTATGTGTGATTATATAGGCACTATACTATAATTTAGAATACAGTCTACAATATATACAGAACCATTTCTTAAATATAACACACTGTAGTGCAAGCTATGATTATTATCTAAACTTCAGTTCCCTCATTAATAGAATAAGGATGTTGGTAATAAGAAATATATATTTGGCCTTGTCCCTAGTTCCTGACACAGAGTTTCTAAAATCCTTGATACTTCCTGAGTGATATGCATGAGAGAGTATATTTTTTAATTCAAATAAGCCCCTTTCAACCATACCTGAGTTTATACTTATTTGAACTTATTTGAACTCAAGTTGGGCTCCTAGGTAGCTTCAGGATGGGGACTGGTTGCCACAGGAACCAATAATTGTGATGAGAGGGTTGGAACTTTCAGCCCCACTGCCCAACCTCCCAGGAGGTGAGAGGGACTGGAGATTGAGTTCCATCACCAACGGCCAATGATTTAATCAACCATGCCTATGTGATGGAACCTCCATAAAAAAACCCCTAAATGGTTGGGTTCAGAGAGCTTACAGGTTGGTGAGCATATGGAGGTACTAGGAGGGTGGTGTGCTTGGAGAGGGCATGGAAACTCACCCCCACCCCATACCTTGTCCTATGTGTCTCTTCCATTTGGTTGTTACTGAGTTATATCCTTTATAAAAAACTATTAAATACTTTCCTAAGTTCTGTGAGTCATTCTAGAAAATTATCTACCTTTTATTTTTTATTTTATTGAAGTATAGTTCATTTACAATGTTGTGTGAATTTCTGCTATACATCAAAGTGATTCAGTTATACATATATATGTATATATATGTATTTTTATATTCTTTTCCATTATGATTTATCACAGGTTATTGAATATCGCTTCCTGTGCTATACAGTAGGACCTTGTTGTTTATCCATTCTGTATGTAATAGCTTGCATCTCTAGCAAATTATTGAAACTGAGTTGGGGAGTGGGCATGGTAACCCTTGCATTTATAGCTGGTTGGTCAGAAGTACCCCTGACAACCTGGACATCTGATTGGCATATGTAGTGGGGTCAGTCTTGCGGGACTGAGCCCTTAACTTGTGAGATTTGACACTAATTCTGGGTAGATAGTATCAGAATTGAGTTGTAGGACACCCAATTAGAGTCCAGACATTTGCAGAATCAGTTGTTGGGTAGAGGAAACCCCCACACATTTTGTGTCATGAGTGTGAGCAAAAATAGTTCAGAGGGTTAAACAGGGTGATGTCAGCAAAATGTTTTGCATAGTCCTGGCGCAAGATTTTCAGTGTTGATTACCTTGAAATTGCTGAGGAAAAAGAAATTGAGTCATTTTAAACGAATGCATATAATCAAACAGAAATTGATTGTGTACTTACTATTTGCAAAACTTGGTTCTGACCCCTGGGAGAAGAAGATGAGGAGGCAACCATGTGTAAGATGGACTTTGAATGTGCTTTTTTTTTTTTTAATATATGTCTACTTCTTTATTATGCGGTATTTTTTTGGAATGTGCTTTTATTATTTTATTTTTTATATATTTATTTATTTATTTTTGGCTGCGTTGGGTCTTCGTTGCTGCACACGGGCTTTCTCTATTTGTGGTGAGCAGGAACTACTTTTCTTTGCAGTGTGTGAGCTTCTCATTGCAGTGGATTCTTTTGCTGCAGAGCACAGGCTCTAGGCGCGCGGGCTTCAGTAATTGTGGTGCACGGGTTCAGTAGTTGTGGCTCGCGGACTCTAGAGCGCAGTCTCCATAGTTGTGGTGCACAGGCTCAGTAGTTGTGGCTCACAGACTCTAGAGCACAGTGTTCTTTTATAAAGGAAGGATATTAAACTGGATGATACCTAATATCTTTTTATTTCTAAACAATTGAAAGAGGCTCGCCTGCAGGTTTACAAGAGCCTTTCTTGTGAAAGGGTTTTGATGAAGGGTGGACAGAAGGGCATTTGGTTAACTTAAGTGAGGTGGAGGGGAGGCGCCCCGTGAAGGTGAGTGCTTCACAGTGTCGGTCTCTTGGTTACAAAGAGGGAGAGGTTCCTCCTTCCTGGTTTTGCACAGTTGTCAGCCAAACATTTCTCCCCCACCTCCTGTAAGTAACTATATTAATGTTCATCTAGAAAAACAACATCTTTCCCCAGTATCCAGTCATTCGCCTCTCTCCTGGAAATTTCAACACCTTGCACACTCTTTCCTTCGGTGACTAGCTATCTCCTTTCTCTGGTCCTCTGCACTCTCTTCTAGTCCTTGCTTTTCTTTCTTTGTCTCCTTAACCTGAGAAGGAGGGTGGAAGGTTGAGTGCTACTAACACCCATGACCAGCAGAGGGTAGCAGAGAGTAGCAGAAGCAAATTTGCGGGGCTTCTCCCACCCTAGTTAAGCAATGAGGTCTATTGTTGGGGGCTGCAGACCAGGCCAGGCCAGGTGGCCGGTTTTGCTTAGAGTCCTAAAGCGGAGAGTAGAGGCCAGGCCTAAGAAGTGTTGAGACCCCCGCGGCCCAAGATGCAGCTGGAGCCAGTTTCTGGAAAGGAGAAGTGCCCAGAATGTGGGCAGGAAATGCATTGTGACAGCAGTTCCAGGCCAGTTCCATTTTTTTTTCTTTCCTTTTATTTTATTTTTTTTTGTTTAGAGAATCCCAGTACATTAAAAAAAAAGAAGTGACAAAGCAGGATTACGAAATTGTGGTGTGTTTTATTTATTTATTTTTAAAATATTTATTTATTTATTTTTGGCTGCGTTGGGTCTTCGTTGCTGCGCGCGGGCTTTTTCTACTTGCGGCAAGCGGGGGCTACACTTCCTTGCTGTACGTGGGCTTCTCATTCTCTTGTTGTGGAGCACGGGATCTAGGTGCGTGAGCTTCAGTTTTTGTGGCACGCGGGCTTAATTGCTCCACGGTATGTGGGATCTTCCTGGACCAGAGCTCGAACCCATGTCCCCTGCATTGGCAGGCAGATTCTTAACCACTGCACCAGCAGGGAAGTCCCTGTGGTGTGTTTTAAGTGTTTACCTTGAATAAACCTCCCATTTACAGAAAACTGAAGGTCCAGTGCAATGATAGGTTATTTATTTTTATTAAAAAAATGTAAAAATATCCATTATTTATTAAAAATTAAGTTACACTTGACATACAATATTGTATTAGTTTCAGATGTGTAACATAATGGTTTAATATTTTCATACATTATGCAATAATCACACTAAGTCCAGTTACCATCGGTCTCCATTGAAGTTATTATAATATTGACTATATTCCCTATTCTGAATATTACATCCCATGGTTTATTTTTTTAATTTAAAATTTTTAAATTATTTATTTATTTGGCCACACCACGCAGCATGCGGGATTCCCTACCAGGGGTCGAACACATGTGCCCACTGCAGTGGAAGTGCAGAGTCTTAACCACTGGACTGCCAGGGAGGTCCCGATTTATTTATTTTGTAACTGGAAGTTTGTGCCTCTTAATCACCTTCACTTATTTCACTCCCCCTGCAACTATTAGTTTTTCCTCTATCTGTGAATTTATTCTTGTTTTGTTTTTTAAATTACACATATAAGAGAAATATGGTATTTGTCTTTCTTTGTCTGACTTATCTTACTTAGCATAATACACTCTAGGCCCATCCATGTTGTCACAAATGGCAAGATTTCATTCTTTTTTTATGACTTTTTATATATATATACATGTATATATATATATATACACACACACCACATCTTCTTTATCTGTTCATCTGTTCATGGATGCTTAGGTTGCTTCCATATCTTGAAACCTGCAATGAACATAATGATGCATTTATCTCTTTGAACTAATGTCTTTGTTTTCTTAGAATAAATACCCAGAGGTGGAATTGTTGGATTGTATGGTAGTTCTATTTTTAATTTTTTGAGGAACCTCTATACTATTTTCCACAGTGGCTGAACCAATTTACATTCCCACCAATGGTGCCTGAGGGTTCCCTTTTATCCACATCCTCACCAACAATTGTTGTTTCTGTCTTTTTGATATATGGCCATTCTGACAAGTGTGAAGTGATATCATGTGGGTTTTACTTATTTAATATTTATTTGTTTATTTTATTTATTTTTGGCTGCGTCAGGTCTTACTTTCGGCACATGGGATCTTCACTGAGGCATGCGGGATCTTTCGTTGCAGCGCACGGGCTTCTCTCTAGGTGTTGAGTGCGGGTTTTCTCTCTCTAGTTGTGGCGCGCAGGCTCCAGGGCGCGTGGGCTCTGTAGTTTAAGGCACGGGGGCTGTAGTTGAGGTGTACAAACTCAGTAGTTGTGGTGCGTGGGCTTAGTTGCCCTGCGGCATGTGGGATCTTAGTTTCCTGACCAGGGATCGAACCTACGTCCTCTGCATTGTAAGGCGGATTCTTTACCACTGGGCCACCAGAGAAGTCCCCTCATTGTGGTTTTGATTTGCATTTCCCTGATGATTAGTGATATTGAGCATTTTTCATGTGCCTGCTGCCACCTGTATATCTTTGGAAAAATGTTCAGGTCCTCTGCCCATTTTTTAATTGATTTTTTTTTATATTGAGTTGTATGAACTCTTTCTATAGTTTGGATATCAACCCTTACTGGATATATTATTTACAAATATCTTATGATAGGTTTATTTTGTGCACAAAAAGAAAGAAATATCTGACCTGGTGCAAAATTTTGAAGGTTTTCTTTTCTTTAGCACAAAGATCTCACTCTGGGACTTTAGATGAACTGGATTATATTATACCATTAGGAGCCTGAGCAACAGCTGTTGTTAAATAATTATTCTGACACTTGCTAAAATGGTAAGGAAGACTTTACATAGGACTATTGCAATAGAGGAGAGAGATTGGGCTCAACTCCAAATACAATTGCTTTCAAATATTTTACTTATCTTATTCATATATTTTAATGTGGACATTTAAAATGTGTAAATCTTTTAGACAATTCACTGTTTTCTAGGTGTTTTCACCTGTAATTTCTGAACTTCTATAATCCATTTTCCTCTAGAGGTGGGGTGACTAATGTTTTTCTCTCTCTCCTTCCTTCCTTCCTTCCTTCCATCCTTCCTTCCTTCCTTCCTTCCTTCCTCCCTCCCTCCCTTCCTTTCTTCCTTCCTCTCTCTTTCTCCCTTCTTCACATCTTATCTATTTTTTAATTTATAATTGAAGCATAATTAACATACAATGTTATATCAGTTTCAGGTATATGACATAGTGATATGACATTTATCTACATTATGAGATGATTAACACTGTAAGTCAAGTTACTATCTGTCACCATTTAAAGTTATTGTAATATTATCACTATATTCCCTATTCTGATATTATATCTCTATGAATTATTTATTTTATATCTGGAAGTTTGTGCCTCTTAATCCCCTTGGTCTATTTCACTCTCCCCCCAACCCCGCAATCATCAGTTTGTTCTCTGTATCTATGAATCTATTCTCATTTTGTTTTGTATTTTAGATTCCACATAAGTGGGATCATATAAGTGAAATCATATGGTGTGTGTCTTTTTCTGTCTGACTTATTTTACTTAGCATAATACCTTCAGGTCCATCCATATTATCTTTAAAAATTTTTTTAATTTTTATTGGGATATAGTTGCTTTACAATGTTGTGTTAGTTGCTACTGTATAATGAAGTGAATCAGCTATATGTATACATATATCCCCTCCCTCTTGGACCTCTCTCCCACCCCACCTCCACCCCATCCATCTAGGTCACCACATAGCACCGAGCTGGGCTCCCTGTGCTATACAGCACGTTCCCACTAGCTATCTGTTTTACACATGGTAGTGTATATATGTCAATCCTAATCTCCCAGTTCATCCACCCTTCCCGCCCCCCCCCCAAGTTCACACATCCTTTCTCTACATCTGCATCTCTATTCTTGCCCTGCAAATAGGTTCATCTGTACATTTTTCTAGATTCCACATGTATGCATTAACATACGATATTTGTTTTTCTCTTTCTGACTTACTTCACTCTGTATGACAGACTCTAGGTCCATCCACTTCTCTACAAATGACCCAGTTTCATTCCTTTTTATAGCTGAGTAATATTCCATTGTATATATGTACCATATCTTTTTTATCCATTCATCTGTCAAGGGACAGTTAGGTTGTTTCCATGTCCTGGCTATTGTAAGTAGTGCTGCAATGAATATTGGGGTGCATGTGTCTTTTTGAATTATAGTTTTCTCAGGGTATATGCCCAGTAGTGGGATTGCTGGGTCATATGGTAGTTCTATTTTTAGTTTTTAAAAAAACATTTATTTATTTATTTATTTTTGGCTGCGTAGGGTCTTAGAGGCGGCATTCATGATCTTTCATTGAGCTGCATGGGCTTCTCTCTAGTTGTGGCAGGTGAGTTTCAGAGCACGTGGGCTCTGTAGTTGTGGCACGTGGGCTCTCTAGTTGTGGCACACAGGCTTAGTTGCCCTGCAGCATGTGGAATCTTAGTTCCCCAACCAGGGATCAAACCTGTGCCCCCTGCATTGGAAGGCAGATTCTTAACCACTGGACCACTAGGGAAGTCTGTATTTTTAGTTTTTTAAGGAACCTCCGTACTGTTCTCCATAATGGCTGTATCAATTTATATTCCTGCCAACAGTGCAAGAGGGTTCCCTTTTCTCCACACCCTCTCCAGCATTTGTTGTTTGTAGATTTTTTGATGATGGCCATTCTGACCTGTGTGAGGTGATACCTTGTACTTTTGATCTGCATTACTCTAATAATTAGTGATGTTGAGCAGCGTTTCATGTGCTTCTTGGCCATCTGTATGTCGTCTTTGGAGAAATGTCTACTTAGGTCTTCTGCCCATTTTTTGATTGGGTTGTTTATTTTTTTGATATTGAGCTGCATGAGCTGTTTGTATATTTTGGAGATTAATCACTTGTCAGTTGCTTTGTTTGCAAATATTTTCTCACATTCTGTGGGCTGTCTTTTCATCCTGTTTATGGTTTTCTTTGCTGTACAAAAGATTTTAAGTTTCATTAGGTCCCATCTGTTTATTTTTGTTTTTATTTTCATTACTGTAGGAGGTGGGTCAAAAAAAATCTTGCTGTGATTTATGTCAAGGAGTGTTCTTCCTATGTTTTCCTCTAAGAGTTTTATAGTGTCCAGTCTTACATTTAGGTCTTTAATCCATTTTGAGTTTACTTTTGTGTATGGTGTTAGGGAGTGTTCTAATTTCATTCTTTTACATGTAGCTGTCCAGTTTTCCTGGCACTGCTATTGAAGAGACTGTCTTTTTTCCATTCTATGGGGTTTATCTCTGGGCTTTCTATCCTGTTCCATTGATCTATGTGTCTATTTTTATGCCAGTACCATACTGTCTTGATTACTGTAGCTTTGTAGTATAGTCTGATATCAGGGAGCCTGATTCCTCCAGCTCCATTTTTCTTTCTCGAGATTTCTTTGGCTATTCGGAGTCTTTTGTGTTTCCATATAAATTGTAATTTTTATTTGTTCTAATTCTGTGAAAAATGCCCTTGGTAATTTGATAGGGATTGCATTGAATCTGTAGATTGCTTTGGGTAGTATAGTCATTTTCACAGTATCGATTCTTCCAATCCAAGAACATGGTATATCTCTCTATCTGTTTGTGTCATCTTTGATTTCTTTCATCAGTATCTTATAGTTTTCTGAGTACAGATTTTTTACCTCCTTAGGGAGGTTTATTCCTAGGTATTTTATTCTTTTTGTTGCACAGGTTAATGGGAGTGTTTCCTTAATTTCTCTCTCTGATCTTTCATTGTTAGTGTATAGGAATGTAAGAGATTTCTGTACATTAATTTTATATCCTGCAACTTTACCAAATTCATGGATTAGCTCTAGTAGTTTTCTGGTGGCATCTTTAGGATTTTCTATGTATAGTATCATGTCATCTGCAAACAGTGACAGTTTTACTTCTGCTTTTCCAATTTGGATTCCTTTTCTTTCTTTTTCTCCTCTGATTGCCATGGCTAGGACTTCCAAAACTATGTTGAATAATACTGGTGAGAGTGGACATCCTGTCTTGTTCCTGATCGTAGAGGAAATATTTTCAGTTTTTCACCTTTGAGAATGATGTTTGCTGTGGATTTGTCATATAGGGCCTTTATTATGTTGAGGTAAGTTCCCTCTATGCCCACTTTCTGGAGAGTTTTTTTTTTTTATCATAAATGGGTGTTGAATTTTGTCAGAAGCTTTTTCTACATCTATTGAGAGGATCATATGGTTTTTATTCTTCAGTTTGTTAATATGGTATATCCCATTGATTGATTTGCATACATTGAAGAATCCTTGCATCCCTGGGAAAAATCCCACCTGACCATGTTGTATGATCCTTTTAATGTGTTGCTGGATTCTGTTTCCTAGTATTTTGTTGAAGATTTTTGTTTCTCTGTTCATCAGTGAATTTGGTGTGTAATTTTCTTTTTTTGTGATTTTTTTTTCTGGTTTGGTATCAGGGTGATTGTGGCCTCATCAAATGAGTTCAGGAATGTTCCTTCCTCTGCAATGTTTTGGAAGAGTTTGAGAAGGATGTGTGTTAGCTCTTCTCTAAATGTTTGATAGAATTTGCCTGTGAAGCCATCTGGTCCTGGAATTTTGTTTGTTGGAAGATTTTTAATCACAGTTTCAATTTCAGTGCTTGTGATTGTTCTGTTTATATTTTTTTATTTCATCCTGGTTCAGTCTTGGAAGTTTGTACCTTTCTAAGAATTTGTCCACTTCTTCCAGGTTGTCCATTTTCTTGGCATATAGTTGCTTGTTGTAGTCTCTTATGATCCTTTGTATTTCTGCAGTGTCAGTTGTAATTTCTCCTTTTTCATCTCTGATTTTATTGATTTGAATCCTCTCCCTTTTTTTCTTGATGTGTCTGGGTAAATGTTTATCAATTTTTTTTTTATCTTCTCAAAGAGCCAGGTTTTAGTTTCATTGATTTTTGCTATTGTTTTCTTCATTTTTAAAAATTTATTTCTGCTCTGATTTTTATGATTTCTTTCCTTCTACTAACTTTGGGTTTTGTTTGTTCTTCTTTCTCTAGCTGCTTTAGGTGCAAGGTTAGGTTCTCTATTTGAAATTTTCTTGTGTCTTGCAGTAGGATTGAATTGCTGTAAACTTCCCTCTTAGAACTGCATTTGCTGCATCCCATAGGTTTGGATCATCGTGTTTTCACTGTCATTTGTTTCTATGTATTTTTTGATTTCCTCTTTGATACCTTCAGTGATCTCTTGGTTATTTAGTAGTGTATTGTTTAACCTCCATGTGTTTGTGGTTTATCCAGTTTTTTTTCCTGTAATTTATTTTTAATCTCATAGCATTGTGGTCAGAAAAATGCTTGATACTATTTCAATCTTCTTAAATTTACTGAGGCTTGATTTGTGACCCAAGATGTGATCTATCCTGGAGAACGTTCTGCTGCACTTGAGAAGAAAGTATATTCTGCTGCTTTCAGATGGAATGTCCTATAAGTATCAGTTAAGTCTATCTGGTCTATTGTGTCATTTAAAGCTTATGTTTTCTTATTTATTTTCTTTCTGGATGATCTGTCCATTGGTGTAAGTGGGGTGTTAAAGTCCCCCACTATTATTGTGTTACTGTCAGTTTCCTCTTTTGTGGCTGTTGGCATTTGCCTCATGTATTGAGGTGCTCCGATGTTGGGTGCATAAATATTTATAATTGTATGTCCTCTTGGATTGAATCCCTTGATCATTATGTAGTGTCCTTCCTTGTCTCTTGTAACAGTCTTTATTTTAAAGTCTATTTTGTCTGTTATGAGAATTGCTACTCCACCTTTTTTTGATTTCCATTTAAATGGAATACTTTTTCCATCCCCTCACTTTCAGTGTGTATGTGTCTTTGGGTCTGAAGTGGGTCTCTTGTAGACAGCATATATATGGGTCTTGTTTTTGTATTCATTCAGCCAGTCTATGTCTTTTGGTTGGAGCATTTAATCCCTTTACATTTAAGGTAATTATTGATATGTATATTCCTATCACATTTTCTTAATTGCTTTCTGTTTTTTTTTTTTCATTTTTATTGGAGTATAATTGGTTTACAGTGGCGTGTTAGTTTCTGCTTTATAACAAAGTGAATCAGTTATACATATACATATGTTCCCATATCTCTTCCCTCTTGCATCTCCCTCCCTCCCTCCCACCCTCCCTATCCCACCCCTCTAGGTGGTCACAAAGCACGGAGCTGATCTCCCTGTGCCATGCGGCTGCTTCCCACTAGCTATCTATTTTATGTTTGGTAGTGTATATATGTCCATGCCACTCTCTCGCTTTGTCACAGCTTACCCTTCCCCCTCCCCATATCCTCAAGTCCATTCTCTAGTAGGTCTGTGTCTTTATTCCTGTCTTACCCCTAGGTTCTTGTAGGTCTTTTTCTTCTTCTTCTCTTGTATTTCCTGCCTAGAGAAGTTCCTTTAGCATTTGTTGTAAAGCTTGTTTTGTAGTGCTGAATTCTCTTAGCTTTTGCTTGTCTGTAAAGCTTTTGATTTCTCTGTTGAATCTGAATGAGATCCTTGCTGGGTAGAGTAATCTCGGTTGTAGGTTTTCCCCTTTCATCACTTTAAATATATCCTGCCACTCACTTCTGGCCTGCAGAGTTTCTGCTGAGAAATCAGCTGATAACCTTATGGGGATTCCCTTGTATGTTATTTGTTGCTTTTCCCTTGCTGCTTTCAGTATTTTTTCTTTGAATTTAATTTTTGTTAGTTTGATTAGTATGTGTCTTGGCATGTTCCTCCTTGGGTTTATCCTGTATGGGACTCTGTGTGCTTCCTGGACGTCGGTGGCTATTTCCTTTCCTGTGTTTGGGAAATTCTCGACTATAATCTCTTCAAATATTTTCTTGGTCCCTTTCTCTTTCTCTCCTTCTGGAACCCCTATAATTTGAATGTTGGTGTGTTTTGTGTTGTCCCAGAGGTCTCTGAGATTGTCTTCAATTCTTTTCATTCTTTTTTCTTTTTTTAATAAATTTATTTATTTATTTTTATTTTTGGTTGCATTGGGTCTTCATTGCTGTGTGTGGGCTTTCTCTAGTTGCAGTGAGTTGGGGCTAGTCTTCATTGTGGTGCACAGGCTTCTCATTGTGGTGGCTTCTCTTGTTGTGGAGCACAGGCTCTAGGCACACAGGCTTCAGTAGTTGCAACATGCGGGCTCAGTAGTTGTGGCTTTCAGGCTGTAGAGCGCAGGCTCAGTAGTTGTGGCACATGGGCTTAGTTGCTCCGTGGCATGTGGGATCTTCCTGAACCAGGGCTCGAACCCGTGTCCCCTGCATTGGCAGGCGGATTCTTAACCACTGTGCCACCAGGGAAGCCCTCATTCTTTTTCCTTTATTCTGCTCCTTGGCAATTATTTCCATCATTGTGTCTTCTAGCCAACTTATTTATTCTTCTGCCTTAGTTATTTGGCTATGCATTCCTTCTAGTCTATTTTTCATTTTAGTTATTGTGTTGTGCATCACTGTTTGTTTGTTCTTTAGTTCCTCTAGGTCCTTGTTAAACATTTCTTGTATTTCCTCAGTCTGTCCCTCCATTCTATTTCTGAGATTTTGGATCATCCTTACTATCATTACTCTGAATTCTTTTTCAGGTAGGTTGCCCATTTCCTCTTTATTTATTTGGTCTTGTAGGTTTTTACCTTGCTCGTTCATCTGTAACATATTTTTTTGTCATCTCAGTTTTTTTGATGGGTGGACCTGTGTTCCTGTCTTGCTGGTTGTTTGGCCTGAGACATCCAGCACTGGAGTTTTCAGGCAGTTTGGTGGACCCAGATCTTGGTGCCAAGATGAGGACATCCGGGAGACCTCACACCAGTTAATATTCTCTGGGACCTGAAGTTCTCTGTTAGACCAGTGGTTTGGACTTGACCCTCCCAACACGGAACTCAGCCTCAAGCCCTGGCCTGGGAACCAGGACGCCGTATGCCATGTAGTGAAAAAAAAAAGAAAAAAAAAAGGCGACAAACAGAAAATAGCAGAACAGTAGCAAAGAGTAAAGAAATAAAATTAGAAAAAAATATATATTAGAAAAATTAACAGTAGAAACGAAACAAAAACAAACCAAAACAGAACCACAACAGCAAAAATTATAATAATAATAAAGAAAGAAAATTTAAAAATAAGAATAAAAATAAAAGATAAAAAAATTCCCTGGTGCCTCCTCTATCAGTGTCCTTGCCCCCACGGTGAGCTGCAGCCTATCCCTGCCTCCCCAGTAGGCCTCCAAGACCTCTAGGTAGGTCTCTGGACCCACTGTGTCGGCCCCACCTCTGTGTGTGTTCCTCTCACCAGCATCTGTTCCTGGATCTGGCCCAGAGTACACATGCCTGCACAGGTCAGATGGGGTGCAGGCCTCTAGAGGCATGCCCGCAAGGGCCGGCGCAGCTGCAGGAAGCCTTGGAGGGGGGCAGTGCTCAGCCCACCTAGACCCCCGCGGACAGAGGAGGCCCTGTCTCGGGTGGCACACGGGCTGCCAAGACCTGCACAGCCAGAGGAGGCTTTGACAGAGGCAAGGCTCATGGCCGGGACCTGCGTGGTTAGAAGAGGCCTTGCTGGGGTAGGGGCTTGGGCCCAGGGACCCACATGACTGGGGGGGTCCCCGGAGGTTGGGGGTTCAGGCCTGGGAGCCCAGCAGGCTCACCAGGGCCTGAGTGGGTTGGGGAGAGGCTGGCTGTGTTCCCCTCTGATCCTCCGATCCCCCTAAGGTCTCTCTGCATCCCTGCTGATCTCCTCATCATGACTGGGCCCCTCCAAGCATGGGAACCTCTCCCCTCCCCCAGCCCCCACTCAGGGGTGCCAGTCATGTCCCACCTCCACCTTTCTTCCCCCTCTACCCTCCCATGTCCTACCTGGTAGTGCAGGGATTCCTCCTGTCCTCTTAGGTGTCCAAAATCCTCCACCAGCACCTAGTAGGTGCCCTGGTTGTGAGGAGACGTGAACTCCACATCCTCCTACTCTGCCATCTTGGCTCCTCCCCTCCATGTTGTCTTAAATGGCAAGGTTTCATTCTTTTTTATGACTGAGTAATATTCCATTGTATATACATACCACATCTTCTTTATTCGTTCATCTTTCAGTGGACACATTGATCGCTTCCTTAACTTGACTATTGTAAATAATGCTGCAATGAACATAAGGGTGCATAATTTTTTTTAAGTTTCTGCTACTTATTATATTTATTAAAAATTCTGCTTTTATTTGTACATGCACATGGTCTAAAGATTAAAATGTTATAAATAGAATACAGGGGAAGGCAAGTCTCCTTTTCATTCAGATCTCTAGTATCTGAATTTCTCCAGTCTTTCTTCCCAGAGGCGAACACTGTTGCCAATTTGTTATAACTCTTTCCAGAAATACAGATATGTGATTGAATACCTCTTTCCTTGTTTTTACACAAATGAAAAGCATTTAAAAACGTTAATCATGAATACATACACACATGCTCAAGATTTTTTCATAAATATATTTTCAAAAATAACTCAATAGTTTTTCCCAGTCTTTTTCAAGACTGAATATTTTTTGGTTGTACCAAAATTGATTTATACATTCCCCTAAATCAGTGTGACTGAAAATGCCAGTCCATGAGGCTAATCAAAATGTAAGCCAACATATTACCTTCTTGTTTGTGGTAGTCTTGCAATGTGCTGAGTTATGTAATAATATAGATGCTGGCACAAGTTTCTCATCTTGTCACACAGTGGCTACAAAAGTTTCCAGGCTGACCCTCACCTGTGCTAGTACCACCCAGATATCAGGTTGTTACCAGTCTTGAAATATCACAAACAATACTTCAATGGACATCTTTGTATACATTATATATTTTTCAAATACATTAAAAATACATATGTAGGATTAATTCTTAGAAATAAAAATGTTGGCTCAGTGGATATGTTTATTAAAAATGTCAGTAGCTATTTGTCAAATTGTGGAAAGTTACAGAAGTTTATACTCTCAAATGTATGATGGTGGCTATTTCCCCATATTCTTGCCAACACTGTGTTTACCACATATTTTAATCTTCATTTTTCTGAAATATAAAAAATATGATTTTTTGTTTTAATTTCTAATTATTTAATTATCAGTACAATTAAGTATATTTAAAAATATTTTTAACAAGCCATTTGAATATTTGTCTTTTCTATGAACTATATGTTTAAATACTTTGTCTATTTGGTTTTCTACTGGAATGTTAATTTTCATTGAGTTGATCTATAAGAGCATTTTATATAGTTAAAAACTGACTCTTCATTGCTGATATTATTTTTCAACATTGTCTTTTCTACTGCCATTAAAAATGTCTATCTTTTACATGATTACCAGTATGGTATGGATTTGGGGTTTACATATCATAATTTAAAGGCACTTACTAATGTAAGATTATGAAAATAATCTTCTTCTGCTTACTTCCAATATTTTTATATATATTTAAATTTTCTTCTATATGACAACTAATGTTATGGGGCAGAAGAAACTACCACCCATAGTGTGGGCAGAGAGAGATGAGATTAAAAAAGAACACATTGGGCTTCCCTGGTGGCACAGTGGTTGAGAGTCTGCCTGCCGATGCAGGGGACACGGGTTCGTGCCCTGGTCCGGGAGGATCCCACGTGCCGCGGAGCGGCTGGGCCCGTGAGCCATGGCTGCTGGGCCTGCGCGTCCCGAGCACGCAACGGGAGAGGCCGCAGCAGTGAGAGGCCCGCGTACCACCAAAAAAAAAAAAAAAAAAAGAACACATTAAGATGAAGGAGATTAGAAGTCAACCTGCCTTACCCACAGAACATCAGAGGCCAAAGGTCAACTGCTAATGTAGAAGATTAGTAGGTTCTTCTCTGGAGAAACTGGATGCATCTAGAGAAAATATCTCCTCATTCCTAAATTTGGAGTATCCCCAATAAAATTCATAGTTCCATACTCAATTCTACAAGAGAAGTTCCCCATCCCCAGTTTATGAGCCTCATCCATGCCTTCAAACACTTAATCTATTATTTTAGTGCCTCACTGTTAAATAGAACACATAATGAAGGATCTAGAGACATTTAAGGAAAAGTTGCAAGATGAGAGGACAATAAGTGAGGAAACAATGCAGAGGAAAAATCAAACTAAAAGAAAAAATTTAACAATATACTTATAGGTAAACAAGAACAAGATATTGTAAAGTAAAATAATCTGATAGAACTCTTGGAATTTAAAATTTTGAGTCAAAATTAATAAGAATATAGAAGGGCTGGAAGTTAAAATGAATAGAATCTATTAGGAGATAGATTCAAATAATGAACAGTTGTAAGAGCTTGGGTCGTCAACCAGAAAGATAAAAAAATTCAATTATTAGGATTTATAGAAAAAGAAAACAGAAGGGAGGGAATAATCAAAGAAATACAAGAGGTTTTTCCAGAACTGGTTGGCATTCAGTTTCAAATTGAAATTGCTCCTTGGCTATCCATGCATAAAACACTCACATTATTTTGGAATTTTAGAACCAGGGAAGAAATCATCTTATAAGCATCCAGAGAAAAGAAGAAGATGAACAAAGGGAAAGAAATCTCATATAAAGCAATAAGAATATAAATGTTATTATGTTTCTTAAAAGCAACATTTGGTGCCAGAAGCATTATCAACCTAAATTTTTAACCCAGATAAACTGTTAGTCAAGTGTGAGTACAAAACATAAACACTGTCCAGGATGAAGGGCTCAGAATATTTATCTGATGGTTTCTTTCTCAGGAAGCTACTTGCTTCTGCCAATCAAGGGAAAAAATCAAGAAAGAGAAAGGTATGGGATCCTGGAAATGATGGCTCCAACTCAGGTGACTGGCAAGGAAAAGTTCTAGATGGTGACCTTGTAGACCTACGGAAAAACCTGTCCAGGCCGTGTCAGGAGCATTGAGGACCTGAAGGACAGTCTTTAGGGAAAAAAAAAGAAAAAGGAGACTCATAGAATTGATGATTTGATAGATTATGTAATGGAGTGTCCAGATATACAAAAGTTTATGCAAAAATTATGAAAAAATAGAGGCATATTATTCTTATATTAACTATGAGAAAAAAAGTGCAAGGAGATACTCTTGGTTCAGTCCTTGGCTTTACAGTGAAGAACATGAGCAAAGCCAGCAATCTGTAAACACTGAATGGTTTAACTTAAACTAGTGATAAACTAACACTAGGTCCCCTACATATGAACCTACAAGTTGCGAATTTTCAAAGATGTGAATGTGTGTTCGCGTGTCCAATCACGTAAGTTAGTTCACATGTCTGGCACACATTGTCACATGTGTGCATCCTCTACAAGTGATTGTGCTTTTGTGTACTTTACTGTACAGTACCGTATAGATTATAGTAATACAGTAGCTTTATTTTAAGTTCAGGATGTCCGGAAGCAAGCGTAAAAGCACCAGTGATGTAGCTAGTACTGCTAAGAAGTGCCAAGAGATGAAACCGTAAAACAAAAGTGAAAATAATTGAGAGAGTGGAGCGAGGCAAAAAGATGGTAGACGTCACTCGTTCTTATAATGTGAATCATTCAACCATCGGCACAATTCTAAAGAACAAGGAAAAGCTCATAGAACGTGTGACGTCTGCTGCGCTGATGGTGTTGATAGTAATATTGAAGAGCCATGGAAAAGTGATGGAGGAGATGGAGAAACTTCTCAGTATGTGGATGCAGGATCAGCATCAGTGTCAAGTCCCACTCAGCTTAATGCTGATTCAAGAGAAAATAAAAGCCTTTATGAAGACTTGAAAAAGAAACGCGGTGAAGAATCAGAGGGCCATTCTTTTAATGCCAGCCATGGCTGGTTTCACTGGTTCAAGGCTAGAGCCAACCTTCACCACGTAAAAGTAAGTGGTGAGGCAGTGAGTGCAGGTACAGTAGCTGCCCGGGAATTTCCTGAAGTGCTTCAAGAAATTATTGATGAAGGTGCATATTTACCCAAGCAGGTTTTTAACTTGGATGAGACAGGATTGTACTGGAAGAAGATGCCACACTGAAGTTACATCAGTAAGGAGGACAAGTTGATGCCAGGCTATAAAGGGAGCAAAGGATAGGCTAACTCTGTTGTTTGGTGGCAATGCTTCTGGCGATATGAAGCTGAAGCCTCTCTAAGTTTATCATTCAGAGAACCCCAAAGCCCTTAAAAACATAGCCAAGGGCTCTCTTCCTGTTGTGCAGGACAGTAACCCCAAAGCCTGGGTTACACAGACAATTTTCTAAGACTGGTTTTTCTACCACTTTATCCAGGGGGTAGAGAAATATTGCTTGGAGAAGAACATCCCATTCAACATTGTTTTGCTGCTTGACGATACCCCCCATTCATAGACAACTTTCATCCTAACATCAAAGTAGTGCATCTGCCCCTGAATCGTCGCTCATCTAACCTATGGACCAGGGAGTTACAGCGACTTTCAAGAAATATTATTTACATCACGCTTTTTGTCAGGCCGTAAAGGTGAGTGATGAATCGGGAACAACCTTGTGACAATTTTGGAAGGACTATAACATCTACAAGGCCATAAAAAACATTGACTTTGCTTGATGTGAGTTTACAGCCATCACCGTGAATGGGGTTCGGAAGAACGTTTGCCTGCAGTTTGTTCATGATTTTCGTGGATTTGAGAAGGTGGATGAGGAGTCCAAAGAGGTCTTCAGAAACTTAGTGACCCTCAGAGAGAAGCTGGAGCTAGATCTGCAAGAGGATGACTTCACTGAACTCCTTGCTGTGCAACACAAGGAGCTTACTAATGAAGACCTGATAGAATTGGAGGCCCAGAGAAAGGATGAATAGAGACAAGAGGAAGAAGTAACTGAAGAACTGAAGAGATTCATGACGCAGGAAATGGCAAGGGGATTTTCTTTATTTGAGGAGGCACTGGTGGTTTTTGAGGCACAGGACCCGAACATAGAATGGTACACAAATGTTGCAGCCGCTGTTCAGAATGCAATCCAGTGCTACCGTGTCATCTATGATGAGAAAAAATGAGCTACTACCCAGACATCACTGGATTGTTTTTTCAAGAGGGTAGATATAATTGAATCCAACAAGGAACCAGAACCTGTGCCATCAACGTCAGGTGTGAGTGAAATTGCAGCTTGCCCTCCGTCTCCTATTGCTGACGATTCTTCAGCTCTACCATCTCCCACCTCCTCTCCCTTCACCAGTCAGTAACTCTTCTTGTCTGTTTACTCGATGCCAGCCCCTGTATGCCAGCTGTTGTACTGCACTGCTGTACTTTTCAAGGTACTGGACTGTAAGATTAAAAATGTTTTCTTTGTTTTTTGTGTTTGTTTGTTTTTTATGTATTATTTGTGTGAAAAGTATCATAAACCTATTATAGTACAATATTATATAGCCGATTGTGTTAGTTGGGTACCTAGGCTAACTTTGTTAGACTTACAAACAAATTGGACTTATGAACATGCTCTTGGAAAGGAACTCGTTCATATGTAGGGGATTTACTGTATTGGGAGAACAGAAGGAAGGGAAGTGAAGAGAAGGTGTTAAAAAACGAAATCTGCAACTGTCATAAAAGGAAGTGAACAATGTCTAAAACTGAAAAATCAAGAAATTAGCAAGTGTAAGCAAATTTAAAAGTAAAGCCATAAACATAAAGAACCAAAAATGTTAAAAGTAGGTGCTTCTGAGAGTGGAATAGGATGGAGAGGGCAGTTGTTTCTCTAAGATTTTCACTTGGAGGCATATGACACAAAGCCCAAATCATGGTGACTTAAACAAGACTTTGCTGTAGTTGTTTGCTTTCTATTCAGAGGAAGGGGACTGGCTCACGATGTCATTGAGGTCCCAGGTTCTTTTACTCTTTCTGTGCAGTATTTCTTAGCATGTGGCTTTTGTTCTTATAGATTCAAGATGGCTTTTGTACCTCAGGCTCTGCAGCTGCATACCAGGCAGATAGAAGAGGAAGGACAAATTCTAAAAGATACATTCCAACTGTCTTCTTTTTTTTTTAAAAAAAAAATTAGTTGTGTTGATATATGATTATTCGTATACTATACAATCTAACCATTTAAAGTATGCAATTCAAAGTTTCTTAGTATATTCACGTAGTTGTGCAAACATCACAGTTAATTTTAGAACATTTTCATCACCACAGAAAGAAACCTTGTTTCCATTTGAACTCACATTCCATTTCCTCCCAAATCCTCAGCCCTAAGGCAACCATGAACATACATTCTGTCTGTATAGATTTGCCTATTATAGACATTTTATATAAATGGAATCGTACAATATATGGTCTTTTGTGAGTAGCTTCTTTCACATAATATGTGTTTTAGGTTCATCCATGTAATTGCATATATCAGTCGTTGGTTACTTTTTATTGCTGAATAATATTTCACTGGGTGAGCATGCCACATTTTGTTTGTCCACTCATCAGTTGAACATTTGGGTTGTTTCCACTTTTTGGCTATTATAAATAGTGTTGATATGAACATCCATATAAAAGTTACTGGCATGGAAACTCTACCCTATGAGTAAGTTGGTGCAAAGGTCATTGGCAAATACTCTCAGTTTTCCATGGGTGAAGGGTAAAGCTAGGATTTTACCCTCTGTAACTTGGAGTTGGAGGGGATGAGAAATATTGGCTTCTTGTCCTTTCTGGTGATATCCCTTGATTGACAGATGAGGTTAGAGGGTCACTATTTTCTTGGCCTCACTCACCCAGATTGAAGCTTTCCTCCTGCTGAGGGAGCGGGTAGGGGATGCAGATAGGAAGGGAAAGAAGGGGCTGGTTGCAGCTCAAGGGCCACAGATTCTCACTGTTCCTATAGAGATTTAGTAGATTTTCTTTAATAAACACTTCATTTGCTGTCTACCTTTAGGACAATTTCCTGAAACTTTAAATGGTTGTTATTTTTACAGTTTTCACCAGTAGTTGTTATTTTGCTTGGGAATGGGTCCATAGGGCTCTTCACATTGCCATTCCAGAAGTGAAACTTATACTAAAGCTTTCGTAAAAGAGCAGCTCAGTGACTTCTGCTAATATCTCATTGGCTAGTATTGTGACAATGGCCACTCATGTCTGTGAGGGAGGCTGGGAATGAGCCACTTAACTAGACACATAAGCACCCCATGTAGGGCTGGTGGAAAATGGGGTTTAACCAGTGCTATTGTCACAGAAGTGTTGAACTACTATGTGGTTTTTGAAATAAATTATTTTGATAAAAGTTAATTTCTAGAATGTGAAAACAAATTCACTGCCCATGAACATCAATTTACAACATCTTCTTTTTTCATTCCATGATTGGCTTAAGTTTGTACTCTAGTAGGTTTGTTTTTTATTTTATTTTTTCTCTTTTCCAAAAAGCAGGCATGGAAATGGTACTTTTAAAAAAATTAACTTATTTATTTGTTCTTATTTTTGGCCGTGTTGGGTCATTGTTGCTGTGCACAGGCTTTCTCTAGTTGCGGCAAGCGGGGGCTACTCTTTGTTGAGATGTGTGGGCTTCTCATTGTGGTGGCTTCTCTCGTTGCAAAGCACGGGCTCTAGGTGCGTGGTCTTCAGGAGTTGTGGCACATGGGCTCAGTAGTTGTAGCTTGTGGACCCTTGAGCACAGGCTCAGTTGCTGTGGCACACGGGCTTAGTTGCTCTGTGACTTGTGGGATCTTCCCAGGCCAGGGCTTGAAACCCGTGTCCCTTACATTGGCAGGCAGATTCTTAACTACTGCACCACCAGGGAAGCCCTGGAAAAGATACTTTAAAAGTTCTTATCTATTTAAAAATGTTTCTCTTGGGACTTCCCTGGCTGTCCAGTGTTTAAGACTTCGCCTTCCAATGCAGGGGTGTGGGTTTGATCCCTGATCGGGGAGCTAAGATCCCACATGCCTTGTAGCCAAAAAGCCAAAACGTAAAACAGAAGCAATATTGTAACAAATTCAACAAAGACTTTAAAAATGGTCCATGTCAGGGCTTCCCTGGTGGCGCAGTGGTTAAGAATCCGCCTGCCAATGCAGGGGACACGGGGTCGAGCCCTGGTCTGGGAAGATCCTACATACCGCAGAGCAACTAAACCCGTGCACTGCAACTACTGAGCCTGCACTCTAGAGCCCGCTGTGCCACAACTACTGAATCTTGTACGCCTAGAGCCCATGCTCAGCAACAAGAGAAGCCACCGCAATGAGAAGCCCGTGCACTTCAATGAAGAGTAGCCCTGGCTCAATGCAACTAAAGAAAGCCCACACGCAGCAACAAAGACCCAAAGCAGCCAAAAATAAATAAATAAATAAGTTTATAAAAAAACAAAACAAATGGTCCATGTCAAAAAAATCTTTTAAAAAATATGTTTCTCTTGACTATTTGCTTAAAAGAATGTTGGCTCTATATACAATTCTTAAGCCAAACTTTGCTTTAAGATTTTGATTAAATATTGCTGAGATTTTGATCAAAAGTTTGTGGGCAGCTTAATTGCTATCCTTTTTTTTTTTCTTTTTTTTGTGGTACACAGGCCTCTCACTGTTGTGGCTTCTCCTGTTGCGGAGCACAGGCTCCAGACGCGCAGGCTCAGCAGCCATGGCTCACGGGCCCAGCTGCTCCGCGGCATGTGGGATCTTCTCAGACTGGGGCACGAACCCGTGTCCCCTGCATCGGCAGGCGGACTCTCAACCACTGCGCCACCAGGGAAGCCCTTAATTGCTATTCTTAATAAATGCTTTTACCTGCTTATTTTTGTCCATAGGATTATTTTTCAGTCTTTGAAAGGTATGCCCAAATGTTGCACATTCTAAATCAGTTTTCCCTGTGACACACTGTGCCTTTTCAATTGGTAAATTCAAGCATTTCTTTATTTTAGGAAGTTTTCTTTAAGTCTTTGATATTTTTTCCTATTTCATTTGCTCTTATCTTCAGGGACAAAATTTATGTATATGTTGGATCTCCTTTGTCTTATATACCGTTCCTTTGGCTTTAAAATTCTCTTAAACACTTTGTCCTTTCTTCTTTCTTTTTCTCAATTTCTCAAGCATGTTCTCCATGCTTGAATGATTTAGCAGCTTCTATCTTTCTTTTCTGCTGCTCTTATGGTGATCTTCATTTCTGCGAGGCTTTCCCCTTTCCATTTGACCTGAGTTTGTCGGCTCATCGTTTTATCTCCCTTTCTTCATGTTGTCCAACCCTTTATGCCTGTTCTTCAGACTCTTATGTGTAATAGATACTGCTTTTGGTAAATTAAATGATTTCATGGAGAACTAGGGGCTCTTTTTTTAAAAAAAATTATTGAATTATAGTTGATTTACAATATCGTGTTAGTTTCAGGTGTACAGCAAAGTGATTCATTTATACATATATGTATATTCTTTTTCAGATTCTTTTTTATTATAGGTTATTACAAGATATTGGATATAATTCCCTGTGCTATGCAATAAACCCTTGTTTTTTATCTATTTTATACATAGTTGTGTGTATTTGTTAATCCCAAACTCTTAATTTATCCTTCTCCCCCCTTTCCCCTTTGGTAACCATAATTTTGTTTTCTATGCCTATGAGTCTGTTTCTGTTATGTAAATAACTTTATTTATATTATTTTTTAGATTCCACATATAAAATGATATCATATATTTGTCTTTTCTGCCTGGCTTACTTCACTTAGTATGATAATCTCTAGGTCCATCCATGTTGCTGCAAATGGCATTATTTCATTTTATTTTATGGCTAATATTCCAGCGTATATATGTACCACATCTTTATCCACTCATCTGTTCATGGACACTTAGGTTGCTTCCATGCCTTGACTGTTATAAGTAGTACTGCTGTGAACATTGGGGTGCATGCATATTTTCGATTTAGAGTTTTCATCTTTTCTAAATATATGCCCAGGAGTAGGATTGCTGCTTCATACGCTAACTCTATTTTTATTTATTTATTATTTATTTATTTATTTGGCTGCATTGGGTTTTCGTTGCTGCGTGTGGGCTTTCTTTAGCTGCAGTGAGCGGGGGCTACTCTTCATTGTGGTGCTCAGGCTTCTCACTGTGGTGGCTTCCCTTGTTGCAGAGCATGGGCTCTAGGCGTGTGAGCTTCAGTAGTTGCAGCATGCAGGCTCAGTAGTTGCGGCACGTGGGCCCTAGAGCGCAGGCTCAGTAGCGGTGGTGCGTGGGCTTAGTTGCTCCACGGTATGTGGGATCTTCATGGACCAGGGCTCGAACCCATGTCCCCTGCATTGGCAGGTGGATTCTTAACCAATGCAGCACCGGGGAAGTCCTAGTTTTTTTTTTTTTAATTAATTTTTATTGGAGTATAGTTGCTTTACAATGTTGTGTTAGTTTCTACCGTACAGCAAAATGATTCAGCTATACATACACATATATTCCCTCTTTTTTGGATTTCCTTCCCATTTAGGTCACCACAGTGCATTAAGTAGAGCTCCCTGTGCTCTACAATATGTTCTCATTACCTGTCTATTTTATACATACTATCAATAATGTATATGTGTCAATCCCAGTTTCCCAATTCCTCCCCCCGCCCTTTCCCCCTTGGTATCCATACATTTGTTCTTTATGTCTGTGTCTCTATTTCTGTTTTGCAAATAAGATCATCTATACCATTTTTCTAGATTCCATGTATATGCGTTAATATATGATATTTGTTTTTCTCTTTCTGACTTGCTTCACTCTGTATGACACTCTCTAGGTCTATCCACATCTCTACAAATGACCCCATTTCATTCCTTTTAATGGCTGAGTAATATTCCATTGTATATATGTACCACATCTTTATCCATTCATCTGTTGATGGACATTTAGGTTGCTTCCATGTCCTGGCTATTATAAATAGTACTGCTATGAACATTGGGGTGCATGTATATTTTCGATTTAGAGTTTTCATCTTTTCCAAATATATGCCCAGGAGTGGGATTGCTGGCTCATATGGTAACTCTATATTTAGTTTTTTAAGGAACATCCATACTGTTCTCCAAAGTGGCTGCATCAATTTAAATTGCCACCAACAGTGTAGGAGGGTTCCCTTTTCTACACACCCATTCTAGCATTTATTATTTCTAGGCTTTTTGATGATGGCCATTCTGACTGGCATGAGGTGATACCTCATTGTAGTTTTGATTTGCATTTTTCTAATAATTAGCCATGTTGAACATTTTTTTCATGTGCTTGTTGGCCATCTGTTGTCTTTTTTGGAGAAAAGTCTATTTAGGTCTTCTGACCAGTTTTTGATTTTTTTTTTGTTTGTTTGTTATTGAGTTGCGTGAGTTGTTTGTATATTTTGGAATTTAATCCCTTGTCAGTTGCATTGTTTGCAAATATTTTCTCCCATTCTATAGGTTGTCTTTTCATTTTGTTTATGGTTTCCTTTGCTGTGCAAAAGTTTGATTAGATCCCATGTGTTTATTTTTGCTTTTATTTCTTTTTCCTTGGGAGACTGACCTAAGAAAATATTGCTACGATGTATGTCAGAGAATGTTTTGCCTATGTTCTTTTCTAGGAGTTTTACGGTGTCATGTCTTATATTTAAGTCTTGAAGCCATTTTGAGT
Source organism: Monodon monoceros (assembly GCF_005190385.1). NCBI lineage: Eukaryota > Metazoa > Chordata > Mammalia > Artiodactyla > Monodontidae > Monodon > Monodon monoceros. The sequence goes on from NW_021703768.1 coordinate 170,139,792, forward strand.
TTATTTTTGTGCATGGTGTGAGGGTGTGTTCTAACTTCAGTGATTTACATGCAGCTGTCCAACTTTCCCGGCACAGTTTGCAGAAGAGACTGTCTGTTTCCCATTTTATATTCTTGCCCCCTTTGTCGAGGATTAATTGACCACAGGTGTGTGGGTTTATTTCTGGACTCTCTATTCTGAGAGGACTAGGGCTTCTTAATTGTATTAGTTTTCCACGGGTGCCGTAACAGATTGCCACAAACTTATTGGTTTGAAACAATAAAAAATGATTATCTTCTACTTCTGCAGGTCTGAAGTCAAATATGGGTCTCAGGGGCTTCCTTGGTGGCGCAGTGGTTGGGAGTCCGCCTGCCGATGCGGGGGACGTGGGTTCGTGCCCCGGTCTGGGAGGATCCCGCGTGCTGCGGAGCGGCTGGGCCCGTGAGCCATGGTCGCTGGGCCTGTGCGTCCGGAGCCTGGGCTCTGCAGCGGGAGAGGCCACAACAGTGAGAGGCTCGCATACGGCAAAAAAAAAAAAAAAAAAAAAAAATGGGCCTCAGGGTGTTAAAATTATGGTGTCAGCAAGGCTGCATTCCGTTCTGGAGGCTCTAGGGGAGACCCTGTTTCTTTGCCTTTTCCAGCTTCTAGAGGTCTCTTTTCCTTGAGTCCTCACATCAAATCACTCTGAACTCTTCTACCTCCCTCTTCCACTTATAAGGACCCTTGTGATTATATTAGTCCCACCTGGATGATGCAGGAGACTCTCCCCAGTTTTGTCACCTCATTAGCAAACCTGATTCATGTGCTCCCTTAATTCCCTGTTGTCATGTAAGTTTATATATTCATGGTTTATGGGGACCAGCATGTAGACATGCTGGGGGGTGTGTGCACTATTGTGACTGCCCCACTGACTCCCACCTGCTTTGGAATGCTACTAACTTCCACCATGCTACTGTATTTAAGTGTTTTCCATTATCTTTTATTTGCCAGATGCCTTTTCTTCTTTTGTTTTTCCCTCCTGCATTATCTTTACATAGTTTCCATGATAGTTCCTTTAAAAAATTTGTCACTTTTCTTTGAAGTAATGGCGTTTTTCCTGGACAGCTCTTTTTGAAAAAGTAGTTGGAGGAAGAGGTAGCATATATCCCCAAGGCTTCTGTGGATATAATTCAGGGGGTCTGTTAACTTGGATGGGAAAAATTTTAATCTTGATTTTCTCTAATGAAGGCAGGCAACACAGCCCAGTAGTATTCATAGATCCTATACATTTGTCACCAGTAGAAATTAAAGATATTTTCTTTTTAAAAAAATTAACTTATTTATTTATTTATTTACTTACTTACTGGCTGCATTGGGTCTTCGTTGCTCTTCACAGGCTTTCTCTAGCTGCAGCGAGCAGGGGCTACTCTTCGCTGTAGTGCGCAGGCTTCTCTTGTAGCGGAGTATGGGCTCTAGGAGCACGGGCTTCAGTAGTTGTGGCACATGGGCTCAGTAGTTGTGGCTCATGGGCTTAGTTGCTCTGCGGCATGTGGGATCTTCCCAGACCAGGGCTTGAACCTGTGTCCCCTGCATTGGCAGGTGGATTTTTTTTTTTTTTTTGCAGTACGCGGGCCTCTTACTGTTGTGGCCTCTCCCGTTAGCGGAGCACAGGCTCCGGACGCGCAGGCTCAGCGGCCATGGCTCACGGGCCCAGCTGCTCTGTGGCATGTGGGATCCTCCCGGACCGGGGCACGAACCTGCGTCCCCTGCATCGGCAGGCAGACCCTCAACCACTGCGCCACCAGGGAAGCCCGGCAGGTGGATTTTTAACCACTGCGCTACCAGAGTAGTCCCTAAAGATATTTTGATATCACTTTACAGATATACTGAAATACCAGTTACCCTCATCATTTCTTCCAAATTATAACAGTTATTAGGCCCACTGCTAGATCTCATTAATTGAGGCATAAATATCACAAACTTAAAAAAAAAATTTTGGTACCTGTATTTCAATATGTCTCCCTTTGTAATCTTCTGTGCTTTATTTTATGCATTTGAAAATATTCTGAGAGGGACCCATGCACGTCAGCAGGCTGCAGTGTGGGTCCAGCCTTCCTGCCTTTTGTCCTGTTCTTGCTGTTCCTCTCTGCTGGGTGTGGTCCCCTTTCGAAAAACAGGAAGCCCCCTTGACTCATGTCAAAACCCTACATGTCACAGATTTTGGGTGATTTAGCTTGGACTTCTCCTTAGCTATCCAGTGTCAGAAAGGATCAGGCTCCTAGTGGTTCGCTCACAGTTTCTCCCCACACTGGTAACAGATAACCACCCCCTCTTGAAAACGTATGTCCCTGTTTCATCCCAACATCCTTCCACTATTGTGGTCCACAGGGTTCAAAGATGTTTGGTGATTTGCCCATATACCCAGACCTTGCAATTCAAAGGAGGGTGGGGCTGGGATTGCTGTTTCCCACTAGTGTGTGTTCCCTACTCTGGAAAACCTTGGATTCTCTTTATTTTCCTGCAGATGGTCTCTCTCATTGTGTCCCTTCTCACTCCAGTCCCAGGCCCCAAGAGCATAGGGGCCCTGTCATGACTGGTGACTTCATAGAAGTGGAAGTTCTTTTTTTGTTTCTCTTTGTTGTTCTGGGTTGATTTCAGAGAAGACACAAGAGTTAGAGGTTTCTCTTCTGCTATCGTTAATAGGAAATCTTTTTAGCTTCTTTCCATAACTTTTAAAAAGTTGCTAAAGTTCATTAAAATAGAGACAATACAGAATTGCATGTAGTGGAAATGTCTCCTACTTACCACATTGTGACCTCTTTTAGGGGTGATATCAGAAGCAAAAATATGATGTGTGTCTATTTTCCAGTCTTTTCTATATATTTATATAAACATTTAAAGTATCCAGTCATCCACAATTTATATAGATGTAGCTGGTAAAGTGAAATATAATTGCTTACTTTTAACTGAGTGCCAGGAGTAGCACTTGTACTACAGTTTTTCTTTACTCTCTTCTGGGTTACATGAGAGAGAGGGAAAATCAGGGGTGGAAATGTATAAAACAACTGATTTTCGTCTTTTTTACTGTAGAAAATATATATAACATGCAATTTACCATTTTACTAATTTCTAAGTGTATAGTACAGCAGTGTAATGAACATTCACATTGTTATGCACCATCCATCTCCAGAACTCTTCTTTTTTTGTTGTTTTTGGCCATGCTGTGTGGCTTGCAGGATCTTAGTTCCCTGACCAGGGATCAAACCCATGCCCCCTGCAGTGGAAGCACAAAGTCCTAACCACTGGACCACCAGGGAATCCCAAGAACTCTTCATCTGGCAAAACTGAAACTTTGTACCCATCAAACAATGAGTCCCCATTTCCCCCTCCCCTGGGTCCCTGCCAACCACCATTCTTTCTGTTTCTGTGAATGTGACTATTCTAAGAATCTTATATAAGTGGAACAGTGTTTGTTCTTTGGTGAGTGGCGTATTTCACTTAGCGTAATGTCATCGTGGTCATGTTGTAGTATACTGAGGAACTGCTGATAATGAGGGCCGGCTCTAAGTTATAGGCAAATTTTCGACTCTGCAGAGGGTCAGCATCCCTTAACCCCTGCCAGTTGTTTAAGGGTCAACTGTACTTCTGAGTAGTAGCTTATCTGTTTTCCTCTCAAAATGTTTATCTGTTTTCCTTCTGGTTTCGAGTTTGCAGTAAAAGCTCCTAGATTTGCTTCAACTTGGAATGTGTCTTCCAGAAAAGGGAAGCACTGACGGCGGAGGGGGGGATCGTTTAAAGGTAGATGAGACAGTAAGCCATAGTTGGAGCCCCATGACAAGGGTCTCTGACCCGAATGCCGTTTATAAAAAGTAATTCTAGAGAAAAGCTTATGAACACAGAAAAAGGGAAAGCTAAATGGGAACAAAGAAACTGATTCCAAATATGGTTCATGGGATGTTTGTGTGGAGGACTTTTCTCTTAAAAAGCAGGACTTAGGGTGAGCTGTGACAAAGCGAGAGAGTGGCATGGACATATATACACTACCAAACGTAAGGTAGATAGCTAGTGGGAAGCAGCCGCATAGCACAGGGAGATCAGCTCGGTGCTTTGTGACCGCCTGGAGGGGTGGGATAGGGAGGGTGGGAGGGAGGGAGACGCAAGAGGGAGGAGATATGGGAACATATGTATATGTATAACTGATTCACTTTGTTGTAAAGCAGAAACTAACACACCATTGTAAAGCAATTATACCCCAATAAATCTGTTAAAAAAAAAAAAAAGCAGGACTTGACAACTTTTTTCACAATTGTCAGCCAAATCTTCTTCAATCCATTACTCAGAAGGTGTAGAGGTCCAAGAATTGGGGGTCTTTGAAACACTTGGGCTCATAAGCCCATGGAAACCCATCTCAACTGGGGACGGTGACTGCCAGGACAAGGGTGTGTTCCCAGCATTCTGAGCCCCAGGGAAATACACCTTGTGGAAAAGAGGGAAGAGCACAGTTGCAACATAAAGTGATTATGCCAGGCTTCTCCCTACAAGAGATCCCGAAGGCTCAGTAATGCTAAATTGTAACTTTATTTTCAAAAATTGAATTTGTCTTTGTGCCAGTTCAAATTGTGCATCACTGCCCCTTCCTGCCGCGTCATGTTTCTGCCATGTGATTTGTCCAACAGTCACTTTCAGTTTAAAATGCAGTCTCTTTCTAAGAAAGCTCAGCTGCCTTGGGACTCTTTACCTCCTGTCTCTTCTCTTCTCCCTAGTAGGGGAAGGGTGTCTAGCTGCTGGGCTGATCTCTGTCCTTTCTGGGCCCCTCTGAAATCTCCCCTGGGTACCAGCATCCTTCCCAGCTGCTTCTGGCACCACATCCTCATCCCGGTCTTAGGTCCCTTGGAATTTCTGGTTGTCCCAGAATGTGTGCTCCCTCCTTGGGTCTGGGCCGGGTAGGGTTTTGTGACTATGTCACGGCCTGCTCACCTGGCATCTCAGGCACCATTTCCTTGTTTTAGAACAGAGATTTCTCTGGGAGGTGTGTACTCTCTCTGGGCTACATCTGGGACAGTGAGACATATTTTCCTCTATTCTCAGATCCCCTGCATCCACCAGTAGTTTCTGTAACTCCTCATCCTGGGGCTTGGGCTGCAGGTACGCTGTTGGGCTTTTGATCCTTACCCAGGGACTGTGTTAGTCAGGGCTCTCCAGAGAAACAGATGTATATGTGTGTGTGTGTGTGTGTGTGTGTGTGTGTGTGTGTATAATATACTGAATGTTTGTGTCCCTTCAAAATCCATATGTTGAGACCTAATCCCCAGTGTGATTAGTATTTAGAGGTGGAGCCTTTGGGAGGTGATTATGTCTGAGGGGGGAACCCTTATGAATGCAATTAGTGCTCTTCTTATAAAAGATCCCTGGGCTTCCCTGGTGGCGCAGTGGTTGAGAGTCCGCCTGTCGATGCAGGGAACACGGGTTCGTGCCCCGGTCCGGGAGGATCCCACATGCCGCGGAGCGGCTGGGCCCGTGAGCCATGGCCGCTGAGCCTGCACGTCCGGAGCCTGTGCTCCGCAACGGGAGAGGCCACAACAGTAAGAGGCCTGTGTACCACAAAAAAAAAAAAAAAAAAAAAATATCCCAGAGAGGTCCCTCACTCCTCCTGCAAAGTGAGGACAGAGTAAAAAGATGACCTTCGATGAATCAGGAAGCAGCCCTCATCACTCATTGAATCTGCTGGCACCTTGATCTTGAACTTCCCAGCCTTCATAACTATGAGAAATAAATGTTTGTTGTTGAAGTCACCCAGTTTTTTAGTATGGTATTTTTGTTATAGTAGCCTGAACACACACACTCAGACAATATATATGTACATATATATATTGTGTGTATATATATATATGTATATATATCACATTTATATATATGTAACTACGTCTATATTTATATCAACATCTCTATCTATCTATCTTGAGGGATTTTAAGTGTTTGGCTCATGTGATTGTGCAGGCTGGCAAGTCTGAAATCTGCAGGGCAGGAGGGGAGAAGTTGATGTTGCATTGTTGAGTCTGAAGGCAAATCGCAGGCAGAATTCCTTCTTTCTTGGGGGATCTCAGTCTTTTCTCTTAATACCTTCAACTGATTATGTGAGACCCAACCACATTATGGTGGGTAATCTGTTTTAATCAAAATCTACTGATTTAAAAGTTAATCTCATTTAAAAAATACCTTCACAACAGCATCCAGAATGGTGTTTGGCCAAATGTCTGGGTACCACGGCCTGGCCAAATTGACACATTAAATTAACCATTGCAGGGACTCTCCATTTCTCCAATTCAGTCTCCTGTTGAAATGTTCATGTCCTTTGAAATTGTTCTCATATCACCTTACAATCTTCCCTGTGGTATAGCTTATGAGATAAAATTTATTTTATGAATTCATGAATGCTCATGCTATTTGGAGCTCAACGCAGAGTTTCTCTCTCAAAAAGCCTCCATTCTATCATAAAAGCCTTCCATTCAAGACCATTGTTCTACCTTGAAATTCAGAGCTGGCTGATAACTCCTTATTTTGTGGCCATGTTGCCACAGGGAAAAACTATGATGAGCAAATGGTGAGGAAATGGTAGTGGCTGACAGCTAGGGTCTTTTGTAGAACTATTTAACAATCTTCAGGACACCGATGCCCACCTGTTAGCCCAGGCACAAGTCGATAGCCATGCTACACCTGTACTGGTGAGTATTAGCTCAGTGTTGACCTCAGGGAAATCAAAACTCACAGAGAAGAATAGTCAATCACACCTCAACAATGGCATCTATGTATAAGTTGCCTTTGGATTTAAGGAACAGAGAAACCATATTAATTGGCTTAAACACCAGAGCATTTCACTGTTGGGCTGGTTGCTTCAGTGGACATGTTTCTTCCATCTCTGGCTCTGCCATCCTCAGAGTCTTTCATGTTCCCTTATAGTCATTAAATGGCCACAGCAGTTCCAGGCATCATAACCTGATGTGACCACATCTATTGGCAGCAAAGGACCAAACCTTATGGAAAGTCTTTCTTCAGAGCACAGACTGTTTTATGTGAAGTCCTGGTCTTATAACCAGAACTTACTCACCAGCCCACTCCTTAAACAATCATTATTAGGAGAGCAAGATCCAATTATTGGGTTATATAAACCCCCCTTAATTTGGAGAAAAGAATGAACTTTTCCTGAGTCCTGTAAGGAAAAAGTGAATTCTTGCACAAAATTGGGGTCCTTTTAGCAAGAAAGGAGGCAGAATAACAAGCAAAGCATGGTGATCTTTTTTCCTGATTAGTTTTTATACAAGATTAGAGTATATTTTCAAAATTCTGGAATGACATTTGAACACTGCTTTCTACCATGCATTTCCCTCTCAGGTATTGTTTGATTGATCTGCTGTCTCCCTCTCTGGCCTCAGCATCTGGATTCCTCACTGCTCCTGCATGCACCCTGGCCCTTAACAACATGCAGAGCTTTAGACTCAGGTCTTGCTATCCTGCCCTTACTTCAGTGGGAGTAGATGCCTCTCTTTCATCTCTCGGAGCATTTTGCACATAACTCTGTAAAAACGGTAGTAACAGGAGCTAACCACGGATGCCAGCTTCTTTGATTTAGGCTCTCTCCAAAGGCCTCACATCTACCCATTTGCTCAGTCCTTATGACAACCATCTCCTGTTGGTGCTATTGTCACCCCCATTTCACAGATGAGGAAACTGAGGCATGAAGTAGCATACCAGTGCCCCTCTGTTAGACTTGGATGCTTTTCCTTCTTGCTCCAAGTTTCCTGCACTCTCCTGGGGGTGCTGAGCGCTTCTCACTCACCATGCTCTATGGAATTCATGCCACTGTTGGACTGTGGTCCTGCAGCCATGGTGAGAGCTAGGAAAGTAGGTCTGGGTGTCTCTCTATCCTCCAGCTCCTCTTGGGTAAGGCAAGGTGCTTTTCAGCTTTGCGTTCATGCCTGACACACACTAGGTACTCCATAAGTGTTAGTTGAACAAGTCAGTGAGTCAGAGAGCAGAGTTTGTGCCCATCCAAAGGAATTTAAATCAGGATCTTGAAGAGATATCTGCTCCCATGTTCATTGCGGCATTATTCACAATAGCCAAGATGTGGAAACAACCTTGTCCATAATAGAAGAATGGATAAAATGTCCATAAATAGAAGAATGGATGAAGACAAACAAAGCGTCCATCAGTAGATGAATGAATAAAGAAGATGTGGTATATATGTACAATGCAATGTTATTCAGGCATGACAAAGAAAGAAATCCTACCATTTGCAACAACATGGATGGATCTTGATGACATTAATAAATAAATGAGACAGGAAAGCTAAATACTGAATGAAATCAGTGAAATAAATGAGACAGGAAATATAAATACCAAATGAAATCACTCATGTGGAATCTAAAATAGTCAAACTCATTGAAACAGAGTAGAATGACAGTTGCCAGGGGCTAGAGAGAGGAAGAAAAGGGGAAATATTAGTCAGAGGGTGGGCAGTTTCTATTATGCAAGATGAAAAAGTCCTAGAGATCTGCTGTACAGCATAGAGCCTGTAGCTAATAATACTGTATTGTGGACTTCCCTGGTGGCACAGTGGTTAAGAATCCACCTGCCAATGCAGGGGACATGGGTTCGAGCCCTGGTCCGGGAAGATCCCACACGCCGCGGAGCAACAAAGCTCGTGTACCACAACAACTGAGTCTGTGCTCTAGAGCTCAGGAGCCACAACGACTGAAGTCTGCGTGCCTAGAGCCCATGCTCCGCAACAAGAGAAGAGCACCACAGCGAAGGGTAGCCCCCGCCTTGCTGCAACTAGAGAAAGCCCGCGCTCAGCAACGAAGACCCAACACAGCCAAAGATAAATAAATAAATTTAGATATAAAAAACTGTATTCTGTACTTAATATTTGGTAAAAGGGTAGATCTTATATTGTGTTCTCACCACACACAAAATCATAATCATAATAGGGTGGGGAGAAACTTTGGGAGGCGATAAATATGTTTATAGCCTTGATGGTGGTGATGGCTTCACAGGTATATACTTAGCCTTAATAAAGTGGTTAAAAATATAACAGTCAATTGTTATTGTACTGTCTGCAGACTGCCTCCACGTGACGGCGTGAAAGTGCATGGGATTTGCAGTCTGATGGCCAGGTTATGCTCTCAATTCTCTATGTACCAGATCCAGTGGTATTCTCCAACGTACTCCCCTCTCTGTCAACAAAACACTCACGTGGCTGCTGACAGAGTTACAGGGAACATCCACTGAGTAGCAGTTGAATTTCCTCCCATTCTCTACCCCAGTGGCCACGGAGGAGAGGCTGACATCTCTGGCTACAGCCAGTCTCAGCTTTGAGAACTTCAGTTTGGAAAATCCAGTGATGTGAGTAATCGTTAGTCTCTGCCTTTGTCTGTGATGCAAGCCTGTTCACTCCATAGTGAGACCACATCCTTCCTGCTGGGCTGTGACTGCTATAAAATTCATCTACTTTCCTCTCCGGCTGTTCCTGAGGCTGGCGTCTGGGTGAGTCCAGCTCTGTGGAGCGGGATGGCTGAAATGGTCTTGGGAAGAATGGGGAGATTGTGTCACGGGCCAGAACTTGACTAGAGATTTCTTTTGCCAGCCTTCAGGTCTGTCCTTCAACAATGCTTCTGGAATGTTCTTTTATGTTTATCAGTATTTGGGTGCTATGTGTGCGAGTGCGAGTGTGTGTGGGGGGACGGGGGGTGAGGACAGGAGCCGCAACCACTGCTTACACCCATGACTCCAGCAGATTTGCCAAGCATTCCCCCAGAGAGAGGATAGATGGGATGCATAAAAGCAAATGAGTATTTTAGAAACCAAGGGACAGAGAAGGTGAAGGTCAGGGTGGGGTGCGCTAGGGTTAGGGATAGGGGAGCACAGAGGAAAGGCAGAGTCCTGATGTGGATGGAAATATCAATGGAATGGGACCTGGGAGGGTCTGCAGAGCTGGTGGATCTGTCTGGAGTGCCCCCTCCCCTCCTGCCACCTGCCAGATGCATAGGGAATGGATTTGGCGTGGTGTGCATGAGGCCAGGAGTGGAGAGGCAAGAATGAAGATAGAAGGAGAGATGAACATGTTTGAGATGTCTTGAACATTAAACTGTGTTCTTTATAAATTCCATTTTGGAGAGTTCCAAAGCTTCGCAGGGCCCCTCCCTTCCTTTAACATCATTTATGTCTTTGGGCTAATGTTGTGCTTTTCCAAATTCAGTAATATGAAGGGATCAATTCCAAACAAAGCCAATGTGTTCATCCATCTAAAATCTAGGAGATGTGTATGATCAAAAGATATAGCAGCTTATTTCTAGTCTTTGTGGAACTCAAACTCTAGTTAGGAAACTGAGTTGTTGAACACTATAATGAAAGGCTCTGTGTGATAAAACCTGGGAAAATGTCTTTGCCTTTTAACCATTCATTTTTATCATCTTCGATAACTTTTCCTCCTATCTGACTGAGATACCTACTTAAGTGGTGGAAGAAACGGTCTCACACTTTTTAAGCTGAGAAAAATGCAACGTTAGGGACATGACTCAGAAATCAATGACCCTGGTCCAAATCCTGGCTTTGTCCCTCCTGGCTGTGAAACCCTGGGCAAGTCACTTAGCCTAAGACTCAGTCTCTACTTCCGTACCATGCGACTAGGAATATAATCTTTGGGCTTTGTGCATCAGTGCAACACCTAGCCCATGAGAAGCTCTCAATAAATGTGAGTTCTAATAATTATTATAATTGTGGGTTTTGCAAAGAGACATTAAAGAAATATATGTGTTTATTATTCTCCCTTATCACCCCAAGTTCCATCTCATTTCAGTTTTTATCAATCAGTGGACTGATAAAAGGGCTGTTGCAGACCATCCTCTCCTCTACGTGTTTTATGTTCTCTGTCCTTTTCTCTCTCTAGACATATGCTCCCTGTTATCGCCATAGTTACTCACTCCTGGCATCCTTCTTCTTTTGTCCCTTACTCATCTTTCCTTGCTTCAAAACAGAAACAAGAAACCAGTCTTTCAGTTGGAAGGAATGTAAAAAACATATTTTCCACTCTGTCATTTTATAGAAGAGGAAACTGAAGTTGAAGAATAGTGAAGAATTTGTCCAAGGTCACACATAGCCAGTGATCAGTGGGACCAAAGTTCTCTTGGTGATACATCAAGGTGGCATCAGGAGGTGGTTTAAGATACACATTGCAATGTTAATGTGACTGTGTTTGTGGGTTTAATTTTTTCTCTCCACAGGGGCACCTTTTTTCCATGGCTCAGGACACACTCCTGGGTCAAGTCAATAGGAAAACTCTCTGGTAAGTATTTGACTCACTTTTCAAAACTAAAGATGGCAACTTGTTAGAGTCTGGTGATTTTTTTTTTTCCTTTCAATCTTCTGAGTTTTTGATAGTTTAGTTCTCTCTGAGGGTAGACTTCTTAAAAGACTTCTTATCCATATGGTGTTTTCACCACCCGATTTCCCAGTGTGGACGTATGCCCAAGGACTCTGACCAGGGCTGCAGACGAGCATGGCAAGCGTCCGCTGCAAGCTGGCTCGTTACCTGGAGGATCTGGAAGACGTAGACTTTAAGAAATTCAAGATGCACTTAGAAGACTATCCTAGTCAGAAGGGCTGCACGTCACTTCCTCGGGGTCAGACAGAGAAAGCAGATCACGTGGATCTAGCCACTCTGATGATTGATTTCAATGGAGAGGAGAAAGCATGGGCCATGGCCAAGTGGATTTTTGCTGCAATCAACAGAAGAGACCTTTACGAGAAAGTTAAGAGGGATGAGCCGGAATGGGGTGAGTGGAAGGAATACAGTGTATTTTTTTAAGTTGTAATAAAATACACATAATATAAAACTTACTGTCAACCATTTTAAAGTGTATGATTCATTGGTGTTAAGCACATTCACACTTTTGTGCAATCAATCTCCAGAAATCTTTTCATCTTGCAAAACTCTGTATCCATTAAACAACGATCCCTCATTCTACACTCCCCTCAGGCCCTGGCAACTTCTTTCTGTCTCTATGAATTTGGCTATTCCAGTACCTTTTATAAGTGGAATCATACAGTATTTGTCCTTTTGTGTCTGGCTTATTTCACTCAGCATAAACATCCTCAAGCTTCACCCGTGTTGTCACATATGGCAGGATTTCGTTCCTTTTTAAGGTGGAATAATGTTTTGTGGTATGTATATACCACAGTTTGTTCATCCATTCATCCGTCAGTGGACTTTCTGGTTGCTTCTAGCTTTTGATTATTATGAATAATGTTGCTATGAACATGGCTGTACAAATCTCTTTGAGACCTTGATTTCAATTCTTTTGGGTATATGCCCAGAAGTGGAATTACTGGATTACATTACATTACATTACATTTACATTACATTACAATTACTGGTAATTCTAGTTTAATTTTTTGAGGAATATTTTCCATAATGGCCGCATCATTTTACACTCCCACTAGCAGTGTACAATTGTTCCAGTTTCTCCACATCCTTACCAACACTTATTATATATATATATTTATATTTTTTTGATAGTAGCAGTCCTAATGGGTGTGAGAGGGTATCTCATTGTGGTTTCGATTTGCATTTCCCTATTGACGAGTGACATGAGCACCTCTCATGTGCTTGTTAGTCATTTGTTTATCTTTGGAGAAATGCCTGTTCAAGTCCCTTTCCCATGTTTTAATTGGGTTGTTTGTCTTTTTTGTTGTTGACTTGTAGGAGTTCTTTATATATCCTGGATATTAACCTCTCATCAGAGATATGATTTGCAAATGTTTTCTCCCATTCTATGGGTTGCCTTTTCACTTTGTTGATGGTATCCTTTGACAAATCAAAGTTAGTATGTTTGTTTATTTGTTTTGTTTGTTTGTTTAAATTTATTTTATTTATTTATTTTTTGGCTGTGTTGGGTCTTCGTTGTGGTGCGCGGGCTTCTCACTGCGGTGGCTTCTCTTGTTGCGGAGCATAGGGTCTAGGTGCATGGGCTTCAGTAGCTGTAGCAGTTGGGCTCAGTAGTTGTGGCTCGTGGGCTCTAGAGCAGAGGCTCAGTACTTGTGGTGCATGGGCTTAGTTGCTCTGCGGCATGTGGGATCTTCCTGGACCAGGGCTCGAACCCGTGACCCCGGCATTGGCAGGCGGATTCTTAACCACTGTGCCACCAGGGAAGCCCAGTATGTTTGTTTTTTAATCACTTGTTTTATTATCTTGGCTTCATCTTCTTTTTTCTTCTCATGATAGTGCTATGAGAAGATGGAGGAAAGCAGTTTACTTTTTTCTAACTCCTTTAAAAACCTAAGTCAGGGCTCATATACCGCTAGGAATCTTCTCTGATTAGTTACACTTTATCCAAATCTCTCCTGTGCCTGAAACTTCCTCCAGGTCTCCATCTAGCTCCTCATGTGTCTGCCTGCATAGTCAACAAACTTGAATCTCTGCTTCCCATGGCTCAGGGTGTTTTTTCTTCCAACCCGGTACTGTCCATATTGGCGTGTCTAAAGTCAATTAAAATGTTATTTATACTGGCAAAAAAAAATGAGTCATCAGGTCAGAAGCACGGTGAACTGGGGAAGCAATATGGGTCTAATGAGGGAGATAAAAATAATATGGAGGCATGAGAGCAAGGGCATACATCAGTGGGATGTTACAAACAAATTGCGTATAATAACACAGTTATAAATGTGTCAGTACTTAAATACTCAGTAACCTTTTTAAAGTATAATAATCATAGTGGCAGAAGCAGTTTTTGTGGATTTTATTCATTCTTCACAAGAACCCCAGGAAGCCTGGGCTTTTTCAAATGAACTTTCAGTTTTATTATACTGAGTGAAATAAGCCAGCCACAGCCCCTGGTGGTTGCCAGGGGCTGCAGGGAATAGGGAATGGAGAATTGTTGTTTAATGGGTATAGAGTTTCATTTTTACAAGATGAAAAATAATTCTGGAGATTGGTTGCACAACCATGTGAAGTGAGCCTGGAAAAGGTTTTGGTTGCCCACGACTCTGTTCTAATCAGAGCGAAGACTGGGATTCAATGCCGAGTGTGTCTTTGGTGGAAGCCTGGCCCTTAACCACTGTGCCATTTGGCTTCTACATCTGGGTTTTGGGGTGGAAGAATTATAACTAGGGTTAGAGGTTTTTTGTTTTTATGGGGGGGGTGCTGGCTAGGGTTAGGTTTTAGGTAAGAATTAAATTTTAGTCTTGGTTGGAGTTAATGTTTCGATTTTGTTTTGTGGTTTTGTGTGTGTTGGATGAACAGCATTGCCATTCAGAATAAGTAGACACCTATCAGGAATCCTTTATGTAGCTCTTCGGTTCCTGCCCACCTAAAGTTTTCTGTCCCGTGTGTTTCCCTTGGTGCCTAGCTCTTATTCTACTGTGTCTAATTTCTCCTATGAGATGCTTCTTTGGGATGTGTTATTCAGCGATTGTTTAGATCTGTGATTCTCAACTGTGGATGCATGTTGGAGCTTTTAAAATATAATGGTGCCTGGGCTCCACCTCAGAGAATTGACAAAGGATCACCGGGGGTGGAGTCCTGGAATCAGTGTTTTTAAAGCTTTCTAGGTGAATCTAAAGTCAGCCAGGATTCTGAATACTGAACTAGAGAAATAGACATAAGCCAGATTGGTTATTCTTACTCTTGAAGACTCAGGATACGGGTAAGATGAATTTCAGGTGTTTGGGGTCAAGGAAGGATGATATTGCTGGCCTTTAGCCATCTTGGGGATATTGGAACGTGTGTGGGATGGGCTCAAAACCAGAGCACCAGGGAGGGAGTCTGCCAAAGACAAATGAGGATGAGAAACCTTGATGCCTCACATGTTTACTGTTTGATTTCCAGGCTTGGGAGACAGATTCCAAGACTGGATAAAGTGTGGACATAATTCTGGGTGGTATCCATTGCTTTGAAATTAGGAGTACAGGGATGCCCCCAACTGGACATTCAACTGAGCTGTATTCTGGTTTGGGAGATGTTCAGGGCAGGTGCCTTTGACCTGTGCCATGTGTTAGATATTGGATCTCAATGACATCACCTTAATCAGGAGTCCTGGGTTTTGACACTTTGAATTTTTCTTCCTTTTACTCTCAGACAATGCAAATGTTTCTGTGATAAGCCAGGAGGAAAGCCTTGAAGAGGAGTGGATGGGTTTACTGGGGTACCTTTCCAGAATCTCTATTTGTAAAAAAAAGAAAGGTAAGCAATGGGGGTGGCACTTCTAGTTGGGTTTGGAGACCTGGTTCTGTAGGTACTTGAAGCTAGGAAGGTGGATAACTTGGTGATCCTAACATGTTCCTGCCCCTTGGGGGTGAAAAGGCCGGTCTCAGGAAATCCACTTCAGCTTAAGGAATAGATTCATGTTTGCCTGGCTCCTTGGAGTCCCAGAACCAAGGGGAGGCAATTGAGTGTTTCAGGTTTTATCAGGCATGAGCTGCAGACTACCTAAAGGAGTAAGATTGAATTAAAAGGATCTTCTGGCCAGGGCCAGTTCATATGGCGCTTTGCTGTTCTTTTGTTTAACCATGTCTAGGAAGATTTTGACACCCTAGATTTTCTGGGGCTGTTCATACCCAGGAAGTGGAGAGAAACTGCAACTCCCATTCCTCAATTCCAGTTACCATTCCTTATAGATCACCGGCCCCTGTTGATAGCTCATCTCTGGTGGATGTGCTCAGGCTTCTTCCAAAATCTAACTTTCTGTCTCTGCCACAGATTACTGTAAGAAGTACAGAAAATATGTGAGAAGCAGATTCCAGTGTATCAAAGACAGGAATGCCCGTCTGGGTGAGAGCGTGAACCTCAACAAACGCTTCACCAGGCTGCGTCTCATCAAGGAACACCGGAGCCAGCAGGAGAGAGAACATGAGCTCCTGGCCATTGGTAGGACCTCAGCCAAGATGCAGGATGGCGCCGTGAGTTCCATGAACTTGGAATTGCTTTTTGATCCTGAGGACCAACACTCTGAGCCTGTGCACACGGTGGTATTCCAGGGAGCAGCGGGCATTGGGAAAACAATACTGGCCAGGAAGATCATGTTGGACTGGGCGTCAGAGGAACTTTACAAGGACAAATTTGACTATTTGTTCTACATTCACTGTCGGGAGGTGAGCCTTGGGATGCAGAGAAGCCTGGGGGACCTGATCGCCAGCTGCTGCCCTGGCCCAAACCCACCCATAGGCAAGATTGTGAGCAAACCTTCCAGGATCCTCTTCCTTATGGACGGTTTTGATGAGCTTCAAGGTGCCTTTGATGAGCACACAGAAGCACTCTGCACGAACTGGCAGAAGGTGGAGCGGGGAGACATTCTCCTGAGCAGTCTCATCAGAAAAAGACTGCTTCCCGAGGCCTCTCTGCTCATCACCACAAGACCTGTGGCCCTGGAGAAACTTCAGCACTTGCTGGGCCGGGCTCGTCATGTGGAGATCCTGGGTTTCTCAGAGGTCAGAAAGAAGGAATATTTCTTTAAGTATTTCTCAGATGAGCAGCTAGCCAGGGAAGCCTTCAGGCTGATTCAGGAGAATGAGATCCTCTTCACCATGTGCTTTATTCCCCTGGTCTGCTGGATTGTGTGCACGGGGCTGAAACAGCAGATGGACAGCGGCAAGAGTCTTGCTCGGACATCCAAGACCACCACTGCAGTGTATATCTTCTTCCTCTCCAGTTTGTTGCAGTCCCAAGGAGGGAGCCAGGAGCACCACAACTCTGCCACCCTCTGGGGTCTCTGTTCATTGGCTGCAGATGGAATCTGGAACCAGAAAATCCTGTTTGAGGAGTGTGATCTCAGGAATCATGGCCTGCAGAAGGCAGATGTGTCTGCTTTCTTGAGGATGAACCTATTCCAAAAGGAAGTGGACTGTGAGAAATTCTACAGCTTCATCCACATGACCTTCCAGGAGTTCTTTGCTGCCATGTACTATCTGCTGGAAGAGGAGAATCAGGGGGAGACGAGGAACATGCAGCGGAGTAATTTGAAGCTTCCCAATCGAGATGTGAGGGTCCTTCTCGAAAACTACGGCAAGTTTGAAAAAGGGTATCTGATTTTTGTTGTCCGTTTTCTCTTTGGCCTTATAAACCAGGAGAGAACCTCCTACCTGGAGAAAAAACTGAGTTGCAAGATCTCTCAGAAAATCAGGCTGGAGTTGCTAAAATGGATTGAAGCAAAAGCCAAGGCCAAGATGCTACAGATTGAGCCCAGCCAGCTGGAATTGTTCTACTGTTTGTATGAGATGCAGGAGGAGGACTTTGTGCAAAGGGCCATGGGCTATTTCCCCAAAATTGAGATCAAGCTCTCCACCAGAATGGACCATGTGGTTTCTTCTTTTTGTATTGAGAACTGCCACCACATGGAATCACTTTCGCTGAGATTGCTCCATAACTCATCCAAGGAGGAGGAAGAGGAAGAGGAGGAGGAGAAAGAGGAGGAAGTTCAACACTCTGATGTGAACCCTTGTGTCCTCTCTGATCCTCATGTTGCATATTCTCAGCGGTAAGGAGATTCTGCTTCAGGCAGGTGGTAGTATATGTCTCCTATTTTCTAGCCACCTATCTCTTGGCTCTTGCTCTCTCTCCTTCCTTCTTAACTGTCTTGCAAATGCAGTTGCCACAGGTACATAATAATGCCACCACCGCTCATTTCTACCAGACCCCTTCATTGGCAGACATTGACTAGTAGAGAAAGGGTAGGTGGACAAACGCCATGAGAAAAAAGCCAATGAAACAAAAAGCAAATGTTTGGTGGATGCCAATTTAGCACAAGGCATTCTGTGGGGGAAAGAATGGAATAAAAATGTTCGTAAACTCAAATTGCTTGTAATGTACTTGGGGCTTTAGTGCATAATACCCTATCAGTACCTAAGGGGCAAAACAACCCCTTTGACTCTGCCCGGGAGCGCAGAGGACAGAGGGCCCTCAGTGTTGGATGCTTGGGGGAGGTTTCTTGGAGGAGTGAAGTTTGAGCCTGCCATGAAGGATTGATAGGATGTGCGTGAGTGGAAGAGAAGGTAAAGGGATTTGTGCAATGGGTTCTTGTAGGAAGAAAGCATGAATATGGTCTGAGGAAGAGGACTTATGTTGGAGAAAATGGGGAGGGACATGGCTTCACTGGAACAATCAATGAGGGGAAATCGAGGGAAATAGGGCTGGAAAGGAGAGAGTGCTCCAAGGCTCCCACCTTGCGTTTGCAGCCAGGCATTTATCAACAGCACCCCCTTCAGGGTCTGTTCACTCCCTTGCTAGGGGGTTGGACACCAGTTGCTGTGTGTGTACAGTGAAGGGATTGAGTTACTTGACTTCTAAATCCTTGCACAGAAACTGCCACAGCTACAGTGGCTGTGAGGATGTGGCTGCTCTGTGAATGCTTGGGTTTAACTGCTATAGAAGACACTTGACATAGGACAAAATTAAGGAGAAAGAGAGCTGACCCTTTCACTGGCAGCAATACATTTTCGGCTCCCTCTCTTTGCCTCAGCACCACTACCAGGATGACTTTTCTATTTACTGTCGGGTCATCAAGGACCACCTGCTGGGGCTTCAGTGGTGGCTAAGACCAAGGTCCTGCTCACAGTGACTTACAGTTGGGTTGTGGGGACAGGCAGGAAACAAGGGCAGATGGTAGAGAGGATGGGCTTTGGCAAGAACACTGGTGGAGTGCCCCTAGAGCACATGGGTGGAGCCCTTGAACAGCCGGACCCTGAACGATGGGGCATGAGAGAGCCGTGGATGTGCAAAGGGCAGCCCAGATTGAGGGAACAGTGGGTTCAAAGGGTGGGAGGTGGGAAAGGAGGGTACATTTTGACAATGGCAAATAGTTCAGAATAGCTAGAGAGAAGTTGGGAGAGGGAGAGAAAGAGAGAGGGGGACTAAGAGGAGAAGATCTGCTCTCTAGGGCTCTAAAATTGAAGCTGAGTAAACAAGACATCTGACAGAGATCACACAGCTGTGAGGAAGGCTGGCGGAGACTCAGACTAAAACTCCTGATGACAAGCCTGATGCCCATCTTGCGAGATGACAGCTGCCTTCTTCTCAGGGCAGGAGCTTGCTTTGCGTGTTCTAGAGCCTTCGAAGGGCCGGCAGCGTGGGCATCCACCTGGTGCCTGTTAGAAGTGCAGGACTGCAGGCCTGATCCTAGATCCATGGAGTCAGAATCTGCATTTTAACAAGAGCTGAACTTTGAAATCACCTGGAAGTCTTTTTTTTTTTTTTTTAACATTTTTATTGGAGTATAATTGCTGTACAATGGTGTGTTTGTTTCTGCTTTAGCCACTATGGAGAACAGTATGGAGGTTGCTTAAAAAACTAAAAATAGAACTACCATACGACCCAGCAATCCCACTACTGGGCACATGCCCTGAGGAAACCATAATTCAAAAAGAGACATGTACCACAATGTTCACTGCAGCACTATTTACAATAGTCAGGACATGGAAGCAACCTAAGTGTCCATCAACAGATGAATGAATAAAGAAGATGTGGCACAGTTATACAATGGAATATTACTCAGCCATAAAAAGAAACGAAATTGAGTTATTTGCAGTGAGGTGGATGGACCTAGAGTCTGTCATACAGAGTGAAGTAAGTCAGAAAGAGAAAGACAAATACCGTATGCTAACACATATATATGGAATCTAAGAAAAAAAAAATGTCATGAAGCACCTGGAAGTCTTAAAAATATCAATATGCTTGGTCCCACCTCAGAGATTCTGACTTTATTCCTATGGCCTGGCCTAGGGATTTTCGAGAGCACTGCTGATGCTATTGTGCAGAACTGGTGAGAACTGGTCTCTGGGTCACTTAGCAGAGTGTCCAGGGCCATGGGCAGGACAGCCGACTGTTGAGGGAGGAAGGATGCCTGAGGGAAGGGCCAGAGGGTATTCACAGTCAGCCAAAGTCACAGGCTCTTTCTTAATTGTTTTTTACTTTTAATTTTATTATTATCTTTTTATTGAGGTATAGTTGATGTACAATATTATATAAGTTTCAGGTGTATAGCATAGTGATTCACAATTTTTAAAGGTTACATTCCATTTATAGTTATTATAAAATATTGGCTATATTCCTTGTGTTGTACAATGTATTCTTATAGTGTATTTATTTTACACATAGTAGTTTGTACCTCTTAATCCCTACCCCTATCTTGTTCCTCCCCATTCCTTCTCCCCACTGGTAACCACTAGTTTGTTCTTTGTATCCGTGAGTTTGTTTCTTTTCCATTGTGCTCACTCGTTTGTTTTATTTTTTAGATTCCACATATAAGTGATATCATATAGTATTTCTCTTTCACTTATTTCACTTAGCATAATACCCTCTAAGTTCATCCATGTTGTTACAACAAAATTTCATTATTTTTAAATTTAATTTAGTTTTAAATTTTTATTTCTTTAATTGAAGTATAGTTAATTTATAGTGTCATGTTAGTTTCAGGTGTACAGCACAGTGATTCAGATACATATATATGTATATATATATATATATTCTTTTTCAGGTTCTTTTCCCTTATAGGTTATTACAAAATATTGAATATAATTCCCTGTGCTCTACAGTAGGTCCTTGTTGGTTATCTATTTTATATATAGTAGTGTGTATATGTTAATCCCAACCTCCTAATTTATTCCTCCCCCCCCACTTTGGTAACCATAACTTTGTTTTCTATGTCTGTGAGTCTCTTTCTGTTTTGTAAATAAGTTTATTTGTATTATTTTTTAGATTCCACATATAAGTGATATCATATAGCATTTGTCTTTCACTTATTTCACTTAGCGTAATACCCTCAAGTCCATCCATGTTGTTGCAAATGAGAAAATTTCATTATTTTTTATGGCTGAGTAGTATTCCATTGTGTGGTGTGTGTGTGTGTGTGTGTGTGTGTGTGTGTGTGTATACATCCCATCTTCTTTATACATTCATCATAGGCTCTTTGAATCATAGGTGTGTAGAACAGTCTTACCAAGTCTCCTTTGGCCTCTTTCTTTTTTTTTTTTTTGCAGTACGCGGGCCTCTCACTGTTGTGGCCTCTCACTGTTGTGGCCTCTCCCACCGCGGAGCACAGGCTCTGGACGCGCAGGCTCAGCGGCCATGGCTCACGGGCCCAGCCGCTCCGCGACATGTGGGATCTTCCCAGACCGGGGCACGAACCCGCGTCCCCTGCATCGGCAGGCAGACTCTCAACCACTGCGCCACTAGGGAAGCCCTCCTCTGACCTTTTTCATTCCTCAGTGCACAATCTTTTGTTCTGTGACTCATTTCTTAATTCCCAGGAGGCCTTTGAACTGGTGTCAGCCACTCCTGGCCCCTTGCTTCAGTTTGCTATTCTTAGAGATTGACTTTGTTTTCTGACCTTCCTTCCTTCCAATTTCTAGATTGGTGAACTATCTCACTTCCAGCATTTGCAGGGGCATCTTCTCAGTCCTGAGCGATAACTGGAACCTCACTGAATTGAACCTCAGTGGCAATACCCTGGGAGACCCAGGGATGAAGGTATTATGTGAAACACTCCAGCAACCTGGATGTAACATTCGCAGATTGTGGTAAGAACACGTGTGTGTCTGTGTGTGTGTGTGTGTGTGTGTGTGTGTGTGTGAGAGAGAGAGAGAGAGAGAGAGAGAGAGAGAGAGGGAGAGAGAGAGAGAAAGGGAGAAGAAGGACCAGATTAGTGATTAGTTTTCTAAGGTTGTCATAACAAAGTACAACAGACTGGGAGCCTTAAACAACAGAAATTAATTTTCTCACAGTCCTGGGGGCTAGAAGTCCAAGATGAAGTTGTCAGAAGGGTTGGCTTCTTCTGCATATTCTCTCCTTGGCTTGTATTTAGCTGTCCTCTCCTTGTGTCTTCACATGGTCTCTGTGTGTGTCTGATTTCTTCTTCTTACAAGAACACGTCATGTTGGATTAGGGCCTACCCTAATGACCTATTTTAACTTAATTACTTTTTAAACCCTGTCTCCAAATATAGTCACATTCTGAGGTCCTAAGTGTTGAGACTTCAACATGAAATATTTGGGGGGGACACAATTCAGCCCATAGCAAATGGGAAGGCAAAATTGATTGGAGGACAGTTGTTTGGGAAGTTTAAGATGGGGAAGAATAAAGGGGAACTGAAATTAAGTCATTTGTTGGTGTTGTGAAAGGACGTGACTTTCAGTATCTTCCATTTCTTCATCAGCCATGCTTACCGATGAGATTTGAAGAGTTTCATCAAATACAGCAATGGCTACCTGGGCTGGAACCCATCAAAATAGTTTGCATAGGTTGAATTGTCACAGGGAATCTCTTGTAGATTTATTAATAAAATGCTTGCTGTGAGCCCACACTGTGAATCAGACTCGCATGCCCTGAGTTGAGCACACAGTTGTATTGGCCACCCCTCCAGCCGTCTTCCATCACACATCTGCATTTTTGATGAGCTACACAGCCAGTGTTAAAGCCCACCACTCCAGGAGATTTTCATTCCTTCCTCTCTTGTTCATCATAACCACTCCATCACCAGTCTTATTTTACCTATTACACAAACCGTTGTCCACTTTTCCTCATCCTTACTCTGTTACTGACTAGAGTCCTTAGACTCCTTAATCAACAGAAAGTCACTAGAGGCCAGATATGAATTCAGGCAAGGCTTTATTGGGGCTCGTGCTACAGCACAAGGGAGCAAAAACAAGTAACAGGGGCCCTCGCTCACACCCTGAGGGGAGGTGAGCTGGTCCCTTAAATAGGGTGAGGGTAGGGGCCAGAGGTGTGGCTTAGGTGGTCTGCCACCCCCTTGGTGGTGCTGTGTTCAGGGATCATGCGCAGTACCCTGCTTTTGCTCCTGGCACCTCAGAAACAGCAGTTGGGTTTTGACTTTTTTGTATCTTATTGTTCATAATTTGCCCCAACTGCACACATGAACGCAGTTATGTTTAGTCCCGTATAGTTTCTTTGTGTTCTGTTGCTTGAGCAGACATTTGTCCAGGTGCAAGTGCTGCAGTAAAGAGTCCCAGGTCCCAGCCTATCTCAACTCCACCAGCCCAGGTCCAACAACCACCATGATTTGCCTGGATAGTGCAATAGACTCTAAGACCATAAACTTCTCGTGACAGGATTCACGTTTGTTCTGCAATTGTCTCTATAATGTCTGGAGACATTGTTCTTACCACGTGTGTTCATGCCCAAAAATACATATTGAATGAATGTTGGCTGTTTGGTCTCCCTGCATCTACTTTTGCCACTCACCAATCCTTCTCTGTACAAAACACAGAGTGTTATTTAGAAAATTATACTTTGATCATGGCTTAAGCGCTTTATCTTTGCTCTTTTGACAAATTATAAATTGTTCTTCTTGTCTTCAAGGCTCTGGCTGGTTTTGACATTTAACCTTCCTCTCCACCATCATCCCATGCCACTCTCCCCATCGCCCCTGTGGGTGCCCCTGTGTGATTCCAGAAAGTGAGACACAAATGGGGAGACATGGGTGAGAATGAGATGTTTTGCAGATAAGATCTATTATCCATTCGCTTCTAGTTGGTGTGGAAATGGAGGCAGAAAAGATGATCCAACAAGCCCCAGGACATTTGAACTATTCGCCTGAAGATGAGCTGGAATATTGTTCTCGCTCCTCTGATAGGGACTAATTGTTGTTGCTGGTGGTGATGGTGGTGACGGAGTGTGTGTTTGTGTGTGTAAAGCAAATCAAGAATCAGGGCTGCTTGCTCCTTCAGTTTAGCTGAAGGGCTGGGATTAAATCATCAAACAGTATAGCAGGGACAAGGTTGGCAAAGAGAAAAGGTAGATGGGTACAACCCTAGAGAGAACAGTATCCATCTGAAGGAATTTCAGCTGTTAGGAACATGTGGTAAAGAGGTGGAACCCATAGGTTCACCATTGTTTTCATTTACAAAGCAGGAACTTGCCATTTATATACTCATATGTATGCCCATTATTTATGGAGGGTGTTCACTGGCAGCTGTGGTCTCAGACTGTGAGCCAGTGAGCCCAACAGCTAACTTCCCAATATGCCTTGAGCTGTAGTCAGGAGTTCTGATAAGATGATACTTTCTTTCATAAAAATTTAGTTATAACTTACTCTTTGGAACATGAGAACACAGTGCCCCTTCCTGGTGCTAAAAACCAATCTAGTCCAGAAAGCAGTGACGGGAAAGCAGCCCAAGTTCTGACGTTTTCTGTTTCTCTGCTTGGCATGAAGGTTGGGGCAGTGTTGCCTTTCCCATCAGTGTTGCTTCAGCATCTCCTCGGTCTTGAGCAACAATCAGAAGCTGGTGGAACTGGACCTGAGCCACAATGCCCTGGGAGACTTTGGAATCAGACTTTTGTGTGTGGGACTGAGGCATCTATTTTGCAATCTGAAGAAGCTCTGGTGAGTCTGAACTAATTTCCCTCAAGAAGTATGAGCTGTGGCTTCAATGAGTCACGATGGTTTGGAATTTTAGTGTGAGAATGGCCTTTGCTGCTCAGAGGATTCCCTCTGTTTATCTCTGGGTGTTTGTCAATAATTAATTCAGTTAGTGTTTGTTGTAGTAAAAGCCATATACTCAGCCCTGGAGGGGAACTTAAAAAAATCCAAAATGTCATGCTTGCCTTTAAGGTATTTACAACCTAGCTGAGAAAATAAAACCAATGTACTGCATTGCTATAGAAGAGTTTTTGGACTTGATGACAGGGCCTTGGTCCACACAGAATAGGAAAAACGATGCTAAAGCAATGCAGACACTTGACATTCTATGCGGCTCTTCATTAAATGCTTCTGGGAGACTTGAATTTTGAAGAAGACAAGAAAGCACTTGAAAATGGTAGGGCTGATTCACACCCATTAGGGTGGCTATTATAAAAAAGCAAAGCAAAACAAGACTACATATTCAGTAAAATAAACCAGAAGAAAAAGGGCAAATATTGTATGATTTCACTTATATGAAGTACCTAGAATTGTCAAATTCATAGAGACAAGATGTAGAATGGTGGTTTCCAGGGGCTCGGGGGAGGGGAATTGGGAGTTATTGTTTAATGGGTACAAAGTTTCAGTTTGGGAAGATGAAAAGGGTTCTGGAGATAAACAGCGGTAGTGTTGCACAATTATGTGAATGTTACTTAAGTGCTACTGAATTGTAGCACTTATAAATGAACACTTATAAATGTTTACAATGGTAAATTTTATGTTATGCATATTTTGCCACAATAAAAATACATGTAGAGATCTGGGAAGATGTTGTAACATTGCATGGGCTTGGAAGGTGTTTACATGCTATTATACCAACCAGAAAAAGAAGCAAAAAGTTAATAAAGGGCTTGGATGTACTCTTTCTATGTGTGGACTGGACTGTAGGCAAAGGCAGGACAAGTGCTTTCTTGAGTCACAGCAGAGTGGGGAGTGGGATGAGAGAGGTGTTGTGACATTCTGCCATCTCTGAAGGTTGGTCAGTTGCTGTCTCACATCGGTGTGTTGTGATGATCTCGCATCTGTTCTGAGCACCAACCATTCCCTGACCAGACTCTACTTGGGAGAAAATGCTCTGGGAGACTCAGGAGTTGGAATTTTATGTGAAAAAGCAAAGAATCCACAATGTAACCTGCAGAAACTGGGGTAAGTCTTCATGAGTGTCTCAGCAATAAAGCAACTTATCTTTAGGGATACATTGTTTGGAAAATGTGATACATTTTCCATTGTTTGGAAAATGTGAGTGGGGGTTACTCTAAAAAAGATTAATCAGATGGAGTTGAGGGTAAAGAATGGAAGAGACAATATCTGAAGTAGTTTGAAGCACTAGATACTACCAACTGCTAGTAAGTTAGTTATGTCTATGCTACTGAATGCAAGTTCGTGTGCCCAGCACACAGTGAGGCAAAACAAACTGGAACATTGCAGTTTGGAGTAGAGAAAGGTTTATTGCAGGGCCATGCAACGAGATGGGTGGCTCATGTACCCCAAAACCCTGCACTCCTTTAAGGGTTTCAGCAAACATTTTTAAAGGCAAGTTGAGGGAAGGGCGTGCGTGGGTGGTTGTTGCAGACTTCTTGGTGTTATAATCCTTTGTTCTTGCACTGTCCATGTAGGTCAGGTCACACTGTTCCCATAAACCTCCAGCAAGACAAATGTTACCCTGTATTCTGTAACTTTTTATCTCCACGTGGATGACTCTTAAAAGTCAGAGCCTTGAGAATAGGCTATTCTGTATATTTCAGGCTACAGGCAACATTCTTATACAAAGGGGCAAAGCATGACTAAGCACAGGCAACAGGGCACAAAGGTTAAAGTAAAAGAACCAGATCTAATATGGAGTCAGATTTGTTCTTCTCTATTACATATAGAAGTGGAGATTCTCAGAGTTGAAAGAAAGCTTAGGAATTGTGCAGCCCAGTGAAGCAGCGAAGCATTTGCTTCTAAGACATTCACGTGGGTAGTCACCCATTTTACGGGTAAAAATTTCTAGGCATGCTAGTCATTGCTACACTGCCTGCAGTTCTTATTTCTATGCAGCCCCTTCTTTGTTTTTTGTGCATTGGTCCTTGTTCTGCTCCCCAGGTTCTGCTAAGAGATGCTGATCTGAATTCCTCAGAGACAACAGTCACACTCTAGGTCTTCTCATCTTTTGCCTGGCTGTCTCTAAACCCTTAACTAGGACATGGCTTAGCACCTTCACCTATTTAGTTATGTTGTCCTAAGTGAGAGTTGGTCTGTTAATGTCTCTATTCGAAGCACAATGCCCAGACCTGAACCTGATACTCCTAAGGATGTGTGGTGGAACTTTCACCTCCTGTGGCAGGGCACTATACTGTCACTGGTGAAGCCTGGGATTTCCTTATATTTCTGGCAATCACACTAGATCATGAGTTCTACTGGATGTCTGCAGTCAATAATAATACACATTTTGGGGGTGTTTCTAACACCAATAACCAATTCTCTGCAGACACCAACTGGGTGTCTTACGAGTCAATTCGATTTTGACGCTAAGTACCCAGAGTTATTGCAGACCCTTTAGCTAAGGTCTCAGTCCAAAAAGACTGCCTCCACCAACCCCTGCCAATGTCAGACATCAATTGCAAGTAG
This sequence comes from Monodon monoceros, assembly GCF_005190385.1. Lineage (NCBI taxonomy): Eukaryota > Metazoa > Chordata > Mammalia > Artiodactyla > Monodontidae > Monodon > Monodon monoceros. The sequence continues at coordinate 170,166,818 of NW_021703768.1, forward strand.
TGGGTCCCCAGATTACTCACACTTCTTTCTGACTTGGCTACAAATTGAGGATTCACACAACCCCCTACTCAGGTGGCAAAATTTGCTAGAATGACTCTCAGAAATCAGGAAAATACTTTACTTACATTTACATTTTTTATAAAGGGTACAAATAATCAGATGAAGAGACACATAGGGTGAAGCACAGAAGGGTCTGGAGCCCGGGGGCTTCTATCCCCGTGGAGTTGGGGTGCTTTACCCTCCTGGCATGTGGATATATTCACCAACCCAGAAGGTCTCCAAATCTCATTGTTCAAGAGATTTTATAGAGATTAATCTCCAGCCTTCCTCCCCTCTCCTTCCTGGAAGTTGGTGGATGGGGCTGAAAGTTCCAACTTTCTAATCACTTGGGCTTTCTGATGATCAGCCCATCTGAACCTATCTAGGGGCCCAACCTTAAGTTACCTCATTAGCATAAACTCAGGTGTGATCAAAAGGGGCTCCTTTGAATAACAAGAGACAGTCCTATTACTCAGGAAATCCCCAGGGTTTTAGGACCTCTGAGCTGGGAATGGGGGACAAAGACCAAATGTATTTCTTTTTAAAAATTTTTTAACATCTTTATTGGAGTATAATTGCTTTACGATGGTGTGTTAGTTTCTGCTTTATAACAAAGTGAATCAGCTATACATATACATATATCCCCATATCTATCTCCTCCCTCTTGCATCTCCCTCCCACCCTCCCTATCCCACCCCTCTAGGCGGTCACAAAGCACCAAGCTGATCTCCCTGTGCTATGTGGCTGCTTCCCACTAGCTATCTATTTTACATTTGGTAGTGTATATATTTCCATGCCACTCTTTCACTTCATCCCAGCTTACCCTTCCCCCTCCCCACATCCTCAAGTCCATTCTCTATGTCTGCATCTTTATTCCTGTCCTGCCCCTAGGTTCTTCAGAACAATTTTTTTTTTTTTTAGATTCCATATATATGTGTTAGCATAAAGTATTTGTTTTTCTCTTTCTGACTTACTTCACTCTGCATGACAGACTCTAGTCCATCCACGTCACAACAAATAACTCAATTTTGTTTCTTTTTATGGCTGAGTAATATTCCATTTTATATATGTGCCTACCACAAAAATACCCACTGATAATGTGCACTTTACCGTGTATCACTGCTCTTCCATGTTCTTTACATTGGGTTATCTCAGTTGGCCTCATAAAAACTACACTGAGTAGATATCAGTGTCTCCAATTGAAAGAGGAGAACGTGAGGCTCAAAGAGCTTAAAGGCAGGAAAACCCAATGCAGATACAGTCCAGTGTAACCCACCACCCACCCCTTAACTCCAGCACAACACTGCCTCATGATGAGTTGCTAGTAGGCTCTCTAGAAGGCTTCTACAATATATCCTGCCCTCTCCAACCTGTGTGGCACCTCACATTTAGGTCTGTTAAATTTCTTCATATCTTTCTTTTGACTCATTTTCTAGGCATTATTTTAATTTAATTTTTTAAAAAATATACAGCAGGTTCTTATTAGTAATCTATTTTATATATATTAGTGTATACATGTCAATCCCAATCTCCCACTTCATCCCACCACATCCTCCACCTCCTTGCTTTCCCCCCTTGGTGTCCATACGTTTGTTCTCTACATCTGTGTCTCTATTTCTGCCTTGCAAACCGGTTCATCTGTATCATTTTTCTAGATTCCACATATATGCGTTAATATATGATATTTGTTTTTCTCTTTCTGAATGACTTCACTCTGTATGACATTCTCTAGGTCCATCCACGTCTTTACAAATGACCCAATTTCATTCCTTTTTTATGGCTGAGTAATATTCCATTGTATATACGTACCACATCTTCTTTATCCATACATCTGTCGATGGGCATTTAGGTTGCTTCCATGACCTGGCTATTGTAAATAGTGCTGCAATGAACATTAGGGTGCATGTGTCTTTTTGAATTATAGTTTTCTCTGGGTATATGCCCAGTAGTGGGTCATAAGATAATTCTATTTTCAGTTTTTTAAGAAACCTCCATACTGTTCTCCATAGTGGCTGTACCAATTTATATTCCCACCAACAGGGCAAGAGGGTTCCCTTTTTTCCACACCCTCTCCAGCATTTGTTGTTTGTAGATTTTCTGATGATGCCCATTCTAACCAGTGTGAGCTTATACCTCATTGTAGTTTTGATTTGCATTTCTCTAATAATTAGTGATGTTGAGCAACTTTTCATGTGCCTCTTGGCCATCTGTATGTCTTCTTTGGAGAAATGTCTATTTAGGTCTTCTGCCCATTTTTGGATTGGGTTGTTTGTTTTTTTAATATTGAGTTGCACGAGCTGTTTATGTATTTTGGAGATTAATCCTTTGTCCATTGATTCATTTGCAAACATTTTCTCCCATTCTGAGGATTGTCTTTTCATCTTTTTTATAGTTTCCTTTGCTGTGCAAAAGCTTTTAAGTTTCATTAGGTCCCGTTTGTTTATTTTTGTTTTAATTTCCAATACTCTGGGAGGTGGGTCAAAAAATGTGCTGCTGTGATTTATGTCAAAGCGTGTTTGTTCTTCCTATGTTTTCCTCTAAGAGTTTTATAGTGTCTGGTCTTACATTTAGGTCTTTCATCCATCTTGAGTCTGTTTTTGTGTATGGTGTTAGGGAGTGTTCTAATTTCATTCTTTTACATGTAGCTGTCCAGTTTTCCCAGCACCACTTATTGAAGAGACTATCTTTTCTCCATTGTATATCCCTGCCTCCTTTGTCATAGCTTAGTTGACCATAGGTGCGTGGGTTTATCTCTGAGCTTTCTATCCTGTTCCACTCATCTTTATTTCTGTTTTTGTGCCAGTACCATATTGTCTTGATTACTGTAGCTTTGTAGTATAGTCTGAAGTCATGGAGTCTGATTCTTCAAGCTCCATTTTTTCTCCTCAAGATGGCCATGGCTATACGGGGTCTTTTGTGTCTCCATACAAATTTTAAGATTTTTTGTTCTAGTTCTGTAAAAAATGCCATTGGTAATTTGATAGGGATTGAATTGAATCTGTAGACTGCTTTGGGTAGTATAGTCATTTTCACAGTATCGATTCTTCCAATCCAAGAACATGATATATCTCTTGATCTGTTTGTGTCATCTTTGATTTCTTTCATCAATGCCTTATAGTTTTCTGAGTACAGGTGTTTTACCTCCTTAAGTAGGTTTATTCCTAGGTATTTTATTTTTTTATTGCAATGGTGAATGGGATTGTTTCCTTAATTTCTCTTTCTGATCTTTCATCGTTAGTGTATAGGAATGTAAGAGATTTCTGTGCATTAATTTTGTATCCTGCAACTTTACCAAATTCATGGATTAGCTCTAGTAGTTTTCTGGTGGCATCTTTAGGATTATCTATGTACAGTATCATATCATCTGCAAACAGTGACAATTTTACTTCTTCTTTTCCAATTTGTATTCCTTTTATTTCTTTTTCTTCTCTGATTGCCATGGCTAGGACTTCCAAAACTATGTTGAATAGTAGTGGTGAGAGTGGACATCCTTGTCTTGTTCCTGATCTTAGAGGAAGTGCTTTCAGTTTTTCACCATTGAGAATGATGTTTGCTGTGGATTTGTCATATAGGGCCTCTATTATGTTGAGTTAGGTTCCCTCTATGCCCACTTTCTAGAGAGTTTTTTTCATAAATGAGTGTTGAATCTTGTGAAAAGCTTTTTCTGCATCTATTGAGATGATCATATGGTTTTTATTCTTCAATTTGTTAATATGGTGTATCACATCGATTGATTTGCACATATTGAAGAATCCTTGCATCCCTGGGATAAATCTCACTTGACCATGGTGTATGATCCTTTTAATTTGTTGTTGGATTCTGTTTGCTAGTATTTGTTGGGGATTTTTGCATCTATATATATCAGTGATGTTGGTCTGTAATTTTCTTCTTTTTGCAGTATCTTTGTCTGGTTTTGGTATCAGGGTGATGGTGGTCTCATAGAATGAGTTCAGGAGTGTTCTTCCCTCTGCAGTTATTTGGAAGAGTTTGAGAAGGATGGGTGTTAGCTCTTCTCTAAATGTTTGAAAGAATTCACCCATGAAGCCATCTGGTCCTGGAATTTTGCTTGTTGGAAGATTTTCAATCACAGTTTCAATTTCATTACTTGTGATTGGTCTGTTCATATTTTCTATTTCTTCCTGGTTCAGTCTCGGAAGGTTATAACTTTCTAAGAATTTGTACATTTCTTCCAGGTTGTCCATTTTTTTTGGTGTAGAGTTGTTTGTAGTAGTCTCTTAGGATGCTTTGTATTTCTGCAGTGTTTGTTGTAACTTCTCCTTTTTCATTTCTAATTTTATTGATTTGAGTCCTCTCCCTCTTTTTCTTGATGAGTCTGGCTAACGGTTTATCAATTTTGTTTATCCTCTCAAAGAACCAGCTTTTAGTTTTATTGATCGCTGCTATTGTTTTCTTTGTTTCTATTTCACTTATTTCTGCTCTGATCTTTATGATTTCTTTCCTTCTGCTAACTTTGGGTTTTGGGTTTCTTTCTCTAGTTCCTTTAGGTGTAAGGTTACATTGTTTATTTGAGACTTTTCTTGTTTCTTGAGTTAGGATTGTATAGCTATAAACTTCCGTCTTAGAACTGCTTTTGCTGCAACCCATAGGTTTTGGATCGTCGTGTTTTTGTTGTCATTTTTCTCTAGGTATTTTTCGATTTCCTCTTTGATTTCTTCAATGGTCTCTTGGTTATTTAGTAGTGTATTGTTTAGCCTCCATGTTTTTGTGTTTTTTATGTTTTTTTCCCTGTAATTTATTTCTAATCTCATAGTGTTGTGGTCAGAAAAGATGCTTGATATGATTTCAATTTTCTTAAATTTACTGAGGCTTGATTTGTGACCCACAATGTGATCTATCCTGGAAAATGTTCCATGTGCACTTGAGAAGAAACTGTAATCTGCTGTTTTCAGATGGAATGTCCTATAAATATCAATTAAATCTATCTGGTCTATTGTGTCATTAACGCTTACGTTTCCTCACTAATTTTCTGTCTGGATGATCTTTCCATTGGTGTAAGTGAGCTGTTAGAGTCCCTCACTATTTTTGTGTTACTGTCGATTTCCTCTTTTATAAGTGTTTTTTACATTTGCCTTATGTATTAAGGTACTCCTATGTTGGGTGCATATATATTTATAATTGTTATATCTTCTTCTTGGATTGATCCCTTGATCATTATGTAATGTCATTTCTTGTCTCTTGTAACATTCTTTATTTTAAAGTCTATTTTATCTGAAATGAGTATTGCTACTCCAGCTTTCTTTTGATTTCCATTGGCATGGAATATCTTTTTCCATCCACTTACTTTCAGTCTGTATGTGTCCCTAGGTCTGAGGTGAGTCTCTTGTAGACAGCATATATATGGGTCTTGTTTTTGTATCCATTCAGTGAGCCTGTGTCTTTTGGTTGGAGCATTTAATCCATTCACATTTAAGGTAATTATCTATATGTATGTTCCTATTACCATATTCTAATTGTTTTGGGTTAGTTTTTGTAGGTCCTTTTCTTCTCTTGTGTTTCCCACTTGGAGAAGTTCCTTTAGCATTTGTTGTAGGGCTAGTTTGGTGATGCTGAATCCTCTTAGCTTTTTCTTGTTTGTAAAGCTTTTGATTTCTCTGTCGAATCTGAATGAGTTCCTTGCCAGTAGTGTAATTTTTGTTGTAGATTCTTCCCTTTCATCACTTTAAATATATCATGCCGCTCCCTTCTGGCTTGTAGAGTTTCTGCTAAGAAATCAGCTCTTAACCTTATGGGAGTTCCCTTGTATGTTGTCATTTTTCACTTACTGCTTTTAATAATTTTTCTTTGTCTTTAATTTTTGTCAATTTGATTACTATGTGTCTCAGCATGTTTCTCCTTGGGTTTATCCTGCCTGGGACTCTCTACACTTTCTGGACTTGGATGGCTCTTTCCTTTCCCATGTTAGGGAGGTTTTTGACTATAATCTTTTCAAATATTTTCTCAGGTCCTCTCTCTCTCTCTTCTCCTTCTGGGACCCCTGTAATGTGAATCTTGTTGCATTTAATGTTGTCCCAGAGGTCTCTTAGGCTGTTTTAATTTCTTTTGATTCTGTTTTCTTTATTCTGTTCCGTGGCAGTGAATTCCACCATTCTGTCTTCCAGGTCACTTATCCATCCTTCTGCTTCAGTTGTTCTGCTATTGATTCCTTCTAGTGTGTTTTTCATTTCAGTTATTGTATTGTTCATCTCTGTTTGTTTGTTCTTTAATTCTTCTAGGTCTTTGTTACACATTTCTTGCATCTTCTCGATCTTTGCCTCCATTCTTTTTCTGAAGTCCTGGATCATCTTCACTATCATTATTCTGAATTCTTTTTCTGGAAACTTGCTTATCTCCACTTCTTTTAGTTGTTTTTCTGGGGTTTTATCCTGTTCCTTCATCTGCTACATAATCCTCTGCCTTTTCATTTTGTCTGTCTTTATGTGAATGTGGTTTTCATTCCACAGGCTGCAGGACTGTAGTTCTTCTTGCTTCTGCTGTCTGCCCTGTGGTGGATGAGGTTATCTAAGAGGCTTGTGCAAGCTCTTGATGGGAGCAACTGGTGGTGGGTAGAGCTGGGTGTTGCTCTGGTGGACAGAGCTCAGTAAAACTTTAATCCATTTGTCTGCTGATGGGGGGGGCTGTGTTCCCTCCCTGTTTGTTGTTTGGCCTGAGGCAACACAGCACTGGAGGCTACAGGCTCTTTGGTGGGGCTAATGGTGGACTCCTGGAGGGCTCACAACAAGGAATACTTCCCAGAACTTATGCTGCCAGTGTCCTTGTCCTCGTGGTGAGCCACAGCCACCCCACCCTGCCTCTGCAGGAGGCCCTACAACACTAGCAGGTAGGTCTGGTTGAGTCTCCTATGGGGTCACTGCTCCTTCCTCTTGGGTCCTGATGTGCACACTACTTTGTATGTGCCCTCCAAGAGTAGAGTCTCTGTTTCCCCCAGTCCTATCAAAGTCCTGCAATCAAATCCCACTAGCCTTCAAAGTCTGATTCCTTGGGAATTCCTCCTCCCATTTCTGGACCCCCAGGTTGGGAAGCCTTACGTGGGGATCAGAACCTTCACTCCAGTGGGTGGACTTCTGTGGTGTAAGTGTTCTCCAGCTTGTGAGTCACCCACCCCGGGGTTATGGGATTTGATTTTATTGTGATTGTGCCTCTCCTACCATCTCATTGTGGCTTCTCCTTTGTCTTTGGATGTGGGGTATCTTTTTTGGTGAGTTCCAGTGTCTTCCTATCCGTGATTGTTCAGCAGTTAGTTGTGATTCTGGTGCACTCACAAGAGGGAGTGAGTGCACCTCCTTCTACTCTGCCATCTTGAAGAAATCTCTGTGCTGGTGTCTGGACTTATTGAGGCTCAGGTTCTTTGTGTCTCAGTGCAGAAGAACTTCAGTGAGAGGCATAGTGATAGGCAAGAACTAGATTTATTAATGTAGGATGCTTGTAGGAGGTGCAAGCAGGCAAGTGAGAGAGCTGTCTAGGCATTTTTGAATCATGATCCGGTCAGTATTACCTAGACGTATAACAAGCAAACAATAAATGTCTTCATTAATGTTACTGACAGAAATACCAACCAGATCAGCACCAAATACATCAGGAAGGGTCTTTACTGAGGAATAATCTGTTAATCCATAATTAAAACCCATAGATGTTCACAAAGCTCTGTTACCTCCTTGGGCCTGTCCCAGTGACCCATCCTCATATATTGCCAAGCTCTTTACCAAAAAAAGTCTATATTCAATGCCTTCATTTCCTTCCCTTATATCATTACTCTATCTCAGCAATTTGGCTTCTGCTACTCTTGGTTTGTTCAACAGATATGATTTAGCCCCTTTATTTTCCAGGTACTCTGGGGGCTCAGTTGTGGGTGTTGATAGTAGCAGTGAGTAAAACAAACCAAGACCCGGGTTTCACAAACATTCTTACAGTGGGTGATAAACACTAGACAATAGACAATCAAAACAATGTACAATATATGTAAGCTGTATAATAAAAACTGGAGTGACAATGAGGACTCCTTCCTTGCCCAAGTGTTCAGTAAATGCCTCTCATGCAGATGACATGGGATTGGGTACTAAATAAACTGAGAGTGAGAGCCATGAGGAAGCCAGGGGAAAACACTCCACACAAAGCAAAAAGAAGTGAAGAGGCCCAGAGCATAAACTCTCAGTTGACCCTCAGTGATCCTGTTTCTGACTCTTGTAGATTCTCCTCAGTCCTAATCCTAGTTGAAATCTGTTGCCTTTAATTCTGTTCATCATCTCCTCCTTGAAACCCTTCTTTCTTGTTTTTAGGGCACTGCTCAGTTTTTCCTGCTAATTTTATGGCTTCTGCTTCTCTGGCTTCTGCATTGACTTCTCTTCCTGTGGTCTGGGGATTTCACGATTGGTTTTCTTTTTCACTAAATGTTTCTCCACTCTCTGGGAACTCTCATATGCCCCTCAGCTTTGAAAACAACCTGTATACAGGTGGCTCCCCCAACAAATCTTAAACCTAGATGTTGCTCTTGTGCTTTTCTCTTTTTAAATAGACATTTTTTAGAGGGGAATTAGATACAGCAAAATTGAGAGGAAGATACAGAGATTTCTCATATGCCCCCTACCTCACATATGCATAATCTCCCCGATTATCACCATCACCCCCAGAGTGGTACATTTGTTACAGCTGATGAACCTACACTGACATATCATAATCACCCAAAGTTCATAGTTTACATTAGGTTCACTCTTCATTTGGTATGCTCTGTGGGTTTGGACAATTGTATAATGATATGTATCTACTATTGTAGTAACACAGAGAGTAGGTTTACTGACCCCCAAATCCTCCATGCTTGGTCTATTCATCCCACCCTCACCTCTAATCCCTGGTAACCACTGATCTTTTTACTGTCTCCATAATTTTGCCTTAAACAGAATATCATACAATTCCATTGTCTGGATGTACCACTTTATTTATCCATTTACCTAATGAAGGATATCTTGTTTGCTTCCAAGTTTTGATAATTATGAATAAAGCTTCCATAAACATCTGTGTACAGGCTTTTGCATGGACATAACTTTTCAGCTCTTTTGGGTAAATACCAAGGAGTGATATTGCTGGATCATATGGTAACAAATATTTAGTTTTGTAAGAAACTGAAAAACTGTCTTCCAAAGTGGGTATAAAATTTTGCATTCCCACCACCAATGAATGAGAGTTCCTATTGTTCCATATCATTGCCAGTATTTGGTGTTTTCAGTGTACCAGACTTTGGCTGTTCTGATATGTATGTGGTGGTATCTCATTGTTGTTTTAATTTGCATTTCATTGATGACATATGATGTGGAGCATATTTTCATAAGTTTATTTGCCATCTGTATATCCTCTTTGATGAGGTGTCTGTTAAGGCATTTAGCCCATTTTTTGTTTGTTTGTTTTGTTTGTTTGTTTGTTTTTGTTCGGTACGCGGGCCTCTCACTGTTGTGGCCTCTCCCGTTGCGGAGCACAGGCTCAGCGGCCATGGCTCACGGGCCCAGCCACTCCGCGGCATGTAGGATCTTCCCGGACCGGGGCACGAACCTGTGTCCCCTGCATCGGCAGGCGGACTCTCAACCACTGTGCCACCAGGGAAACCCTAGCCCATTTTTTGACTGGATTTTTTCTTTTCTTACTGTTGGGTTTTAAGTGTTCTTTGTATATTTTGGATAACAGTCCTTTATCAGATATATCTTTTGCAAATATTTTCTCCCAGTGTAGCTTGTCTCTTTATCCTCTTGACAGTGTCTTTCTCAGAGAAGAAAATTTTAATGTTGATAAAGTCCAACTTATCAATTATTTATTTCTTGGATCATGAGTTTGGTCATCGCCAAACTAAAGTCATTGCCAAACCCAAAGTCCTCTAGATTTTCTCGCATGTTATCTTCTAGGAGTTTTATAGTTTTGTGTTTTACCTTTAGGTCTGTTTTGAGTTAATTTTTGTGTTATTTTTGTGAAGGGTATGAGTGTCTGGATTCATGTTTTTGTATGTGGATGTCTAGTTGTCCAGCACCATTTGTTGAAAGGGCTTATCTTTGCCCTTGCTCCTTTGTCAAAGATCAGTTGACTATATTTATGTTCCTCTATTTCTGGGCTCTCTATTCTGTTCCATTGATCAATTTGTCTATTCTTTTGTCTTCATTACTGTTATTTTACAGTAAGTCATTCAGCTGAATAGTGTCAGTCCTCCAACTTTGTTCTTTACCTTCACTATTTTGTTGGCTATTCTGGGTCTTTTGCTTCTACATATAAACTTTAGAATCATTTTGTCAATATCCACACACACAAAAAAACTTGCTGGGAAGTTTATTGGGACTGCATTGAATCTATAGATTGCGTTGGGCAGAACTGACATCTTGACAACATTGAGTCTTCCTATCCATGAACATGAAATATCTGTCCATATATGTAGTTCTTTGATTTCTTTTATCAGGCTTTTGTAGTTTTCCTTATGTAGATCTTATACATATTTTGTTAGATTTATACCTAAGTATTGTTGCTGAAATTCGGCCTCTGTTCACCTGCACTGAATAAAAATGTGGACACAGAGTTTTGGATGAAGTAGAAAAGAATAGCTTTATTGCTTTGCCAGGCAAAGGGGGCCACAGTGGGCTAATGTCCTCAGAACTGTGAGTCCCACACTGGAGGGTGTAGTAAGGAGCCTTATAGTGTTCAAGGAGCAGGGCGTGGTCAGCTTGTGGACATTCTTCTGATTGGTTGGTGGTGAGGTAATTAAGAGTCAGCATCATCAGCCTTCTGGTTCCAAATGGTCTGGGGTCTACGCACTTGTGGGCAACATACAGTTAACTTCTTCCACCTAGTGGGGGTTTCAGTTTCTGCAAAACAGCTCAACGGACATGGCTCAGAATAATATCTATAATCCTTGAGGAAGAACTAAAGGTCCTTGACTTTGTTTAATGACTAAAGTATTATTATTTTGTCTTGCTTGACTGTTTTCCTTTCTTTCTGCATTTTCTCATTTCTCTGATTAAATTTATTCTTTGACTAAAGTTTTTCTTCAGACAAAAGGCAGGTGGAGGATGTGGGTGTAGGTCTATTCTGGGAAGGCCTCATAGGGTCCTGCTTGGTTAAAATGTTTCAGTTTTTTGGGTGTTAATATAAATGGTATTGTGTTTTATTTCAAATTCTACTAGTTCGTTGCTAGTATAGGAAAGGGATGGATTTTTTTAAATTAAATTTTTATTTTATATTAGAGTATAGTTAATTTACAATGTTGTGTTAGTTTCAGGTGTTCAGCTAAGTGATTCAGTTATACATATTCATATATCCATTCTTTTTCAGATTCTTTTCTCATATAGGTTATTATAGAATATTGAGTAGAGTTCCCTGTGCTATACAGTAGGTCCTTTCTGATTATCTATTTTATATATAGTGGCGTGTATATGTTAATCCCCAAATCCTAATTTATCCCTCCCTCCCCACATTTCCCCTTTGTCAACCATGAGTTTGTTTCCCAAATCTGTGAGTCTGTTTCTGTTTTGTGAATAAGTTCATTTGTATCATTTTTTTCTTTCGAGTCCACATATAAATGATATCATATGATATTTGTATTTCCTGTCTGACTTACTTCACTTAGTATGATACTTTCCATATCCCTTCATGTTGTTGCAAATAGCATTGTTTCATTCTTTTTTTATGGCTGGGTAATATTCCATTGTATATATGTACCACATCTTTTTTTAAAATAGTTGATTTACAATGTTGTGTTTATTTCTGCTGCACATCAAAGTGATTCAGTTATACATATATTTATATATACATTCTTTTTCAATATTCTTTTCCATTATGGTTTGTCCCAAGATACTGACCATAGTTCCTTGTGCCATACAATAAGACCCCATTGTCCATCCATTCCATATATAGCAGTTTGCAACTGCTAACCCCAAACTTCCACTCCATCCCCCCAACGCCCTCTCCCTTGGCAACCACAAGTCTATCCTCTATGTCTGTGGCTCCATTTCTGTTTCATAGATAAGTTCATTTGTGTCATATTTTAGATTCCACATGTAAGTGATATCATATGGTATTTGTCATTCTCTTTCTGAGTTACTTCACTTAGTATGACAATCTCTAGTTCCATCTCTGTTGCTGTAAATGGCATTATTTCATTTTTTATTTTTTAACTTTTTGGCTGCATTGGGTCTTCGTTGCTGCGTGTGGGCTTTTTCTAGTTGCGGCAAGTGGGGCTACTCTTCAATGAGGTGCACGGGCTTCTCATTGCGGTGGCTTCTCTTGTTGTGGAGCACAGGCTCTAGGCACGTGGGCTTCAGTAGTTGTGGCACGTGGGCTCGTAGTTGTGGCCCATGGGCTCTAGAGTGCAGGCTCAGAGTTGTGACCCACAGGCTTAGTTTCTCCATGGCAGGTTGGATCTTCCCGGACCAGGGATTGAACCCATATCCCCGCATTGGCAGGCAGATTCTTAACCACTGCACCACCAGGTCGCTATTTCATTCTATTTTTATGGATGGGTTGTATTTCATTATATATATATACCACATTTTTTAACATCCTTATTGGAATATAATTGCTTTACAATGTTGTGTTTCTGCTATATAACAAAACTGAACCAGCTATATGTATACACATATCCCCATATCCCCTTCCTCTTGTGCCTCCCTCCCACCCTCCCTATCCCACCCCTCTAGGTGGTCACAAAGCACCGAGCTGATCTCCCTGTGCTATGCAGCTGCTTCCCACTAGCTATATGTTTTACATTTGGTAGTGTATATGTGTCAGTGCTGCTCTCTCACTTCATCCCAGCTTACCCTTCCCCCTCCCTGTGTCCTCATAACCTTATATCCTGCAACCATGCTGAAATTGCTTTTTCATTCTAGTTTTTTTGTCAGTTCTTTCAGATTTTCTATATGGAAGATCATGTCCTCTGTGAACACAGCTTTACTTTTTCTTCCCAATCTGTATACCTTTTATTATTTTTCCTTTTGCTGTCTTATTGCATTAGCTAGTACTTCTACTCTGATGAAGAAAAGGAGTGGTGAGAGGGGACATCCTTGTCTTTTTCCTAATCTTAGTGGGAAAACTTCAAGTTCCTTACCTTTAAGTATGCTGTTACCAGTAGGGTTTTTTGTAGATTTTTTAAAACAAGTCCAGGAAGTTTCCCTAATTCCTAGTTTGCTGAGTACTTTTATCATGAATTGGTGTTGGATTTTGTCAAATGCTTCTTCTGTATCTATTGATATGATCATACAATTTTTTCTATATTCTGTTGATGTGATGGATTATATTAATTGATTTTCAAGTGTCAATTCAGTCTTGAATACCTGGGATAAATTCCATGTGATCATGGTATATAACTTTTTATACATTGTTGGATTCAATTTGGTAATATTCTTTTGAGGATTTTTGCACCTTTGCTCATAAGAGATATTTATAATGCTGGCTTCATAGAATGAGTTTGGAAATGTTCTCTTTGCTTCTCTCTTCTGAAAGAAGTTGTAGAGGATTGGTAAAATTTCTTCCTTAAACATTTGTTAGAATTCATCAGTGAAACCATCTGTGTCTAGTACTCTCTCTTTTGGAAGTTTGTTAATTATTGATTCAATTTCTTTAATAGATAAAGTTCTATTCAGACTATTTCTTCTTGTTTGAGTTTTGGGAAATTTTGTCCTTAAAGGATTGGTTCATTTCGTCTAACTTATAAAATTTGTGCACATAGAATTGTTTGTAGGATTCCTTTATTATCCTTTTAATATTTTGGGGAACTGTAGAGATTTCCCTTTTTTTCATTTCTGATATTAGTAATTTGTGTCCTCTCTCTTTGTTTTTCTTCATTAGCCTGGCTAGAAATTTATCAGTTTTATTGATCTTTTCAGGATTCTTTTGGATTCATTGATTTTCTTTTTCTTTCTTTTTTTTTTAAAATTATTTTTCTTTGCATTGGGTCTTCGTTGTTGCGTGCAGGCTTTTTCTAGTTCTGTTGAGTGGGGCTGCTCTTCCTTGTGGTGCGTGGGCTTCTCATTGCGGTGACTTCTCTTGTTGCGGAGCACCAGTTCTAGGTATGCAGGCTTCAGTAGTTGTGGCTCGTGGACTCTAGAGTGCAGGCTCCATAGTTGTGGCACACGGGCTTACTTGCTTTGCAGCATGTGGGATCTTCCCAGACCAGGGCTCGAACCTTTGTCCCCTGCATTGGCAGGTGGATTCTTAACCACTGCAACACAAGGAAAGCCCAAGATTCATTGGTTTTCTTTTATATATATATATATATATATATATATATATTTATTTATTTATTTTTGGCTGTGTTGTGTCTTTGTTGTGTGTGGGCTTTCTCTAGTTGAGACAAGCAGGGGCTACTCTTCGTTGTGGTGCACGGGCTTCTCATTGCAGTGGCTTCCCTTGTTGCGGAGCATGGGCTCTAGGCGCGTAGGCTTCAGTAGTTGTGGCATGGGGTCAGTCGTTGTGGTTTGCAAGCTCCAGAGCGGAGGCTCAGTACTTGTGGAGCACGGGCTTATTTGCTCCACGGCACGTGGGATCTTCCCAGACCAGGGTTCAAACCCGTGTCCCCTGCATTGGCAGGCGGATTCTTAACCACTGGGCCACCAGGGAAGTCCTAAAGTGGATTTCTTGTAGACAATAAACAGTTGGGTCTTATTTTTTGTTCACTCTCTGATACCTGTCTTTTAATTGATTTATTTAGATCATTGATAAATTAATTATTGACATTGTTGGATTAATATCTCATGTTTGTTCCCATTTTCCATTTATTGCTCTTGTTCTTTTATCTTATTTTTGTCTTCATCTCTTTTTCTGCCTTTTGTGACTTTAAGTGGACCTTTTATATAATTCCATTTTGTCTCTTTTCTTAGCACATCTGTCATACTTTATTTTTTGGCTGTGCTGCCCGGTTTACAGGATCTTTGTTTTCTAACCAGGGATTGAACTGGGCCCATGGCAGTGAAAGTGCTGAGTCCTAACCACTGGACAGCCAGGATTCCCTCCATTTTACTTTCAAAAAAATTTTCTTAGTGGTTGCTCCAGAGTTTGCAATACATATTTACAACTAATCTGTCTACTTTCAAATAACCCTATGGCACTTCACAGTATGAATACCTTATAATAACAAAGTAATCCTAATTCCTCCTTCCTGTCTCTTGTATAATTGCTGTCATTCATTCAATTTATATATAAGGATATATATACACATAAATATAAATGATTGAATACATTGTTGCTATTATTTTGAACATGATGTTATCTGTTTGATCAATTAAGAATAAGAAAAATAGGGCTTCCCTGGTGGCGCAGTGGTTGAGAGTCCGCCTGACGATGCAGGGGACACGGGTTCGTGCCCCGGTCCGGGAAGATCCCACATGCCGTGGAGCAGCTGGGCCCGTGAGCCATGGCCGCTGAGCCTGCGTGTCTGGAGCCTGTGCTCCGCAACGGGAGAGGCCACAACAATGAGAGGCCCGCGTATGGCAAAAAAAAAAAAAAAAGAATAAGAAAAATAAAAGTTTTTTTTTAACCTTCACTTGTTCCTTCTCTGGTGCTCTTCTTTTCTTTATGCACATCTGACGTATATTATTTTCCTTCTCTCTAAAGAACTTTTTAAAGTAACATTTCATTTCTTGCAAGGTGTTCTATTGGCTACAAATACCCTCAATTTTTGTTTGTATGAGAAACAAAGGCTGAATAATATTCATTTTTGATGGCTAATTTCACAGGGTTCAGAATTCTAGGATTTTTTTTCTCTCAACACTAAATATTTCACTCCTTTCTTTTCTTGTTTGCATGATTTCTGAGAATAAGTCAGTTGTAATTCTTGTCTTTGCTCCTAAACAGAAAAGGTATTTTCCTCCCTCTGGCTTCTTTCAGGATTTTTCCTTTACCTTTGATTTTTTGTGTTCTGAAAATGATATGCCTAGCTGTAGTTTTTTTTTTTTTCCATTTTTTTTGGTATCTATATTGCTTGGCGTTCTCTGGATCTGTGATTTGGCATCTGACATTAACTTAGTGAAAATTTTTGGTCATATTTGTTTCCTGTAATTATTCTGTTCCATTCTCTTCTCCTTCTGGTATTTCCATTATATGTGTGTTACACTCATATGGCAACTTTTATAGTTAGTTATTCCACAGTTCTTGGATATTCTGGGTTTTATTTTCCATCTTTTTTTCTATTTACTTTTGAGTTTTAGAGCTTTCTATTAAGATATCCTCAAGCTCAGAGATTCTTTTCCCAGCTATGTCCAGTCTACTAATAATCCCATCAAAGGCATTCATCTTTTCTGTTACAGTATTATTATTTTTTGGGTTTTTTTTGTTGTTGTTGTTTTAATCTCTAGCTTTCCTTTTTGGTTCCTTCTTGGAATTTCCATCTTTCTGCTTACTTTTTTTTTTTATGGTTTATCATAGGATACTGAACATAGTTCCCTGTGCTATACAGTAGGACCTTGTGGTTTATCCATTCCATATATAATAACTTACATCTGCTAACCCCAACCTCCCACTCCATCCCTCCCCTAAGCCCTTAGGCTCAGGTTTTTGTTTTTGTTTTTATACAGCAGGTTCTTATTAGTCATCAATTTTATACTCATCACTATATACATGTCAATGCCAATCGCCCAATTCATGAAACCACCCCCCCCACCACACCTCAGCTTTCCCCCCTTGGTGTCCATACATTTGTTCTCTACATCTGTGTCTCAATTTCTGCCCTGAAACAGGTTCATCTATACCATTTTTCTAGGTTCCACATATATGCGTTAATGTACGATATTTGTTTTTCTCTTTCTGACTTACTTCACTCTGTATGACAGACTCTAGGTCCATCCACTTCTCTACAAATGACCCAGTTTCATTCCTTTTTATGGCTGAGTAATATTCCATTGTATATATGTACAACATCTTCTTTATCCATTCATCTGTCGATGGGCATTTAGGTTGCCTCCATGACATGGCTATTGTAAATAGTGCTGCAATGAACATTGGGGTGCATGTGTCTTTTTGAATTGCGGTTTTCTCTGGGTATATGCCCAGTAGTGGGATTGCTGGATCATATGGTAATTCTATTTTTAGTTTTTTAAGGAACCTCCATACTGTTCTCCATAGTGGTTGTATCAGTTTATATTCCCACCAACAGTGCAAGGGGGTTCCCTTTTCTCCACACCCTCTCCAGCATTTGTTGTTTGTAGATTTTCTGATGAAGCCCATTCTAACTGGTGTGAGGTTTCATTGTAGTTTTGATTTGCATTTCTTTAACAATTAGTGATGTTGAGCACTTTTCCTTATGCTTCTTGGCCATCTGTATGTCTTCTTTGAAGAAATGTCTATTTAAACCTTCTGCCCATTTTTGGATTGGGTTGTTTGTTTTTTTAATATTGGCATGAGCTGTTTATATATTTTGGAGATTAATCCTTTGTCCATTAATTTGTTTGCAAATATTTTCTCCCATTCTGAGGACTGGCTTTTCGTCTTGTTTTTGGTTTCCTTTGCTGTGCAAAAGCTTTTAAGTGTCATTAGGTCCCATTTGTTTATTTTTATTTTTATTTCCATTACTCTAGGAGGTGGATCAAAAAAGATCTTGCTGTAATTTATGTCAAAGACTGTTCTTCCTATGTTTTCCTCTAAGAGTTTTAGAGTGTCCGGTCTTACATTTAGGTCTCTAATCCATCTTGAGTTTATTTTTGTGTATGGTGTTAGGGAGTGTTCTAATTTCATTCTTTTACATGTAGCTGTTCAGTTTTCCCAGCACCACTTATTGAAGAGACTGTATTTTCTCCATTGTATATCCTTGCCTCCTTTGTCATAGATTAGTTGACCATAGGTGCGTAGGTTTACCTCTGGGCTTTCTATTTTGTTCCATTGATCTATATTTCTGTTTCTGTGCCAGTACCATATTGTCTTGATTACTGTAGCTTTGCAGTATAGTCTGAAGTCAGGGAGTCTGATTCCTCGAGCTCCGTTTCTTCCCCTCAAGACTGCTTTGGCTATTCTGGGTCTTTTGCGTCTCCATACAAATTTTAAGATTTTTTGTTCTAGTTCTGTAAAAAATGCCATTGGTAATTTGATAGGGATTGCATTGAATCTGTAGATTGCTTTGGGTAGTATAGTCATTTTCACAATATTGATTCTTCCAATCCAAGAACATGGTATATCTCTCCATCTGTTGGTGTCATCTTTAATTTTTTTCATCAGTGTCTTATAGTGTTCTGCATACAGGTCTTTTGCCTCCCTAGGTAGGTTTATTCCTAGGTATTTTATTCTTTTTGTTACAATGGTAAATGGGAGTGTTTCCTTAATTTCTCTTTCAGATTTTTCATCATTAGTGTATAAGAATGCAAGAGATTTCTGTGCATTAATTTTGTATCCTGCAACTTTACTAAATTCACTGAGTAGCTCTAGTAGTTTTCTGGTGGCATCTTTAGGATTCTCTATGTATAGTATCATGTCATCTGCAAACAGTGACAGTTTTACTTCTTCTTTTCCAATTTGTATTCCTTTTATTTCTTTTTCTTCTCTGACTGCCATGGCTAGGACTTCCAAAACTATGTTGAATAATAGTGGTGAGAGTGGACATCCTTGTCTTGTTCCTGATCTTAGAGGAAATGCTTTCGGTTTTCCACCATTGAGAATGATGTTTGCTGTGGGTTTGTCATATATAGCCTTTATTATGTTGAGGTAGGTTCCCTCTATGCCCACTTTCTGGAGAGTTTTTATCATAAATGAGTGTTGAATTTTGTCAAAAGCTCTGTCTGTATCTATTGAGATGGTCATATGGTTTTTATTCTTCAATTTGTTAATATGGTGTAGCACATTGATTAATTTGCATATACTGAAGAATCCTTGCATCCCTGGGATATATCCCACTTGATCATGGTGTATGATCCTTTTCATGTGTTGTTGGATTCTGTTTGCTAGTATTGTGTTAAGGATTTTTGCATCTATAATCATCAGTGATATTGGTCTGTAATTTTCTTTTTTTGTAGTATCTTTGTCTGGTTTGGGTATCAGGGTGATGGTGGCCTCAGAGAATGAATTTGGGAGTGTTCCTTCCTCTGCAAATTTTTGGAAGAGTTTGAGAAGGATGGGTGTTAGCTCTTTTCTAAATGTTTCATAGAATTCACCTGTGAAGCCATCTCGTCCTGGACTTTTCTTTGTTGGAAGATTTTTAATCACAGTTTCAATTTCATTACTTGTGATTGGTCTGTTCATATTTTCTATTTCTTCCTGGTTCAGTCTTGGAAGGTTATACCTTTCTAAGAATTTGTACATTTTTCCCAGGCTGTCCATTTTATTGGCGTAGAGTTGTTTGTAGTAGTCTCTTAGGATGCTTCGTATTTCTGTGGTGTCTGTTGTAACTTCTTTTTCATTTCTAATTTTATTGATTTGGGTCCTCTCCCTCTTTTTCTTGATGAGTCTTACTAATGGTTTATCAATTTTGTTTACCTCCTCAAAGAACCAGCTTTTAGTTTTATTGATCGTTGCTATTGTTTTCTTTGTTTCTATTTCATTTATTTCTGCTCTGATCTTTATGATTTCTTTCCTTCTGCTAACTTTGGGTTTTGTTTGTTCTTCTTTCTCTAGTTCCTTTAGGTGTAAGGTTAGATTGTTTATTTGCCATTTTTCTTGTTCCTTGAGGTACGCTTGTATAGCTATAAACTTTTCTCTTAGAACTGCTTTTGCTGCATCCCATAGGTTTTGGATCATCATGTTTTCATTGTCATTTGTCTCTAGGTATTTTTTGGTTTCCTCTTTGATTTCTTCAGTGATCTTTTGGTTATTTAGTAATGTATTGTTTAACCTCCATGTGTTTGTGTTTTTTATGTTTTTTTTTCCTGTAGTTCATTTCTAATCTCATAGCGTTGTGGTCAGAAAAGGTGCTTGATATGATTTCAGTTTTCTTAAATTTACTGAGGCTTGATTTGTGACCCAATATGTGATGTATCCTGGAGAATATTCCATGCGCACTTGAGGAGAAAGTGTAATCTGCTGTTTTTGGATGGAATGTCCTCTAAATATCAATTAAATCTATCTGGTCTATTGTGTCATTTAAAGCTTCTGTTTCCTTATTTATTTTCATTTTGGATGATCTGTCCATTGGTGTAAGTGAGGTGTTAAAGTCCCCCGCTCTTATTGTGTTACTGTTGATTTCCTCTTTTATAGCTGTTAGCAGTTGCCTTATGTATTGATGTGCTCCTATGTTGGGTGCATATGTATTTGTAATTGTTATATCTTCTTCTTGGATTGATCCCTTGATCATTATATAGTGTCCTTCCTTGTCTCTTGTAACATTCTTTATTTTAAAGTCTATTTTACCTGATATGAGTATAGCTACTCCAGCTTTCTCTTGATTTCAATTTGCATGGAATATCTTTTTCCATCCCCTCACTTTCAGTCTGTATGTGTCTTTAGGTCTGAAGTGGGTCTCTTTTAGACAGCATATGTATGGGTCTTGTTTTTATATCCATCCAGCAAGCCTGTGTCTTTAGGTTGGAGTATTTAATCCATTCACATTTAAGGTAATTGATATGTATGTTCCTATGACCATTTTCTTAATTGTTTTGGGTTTGTTTTTGTAGGTCCTTTTCTTCTCTTGTGTTTCCCACTTAGAGAAGTTCCTTTAGCATTTGTTGTAGAGCTGGTTTGGTGGTGCTGGATCCTCTTAGCTTTTTCTTGTCTGTAAAGCTTTTGATTTCTCCATCAAATCTGAATGAGATCCTTGCTGGGTAGAGTAATCTTGGTTGTAGGTTCTTGCCTTTCATCACTTTATGTATATCATGCCACTCCCTTCTGGCTTGTAGAGTTTCTGCTGAGAAATCAGCTGTTAACCTTATGGGAGTTCCCTTGTATGCTATTTGTCATTTTTCCCTTGCTGCTTTCAATAATTTTTCTTTGCCTTTAATTTTTGCCAATTTGATTAGTATGTGTCTCAGTGTGTTTCTCCTTGGGTTTATCCTGTATGGGACTCACTGAGCTTCCTGGACTTGGGTGGCTATCTCCTTTCCCATGTTAGGGAAGTTTTCGACTGTAATCTCTCCAAATATGTTCTTGGGTCCTTCCTCTCTCTCTTCTCCTTCCGGGACCCTTATAATGCAAATGTTGTTGCATTTAATGTTGTCCCAGAGGTCTCTTAGGCTGTCTTCATTTCTTTTCATTCTTTTTTCTTTATTCTGTTCTGCAGCAGTGAATTCCACCCTTCTGTCTTCCAGGTCACTTATCCATTCTTCTGCCTCAGTTATTCTGCTATTGATTCCTTCTAGTGTAATTTTCATTTCAGTTATTGTATTGTTCATCTCTGTTTGTTTGTTCTTTAATTCTTCTAGGTCTCTGTTAAACATTTCTTGCATCTTCTCAATCTTTGCCTCCATTGTTTTTCCGAGGTCCTGGATCATCTTCACTATCATTATTCTGAATTATTTTTCTGGAAGGTTGTCTGTGTCCACTTCATTTAGTTGTTTTCCTTGGGTTTTATCCTGTTCCTTTATCTAGTACATAGCTCTGTGCCTTTTCATCTTGTCTGTCTTTCTGTGAATGTGGTTTTTGTTCCACAGGCTGCAGGATTGTAGTTCTTCTTGCTTCTGCTGTCTGTCCTCTGGTGGAGGAGGCTGTCTAAGAGGCTTGTGCAGGTTTCCTGTTGGGAGAGACTGGTCCTCTCTCCGATTACTTTGCCTGTCTGTTCTTCCATGCTATTTACTTAATCCGTTAGAGCTCTTAGGGTATTAGTTATAATTATTTTAAATGCCTGGTCTGATAATTTCACATTCCTGCCATATCTGACTCTGGTTCTGATGTTTCCTCTGTTTCTTCAACCTTTATTTTTTGCCTTTTAAACTGTTTTGTAACTTCTTCTTGAATCCTGGGCATGATGTACTGTGTAGCGGGAACTACTCTAAATAGAACTTTAGTAATGTGGTAATGAAGTGTGGGAAGAGTTGAAGCATTCTATAATCCTATGATTAGGTTTCAGTCTTTTAGTGAATTTATACCTCTGGACTGTTAATTCTCAGTGCTTTTCAACTGCTTCTCAGTTTTTTCCCCCCTTCTTAGCAGAACAGGATGCCTAGAGTAGGCTGAAGCTGAGTATTTCCCTTCCCTAAGATCAGTTAGACTAACAATATCCCAGCAGGTTAGGCTTTGGGCAACTATTTTCTCCTGAAGACAAGTATTGTTGAAAAGAACAGAGTTTTCTGGTATATAGGCATACATTAATTTATTGATCTTTGCTTTATTGTGCTTCACAGACATTGCAATTTTTACAAATTGAAGGTTTGTGGCAACCCTGTGTTGAGCAAGTCTATTCGCACCATTTTCCAATAGCATTTCCTCACTTTGTGTCTCTGTGTCACATTTTGGTAATTCTCGCTGTATTTCATACTTTTTGATTATTATTATATTTGTTATGGTGATCCATATGATCAGCAATTTTTGATGGTTCCATTGTAACTGTTTTAGGGGCACCACAGACCACACACATATAAGTCAGTGAACTTAACTGATAAATGTTGTGTGTGTTCTGACTGCTCCACAGATCGGCTGTTCCTGTGTCATCTCTCTTCCTCTCAGTGGGCCTCCCTATTCCCTGAGACACAACAATATTGAAATTAGGCCAATTAATAACCCTACAGTTCTTCTAAGTGTTCAAGTGAAGAGTCAATCAATATGGCAAACTTCATGGTTGTCTTTAAAAAAAAAATTATTGCAGTGTAGTTGATTTACAATGTTGTGTTAGTTTCTACTGTACAGCAGAGTGACTCAGTTATACATATGTATACGTTCTTTTTCATGTTCATTTCCATTACGGTTTATCACAGAATGTTGAATATATTTCACTGTGCTCTACAGTAGGACCTTGTTGTTCACTGTTGTCTTATTTCAAGACATCGCCACAGCCACCCTAAACCTCAGCAACCACCATTCTGATCAGTCAGCAGACATCAACACTGAGTCAAGACCTTCCACCAGCAAAGATTATGACTCATTGAAGGCTCAGACAACGGTTAGCATTTTTTTAGCAATGAAGTATTTTTAAATTAAAGTATGCATATTGTTTTCTTTAGACATATTGCTATTGCACACTTAATAGACTACAGTACAGTGTAAACATAACTTTTATATGCACTGGGAAACCAAAAAATTCGTGTGACTAAGTTGGTTGCAATATTTGTTTCATTACAGTAGTCTGGAACTGAACTGACAATATCTCTGACGTATGCTTGTATTTTAAAATGGGTCCTTTACTGCTCCCCATACTGGAAGCACAGAGGGATTTTCCCCTGATATTTAATGTGAGAACTTGGTTGAGCTCCTGAAGGTAAAACTCACAAAAGTATGCAGGTCCCCTTATGACGGGGTCCTCTGGTGTTTTTATTGTTCAGACTTGTCCAAAACTAGCCTTTATTTATTTGTTAATTACAATTCAGGTTTTCCTCCCTGGGCACTGATTCCCTCAGAGGTTTAAGCTCATGGGTTTCAGGAAGTTATGATTCTTATTTGTATTTGCCTCTGTGTCTCCCCAATTTTGGGGGCAGCAAATTGTGTTGTGGCCATACTTCTCGTGGATTTAAGAAGTATTGTTGATTCGTCAGCTTGTTCAGCTTTTACCTTGTTGTTAGGACGGAATGGCAACTTCTAAGCTTTCTACATGCTGGCCTGGAAACTGGAAGTCCTGCTTGTGAATTTTTTAATTACAAAAGTAATACATGCTTAGTGTGAAAATGTTAAATAATACAAATACATGAAGTAAGAATTGAAAGCTCCTTTTCAGCTCACTTCCCAAGAGAACCATTTACAGCAGGCTGATGAGCAAACTTCCAGACATTTTTTTATACATGAACAATCATCCATCCATTTATCTGTCCATCTACCCATCCATCTTAATACACTCTGTGTATTGGTTTTGTAGGGCTACTGTAATAAAGTACCACAAAAGGAGTGGCTTAAGCAACATTTATTTTTACTTTTTTTCTTTCAATTTTATTGGCATATAATTGAAGTACAGCACTGTATAAGTTTAAGGTGTATAGCATAACGACTTGACATACATGTATTGCAAAATGATTACCACTGTTAATATCCATCACTTCATATAGTTACAAAAAATATTTTAGAATTACTGTCTTAACAACTTTCAAATATACCATACAGCAGTGTTATCTATAGTTATTACTTTTCTTTTTGATGATGGCCATTTTAACAGACATGAGGTAGTATCTCATTGTGGTTTTAATTTACATTGCCGTGGTGAGTAGTCCTGTTGAGCATCTTTTCATGTACCCGTTGGCTATTCGAATATCTTCTTTGGAAAATATCTATTCAGGCCCTTTGCTCATTTTAAAATTGGATTATTTGCTTTTTTGCTATTGAGTTATATGAGTTCTTTACATTTTGTATATTAACCTGTTATCTGATACATGATTTGCAAATATCGTCTCCCGTTCTGTAGGTTGCCTTTTCATTTTGTTGATTATTTCTTTTGCTATGCAGAAGCTTTAGTTTTATGTAGTCCCATTTGTTTAATTTTGCAGCTAATGCTTTAGGAGTCATATTAAAAAAAATATCATTACTAAGACCCATGTCAACGAGCTTTGTTTTCTATATTTTCTTCCAGGAATTTTATGGTTTCAGGTCTTACCTTTAAGTCTCTAATCCTATTCGAGTTGATTTTTGTGAGTGATGTATGAAAGGGGTCTAGTTTCATTCTTTTTCATGTGAATATCTAATTTCCTCAGCACCATTTATGGAAGAGATTGTCTTCTCCATTGAGTATTCTTGGCTCCTCATCAAATATATGTTGACGGCGTATTCATGGAATTATTTCTGGTCTCTGGATCCTGTTCCATTGGTCTATTGTCTGTTTTTTTGCCACTATGATACTGTTTTGATTACCATAGCTTTACAATATACTTTGAAATTAGGAGGTATGATGCCTCTAGTTTTGTTCTTCTCTTTCATGATTACTTTGGCTATTCTGGGTCTTTTATGTTTCCATATAAATTTTTTTTTATAATTTTGAAAATGTTTATTTGTTTATTCACACCCATATAAATTTTAGAAGTGTTTTTTCTACTTCTGTGAAAAATTCCAGTGAAGCCTTGATAAGGATTGCATTGAATCGGTAGATGTCTTCAAGTAGTATGGACATTTTGATGATAGTAATTCTTCCAATACATGAACAAGGGATATCTTTCCGTTTGTTTGTGTCTTCTTAAATGTCTTTCACCCATGTCTTATAGTTTTCAGTGTAGAGATCTTTCACCTCTTTCATTAAGTTTATTCCTAAGTATTTTATTGTTTTTGATGCTACTGTAAATGGGATATTTTTCTTTATTTCTTTTTTATATAATGTTATTAGTGTATAGAAATGCTACTGGCTTTTGGAAGGCAGCTATGCTCACCACTATACCACCAACGCTACATGAAATGTTACTGACATTTGTATGTTGATTTTGTATCCTGCAACTTTACTGAATTCATTGATTAGATCTAACAGTTTTTTGGTTGAGTCTTTAGGATTTTCTATATAAAAATCATGTCATCTGTAGAGTCAGTTTTACTTCTTCCTTTCCAATTCTGATACATTTATTTCTTTTTCTGGCCTGATTGCTCTTGCTAGGACTTTCAGTACTATGTTGAATAGGAGTGGGGAAGGTGGGCACTTTTGTCATGTTTCTGATTATAGAGAAAAGCTTTCAAAATTTCACTGTTGAGTATGATGTTAATTGTGGGCTTGTAATATATGGCCTTTATTATGATGGGGTATGTTCCTTCTATACCTAATTTGTTAAGGGTTTTTATCATGAACAGATGTTGAATTTTGTCAAATGCTTTTTCTGCATCTACTGAGGTGGCCATGTGATTTTTTATTTCATTTTATTAATGTGATGTATCACATTGATGGATTTGCATATGTTGAACTATCCTTACATCCCAGAGATAAATTCCACTTGATCATATTGCATGATTCTTTTTTTTTTTGGCTGTGCTGGGTGTTCATTGCTGCACATGGGCTTTCTCTAGTTGCAGTGAGCAGGGGCTACTCTTCATTGCAGTGCGTGGGCTTCTCATTGTAGTAGCTTCTCTTATTGCAGAGCACAGGCTCTAGGCACACAGGCTTCAGTAGTTGTGGCACATGGTCTCAGCAGTTGCAGCTCGCAGGCTCTAGAGCACAGGCTCAGTAGTTGTGGTGCACGGGCTTAGTTGCCCCGCGGCATGTGAGATCTTCCTGGACCAGGGATTGAACCCGTGTCCCCTGCATTGGCAGGCAGATTCTTAACCACTGGACCACCAGGTAAGTCCTGCATGATTCTTATAATGTGCTGCTGAATTCAGTTTACTAGTATTTTGTTGAGAATTTTTACATCTATATTCATCAAGGAAATTGGTATCCGGTTTTCTTTTCTTATAGTGTCCTATCTGATATCAAGGTAATGCTGGCCTCATAAAATGAGTTAGGGAGTGTTTCCTCCTTTTTGAGGTTTGGAAAAGTCTGTGGAGAATTGGTGTTAATTCTTCTTTAAATGTTTAATAAAATTCACTAGTGAAGCCATCTGGTCCTGGACCTTTTTTTTGCTCAGAGTTTTTTTTTTTATTTCTGATTCAATCTCCTTACTAGTAATTAATCTGGTTAGATTTTCTTTTTCTTCCTGATTCAGTCTTGGTAGCTTGTATGTTTCTAAGAATTTTTCCATTTCTTCTAGGTTGTCCAGTTTGTTACAGTTGTTTATAGCAGTTCTTATGAGCTTTTATATTTTTGTGATATCAGTTTTAATGTCTCCTCTTTGGGTTATAATTGTATTGATTTGTGTTTTCTTTCTCTCTCTTCTTTTTTTTGGGGGGGGAGGTTTCTAGCTAAAGGTTTGTAAATTTTGTTTATCTTTTCAAAGGTCCAACTCTTAGTTTGTTATTTTTTTCTATTATTTTTCTACTTTTTATTTTACTTATTTCTGCTGTAATCTTTTTTTTTTTTTTTTTTTGCGGTATGTGGACCTCTCACTGTCGTGGACTCTCCCGTTGTGGAGCACAGGCTCCAGACGCGTGGGCTCAGCGGCCATGGCTCACAGGCCCAGCTGCTCCATGGCATGTGGGATCTTCCCAGACTGGGGCACGAACCCATGTCCCCTACATCGGCAGGCGGACTCTCAACCACTGCGCCACCAGGGAAGCCCTCCTGTAATCTTTTATTTCCTTCCTTTTGTTAACTTTGGGCTTTGTTTATTCCTCTTTTTCTAGTTCCTTGAGGTGTAGAGTTAGTTGTTTAATTAAGATCTTTCAATTTTCTTGATGTATGCATTTATGGCTAGAAACTTTCCCATTAGAAATGATTTTCCTGCATCCTATAAGTTTTGGTATGTTGTTTTCAATTTTTTTTGACTCAAGATATTTTATTGCCCCTATAATTTTTCTTTGACCCATCAGTTGTTCAGAAGAGCATTGTTTAATTTTCATGTATTTTTGAGTTTTTCAATTATCCTCCTGTTATTGATTTCTAGTTTCATACCACTGTGGTCTGAGAATATACTTGGTATAATTTCAATCTTCTTGAATTTGCTAAGACTTGTTTTGTGGCTTAACATATGATCTATCCTAGAAAACGTTTCATGTGCACTTGAGAAGAATGTTCTGCTATTGTTAAAATGTTCCAAACAAAATTTATTTTGTCTTAGTAATGGAGGCTAAAAGTCCAAGATCAAGGTGTCGGCAGGATTTGTTCCTCTGACAGCTGTGAGGAAGAATATGTTCCATACTTCTCTTCCAGCTTCTGGTGGTTCACCGGCAATCTTTGACATTCCTTGGCTTGTAGATGTATCACCTCAGTCTTAGCCTTCATCTGCACATGGTGTTCTCACTGTGTTGGTGTGTGTCTATCTTTGAGTTTAAATATCTCCCTTTTATAAGGATATCAGTCATATTGGGTTAGGGCTTACCTTAATGACCTCATTTTAACTAATTACATCTTTGATGACCCTATTTCTAAATAAGGTCATATTCTGAAGTACTGGGGTATAAGACTTCAACATATGAAATGTTGGGGGACATGATTCAACCCCAAACACTCTGTCTATCCAAACTGGAATCATTATGATACCATTTTTCCATGATTTACTTTTTTCATTTATTGTGGACACATTGCCATGCTGGTATATACAGATCTACAGATTTCAGCATAATGCTCTATACTATACATTATGGTAATATATTTAGCTGCTCATTGAATAATGAACCTTTGGATGAGTTTCTACTTTTTCACTATTACAAATAACTCTGCAGCAAGCATATTTATATATACAACTTTATGTGTGTGTATTTGTTTTCAAACGTATACCTACAAGTGGAATTAATGAGGCAAAACTTTTAGGCATTTTATATTTTGTTAGGTATAGCCAACATTTCTTTTCTTGAATTTTAGATCTTTCTCTTTGGCTGCATATTGCCCCTGCCCCTTCCACAATATTACACAAGCATCACACACTAAGCATTTGCAAAATTCTTTATTTCTTGTAACTTTTTTCCCACCCCTCTCCTTTTTCTTACCCTCTCTATTCTGCCTTGTTGAATAGTGGGACTTTCCAGAGAGCTGACAAGTAAACAGAGGCTAATTCTAATCTTGTGTTTACTTTCAATTTCCTCTGCCTCTCATCTTCCTTTTACATAACAACAGAGGGGATTTTCTGAAATGCAAATTTGATAATACTGGGCTTTTGCTCAAAAAACCTTCAAACGTTCTTCTTTGAAATCAGGGTAAATTTGGTATATCTTAGCTTGGCACACAAGGCTATCACTGATCAGCCCTAGATTGCTGCTTCTTCCCTCTTGCCTACCACACCTTTCACTCTTTTGAGTCATACTGAAGTTTTAGTTCTAAGAACCTGGCCCACTCTTTCACCCTTCCTCACCCTTGCATACCATTTTCCTTTTGCCTGAGGATTACCCTTACTCTCCCATTCCTACTGACCATCTAGAAAACTCCTTCTTATTCTTCAGCTGATTTCTCTGATCCTCCATTTTTCTATTTAGAAATAGATATAAAGACAACACGTGCATCTTGGTTTTGTAATAATTCAATGAAGTAATCCTATTTAAAGTCATCATCACACAGCTAAGCAGTTAGTAGATACTCAATAAATGTTAAATCTTCTTCCTCAATTTTCTTTGTGAGACATTTTTGTGACATGAGACATATCATTAGTAAATTTTTAAAAAATCAGTAACAGTATAGTACATGGAAAGACATCTATGTTCAGTAAATGTAGATCTGAGTCGAATGGATTGGGTGAAACCAAGATATATGATGTTTGTTACATTCTTCTAATCTAGTGGTTTGGTTGGTAGGGCTTGGTTGTTTGATTTTTCTAAACATTTCATTATGTACTCTATGTACCCATCGCTCAGTCTCAGTGGTTACCAACATTTTGATAATCCCGATGTGACTTATTCTTAACAAAACCACCCTATCTACTTGTAATTGCTGCCACTTCACTTCTCCTCAAACAGCTGTTGCTAAAACTTTTTAGCCCTTTTCTGGAAATAGTAGTAAATCTTACTATTCTATAACTTTCAAAATATTCTTTCTTTTCCTTTTTGAGGACCATCTCTAGTCTTCTGGAATGGTCTTCATCCTTGCCAGTGTCTTAGTCTATTTGGGCTGCAGTAACAAAAATACCATAGACTAGGTGGCTCAAACAACAAACATTTATTTCTCACAGTTCTGGTGGCTGGAAATCCAAGACCAAGGTGCCTGTAGATCACCTGGTTCCTGGTGAGGACTCTATTCTTGGCTTGCATACAGCCACTCTTGCTGTGTTCTCACAAGGTGATAGTGGGGAGGCAGCTCACTGAGGTCTCTTTTAAAAGGGCACTAATCCCATCATGAGGATTCTACCCTCAAGATCTAATCACGTCTTAAAGCCCCCACATTCCATTGGATTGGCCAAAAAGTTCTTTCAGATTTTTCCGTAAGATGTTACAGAAAAACCCAAATGAACTTTGTGGCCAACCCAATAATACCATCACATTGAGAGTTAAGATTTCAACATATGAAATTTGGAGGAGGGGGGACTACAAACATTCAGTCTATGACAGCCAGAAACCCTGAAAATCCCTTCTGCACGTTCACTGAAGATCCTCTGATAAAATTCCCTTAGCTAGAAAGAAGAACTTACTATAACCCACTCAGTTGTTTTTGTTCATACCTCTTGGGATTCGTTTCCCTCTTTGTCTTGCTTACTCAGTCTTTTTTGTTGTGATTCATTCTTGACTGGGAAGATGGAGACTAGCGGATGGATAATTATTTCTGTTTCCTTTTGGTCATCTGTTCATGCTATGCTGTCTGAACCACTTCTTTCTGTATTTCTATTTTTTCTGATTCTAAGGCACCTTGGAACTTAAAAACATGTCATTGTTAAGAAAGAAATATGACCACATGAGATATTCTTAAATCAAAGCTTTGTTGAAGGCCTAGCACATGTGACTTTCTGTATACTGTATATTACTCTCTGAGCTTCTAGGCAGGAGTGACACAGCTCTCCATTTCAGAGCCCTTATGCTCTTGTTGGGTGATAGTATATTCTCAACTTGACCCAAGAGTAGTACATCAAAAATCTTAGTTCCACTGCAAATAATGCAAACCTAGGGCTTTGTACTCTGAGAGGCCATTTAAAACGCAGAAGTTAGTGTGCAATGGACAGAAGGGCCAATAGAGCAGGGGATGGCTCTAGAAGGTGTAAGTCTGGTCCCCTCTCTACCAAATACTCTCTCTTTGACCTTAAAAGCAACACATGATTTGATGAGCTTCAGCTTTCTAATCTGTAGAAAATATTCAATAGTTACAGCTGCACGGCCACCTTGCTTGGTTGGTATAAGAATCAAGTGAGGTAGGCCTCTGCAGTGTTAATATAATAATAATGAGAATTATTAGTAAGAGACAATCTGGGATGTCTTTCTGGAAGAAGTGGTAGTGAGGAACATGTATGGTCAGAGGGAATATGTGTAAGAAGGAGGAATGTGGAGGGAAAGCAGATCAGTTTGCTTTTGCTCTGTCTCTCCTGCTGATCCCAGGAACGCATCTGCTAAGAAATCATTTGTCTCTCTTATGGGGCAAGAGATAGGGAGTCTTGCTCTCCTCAGATTATATCCAAGATGCTGGCCTTTAAGTTGAAGCATGAAGCTTTTCAGATAAAATGAAGTTCCTGTGTTGAGACAGCTGTGCAATGTTCAAGGAAGTCTGGGCACTGAGGATTCTTCTCCCTGTTCCTTCTACAGGTTGGTGAATTCTGGCATTACGTCAGGTGGTTGTGTAGCTCTGTGCTCGGTGCTCAGCACAAACAAGAATCTCACACACCTTTACCTACGGGGCAATGCTCTTGGAGACGTGGGGGTCAAGCTACTCTGTAAGGGGCTCTTACATGCCCACTGCAAGCTTCAGGTGTTGGAGTAAGTCTCTGAGCTTATTACAGTGATGGGAATGCATGGTGGCTACAGGGAAGGGGATAGTTGAGGGGAATGTTGATGAGATCATCTATATCTGAGAGTCTTCCTAGGGCTTGGCTTCTTACAGGATTATAGGACTAGGAGGACCTGTACTTTTAGATGGTGTAAAGGTAAATACTGAAGTTCCTTTCACCATAAATCTCTCTACCACAAAAGAGTGGGGGTGGTATGGCACTAGTGTTTTAGGAAAATCTTGGGGGGAGACACAGAATTTGGGAAAAATCATTTCATAAACTGCTGTTAATCATCTGAACTGCAAAATCCAGTAGACTGGAAAAAATATTCTCATCTGAAGAGGAGAGAATGATAACCCTTGGCACACAAGGCAGTTCCAAGCTTGTTAATCCTGAGCCTTTCCTGCATTTGAAATATTGCAGGCTAAGATCTGGAAGACCTGTGGAGGATAATTTAAGGGGACATTTTCTTGAAATCATCTTCTTTCTTTTAGATTAGACAACTGCAGCCTCACGTCACACTGCTGCTGGGGTCTTTCCACACTTCTGACTTCTAACCAGAGCCTGCGAAAGTTGAGCCTAGGCAACAATGACCTGGGTGATCTGGGGGTCATGCTACTCTGTGAAGTGCTGAAACAGCAGGGCTGCCTCCTGAAATGCCTGAAGTAAGTGTGCTCTGTAGAGATTTGTGTGGCAGGGCTCCTATTGCTAAGGAAAAGTTGGCCAATTTGCAAAATCCAGGTTGGCTTCATTTGCACTCTGGGTGAGGTTGGGCCTGGGCCAGTTGCAGATTTATATATGTATACAATGATTGAGTCATGAACTATGTATTCAATTTCATCCAGACATTTAGAATAATCAAGGTTCATTTGGGTGTGAAAAGACCTTTCATCCATATTCCTGAAAGAAACACAAGTCCCAATGAAAAATAGCCAAAGAGAATTGTATTTCTGTGCAAGGTATCATACTTTGTAGAACTAGACCTGTCCATGGGTCATCCTTATTGCAAAGGTCCTTGCGTAGTAGGGGTGTTGTTGGTCTTGTTTCGGAGAATTTCTAAATAGAAAGTGCTCCAGAAACATCAAGATTAGAAATTCCATAAACTTTGGCCTGTCTTCAGGGTGTTGGGACCGTTGGCTCCTTTCCATCATCAATGATATCACTGAGGTACACATTACCTCGCTAGTAAAAGCTTCCTAATTAGTTTCATAACTTCTGTCAGCCCTGACGATCACAGTCTCCACTAAAGACATTTCTTTCACTTGGTTTTAGGGTCAACACACTTTCCTCTGGATTTTCTCCTACTACATTGGCTGTTTCTGCTCAGTCTCCTCTGGCATCCCTTCATCATTCTGACCTTTACATACTGAATCCCCAGAACTCAGTCACTGGGTTAAGTTTTCTCCTTTACACTTTCTCCCTTGTTTACATCATAGTCTAGTCTTCTGGTTTTATCATATATGTGCTGTTCCCCTCCCCCCAGTTCATATCTCCATGAATTCCATGTTCAAATGCTTGTCTCACCTTTCTACTTGGATGTCTAATAAGCCTCCCAAATTTCACATGTCCAAATCCAAACCTGTGCTGTTCCCTTCTGTCTAAAATCTGCTTCTTCCCTATCTCAGTCAATGGTAATTCAGTCTGAATTGTTCAGGTCAAAACAATCCTGGTGTCATCTTTGACACATCTTTTTCCTTATGCACATATCCAATCTACTGGCATGTCCTGTTAACTCTGCTTTCACAGCATGCCCACTCATTGACCACTTTTGCCAGCTTCATGGCTCCTACCCTAGTTCAAACCATTGTCACCTCTTGTCTGGACTGTCCTGGTAGCATTCTGTCAGGCTACTCTGCATCTACCATTGCAGATGGAGGGTGTAGCTAAAACATCAGAGCATATCACTCCTACCAACATGCTTCTATCACAAAGTAAGAGCCACAGACTCATGGCAGTGTCTAAGGCCCCATGTGATCTGGCTCCTGCTGTTTTTGCAAAGTCATCTTCTAACGCTAGTTCCTTCTGCTCCAAGCACACTGGTTTCCTTGCTATTTCGAAAAACACTGTCACCTCCGAAACTATGCACTTGCAGTTCCCTCTGCCTGGAACTTCCCCCCTTTGATATCCACATGCCTTATTCCTGTGCATCATTAAATTCTCTGCTCAGGGTTTTCTCTGTGAGTCTGACTGTAACCATCCTACTGAAAATAACAGCCCAGCATGCCTTTCCTCTTCTCTGCTTATTTTCCTCCATAGCGTTGACCATCATAATACATGCTATATCATTTTCTTGTTTATTTATTATCTATATCTTACCCCTAGTTTATAAATTCTATTAGCCCAGAAATTTCTGTCCTTGTCCATGGCCTCAAGACTAAGAACCAATTGGAATACAGGTTTGAATAAACAGTAGTTCAGATCAGCATTGTATCCTTGTGTGGACACAGTGGAGCATGTTTCTTGCAAGAAAAGCCATTTCTAGAGCTAATAGAAATAGGAACAAAAGGAATTATTGGTCAGGATGAAGCTGGGGACATTGCTGTATGTGGGCTAATTGACCTAGCCCTGAAGGACACTCTGGAGATAAGGGACAGGCTCAAAATAGACTGGGGAATCCATGGATGCAGTCAACCTGTCTTGTGAGCTCAGGTTGCCATAACAAAATAGCATAGACTAGGTGCCTTAAACAAATCATAGACATTTATTTCTCACAGTTCTGGCAGCTGGAACATCCAAGATCATGGCGCTGACTGATTTGGTTTCTGATGAGAGCTCTCTTCTGGGCTTGTTGTGTCCTCGTGTGTACACACAGAGAGAGAGAGAGATAGACAGAGATAGACAGAGAGTGTGTGCTGTGGTATCTCTTATTATAAGGGCACTAATCCCATCATGAGGACCCACCCCCATGACCTCATCTAACCCTCATTACCTCCCAAAGACCTCATATCCAAATACCATCACATTGAGGGTTAGGGCTTTAACATATGAATTTTGAAGGAACACAAACAGTCCATAACACAACCAAATCAAGATTATTAGAAATGATTCAGGACAAATGGTATGATTTCTTAGTTAAGTTGCAAGGGAAATTTAAAAAAAGAGAAGGAGGAAGAACTGATATCAAAGGAGACTTGAGAGGCATACCAAGAAATTACAATGTGTGGACCTTTTCTTTTTGGCTGCATTGTGAGACTTTCAGGATCTTAGTTCCCCCACCAGCAATTGAACCTGGGCCATGGCAGTGAAAGCACCAAGTCTTAACCACTGGATTGCCAGGGAATTCCCAATGTGTGGACTTTATATGGCTCCTGATTAAATGAACATAATATAAAAGTTTTATCAGACAGTTGAGGAAGTTTAAACATTGATTGGACATATATTGATATTTAGAAATTATTGTTAACTTTTTTGGATGTGATAATGGCATTGCAGTTATGTTTTAAAAGTCTGCATTTAGTTTCACACATTGAAATATTTATAGATGCATGAACTGCTGTGTTTAAGATAATCCACTGATGTGAGGAGTGGGTGGGTGATAGATGAAACAAGATTGGCCATGAGCTGTTAACTGTCAAACATGGGTAATGGGATTCATTATACTATTCTCTCGATATTTGCACATGTTTAAACATTTCCAAACTTGAAGGTTAAAAATATTGAATATCACAGAAACCACATTAGGCATGAAGTGCAGCATTGGAAAGCTTAGAAGTGTGAGGCTAAGTGAGGAGATGAGATTTTTAAAGCCAAAAACTGAAAGTGTTTATTTGAAGAGTACAATCCAAAGCTTCTCTATTTACTTTTACAGGTTGTGTGGAATGTACTTCAATTATGATACAAAACGTGCGTTAGAAACACTTCAAGAAGAAAAGCCTGAGTTGACCATTGTCTTTGAGCCTGCTCGGTAGTGGTGGAAGCAGGGCTGCCAGACGCCAAGGTTCTTTGCCTCCCCTGCCATCTAGGTGTGGATAAGTGGTAGTGAATACTCCTCCAGCAGGGTTAAGACCACCACTCTGTGATTCTTCTGGTCCAGTGAGGAAGAGTGGAAGCTTGCTGATGGTGCCTTTGCCTAGAGAATGTGAGCATCTCCTTTACCTCTGGGTTGAAGACACCAGGGCAATAAAATCGTCAAACAACACAGGTCTCACCATAGTGCCTCAGTCAGAGGATGTGTTCCTCTTGGTGACCTCATGTAACTAACTCATTCAATAAAGCACTTTTTCTTTCTTTTTCTCTTTTTGCTCTAGCTCTCCTTTCCCTCATATCTTCCCCCCCCTTTTTGTTTACTTTTAACTGTATCATTCCTCCTGCCATCTTTCTCTTAACTGACCATAACAGAATGAGTTAACTGTATATTATGTTGCAATTTTGTGGCGGCAACTTATTTATTTTTAATCTTTGAACAGTTATATTTTCTAATAAAATAATTCATTTTATTGTATTGTAGCTGGTTGAAAATTTGGAAAATAGAAAAACTTTATTGTATTTATTGAGTTAATTTGTTTCCTTTCCTTAATTTTAAG
Organism: Monodon monoceros; assembly: GCF_005190385.1. NCBI lineage: Eukaryota > Metazoa > Chordata > Mammalia > Artiodactyla > Monodontidae > Monodon > Monodon monoceros. The sequence continues at coordinate 170,202,807 of NW_021703768.1, forward strand.
AGAGGGTGCCTAGAAATCTTTTTACTTATTTATCTAAACTACTAAAGATAAATTAAATTGCTTCATGTATTAAAAAATCTCTTTGCCAAATGATTCAATTGTAATGAATAAGGAAAAAAAAATGTCTTATCCTAACTCTGATGGTTGAAATTTCAGCTCTGGTAGGACAGGAGGTTGAAATCATGCAAAAGAAAGTTTTAGAGTAGAGGGAGCCTATATTCATAAATAGAAGTATTACATAGAAAATGCATTTTGCCTTCAGTTATAAGAACTTATCTTGGATTTATCACATTCCAGGAGCATTTCATCTACCACACTTCACATAGCATTAAATCATTAATATATATTGAATGATTGCTTCTCCACACATGGAGCAACTCTTAAACCACATGGAATTTTTCAGGATGGAGATACCACTTCCTTTTTCAAATGAGTCATCTAGACCTCTGCTTGTCAAAGTATAGCCTATGGACTGTTGATGTAAGGAGATTTTGCAAGAATGTAAATCAATCGAATTACTAAGTATGCTTTTTAGATGAGCTGACTTTTTTCATGATAAGACTTTTTCAGTAAGGGAAGCAGTATGTGATCTATATTCTGGTGCAAAGTCTTTTTCTAGTCTAGGACTAGCACTTTTGAGTAACTCTGATCTTAGTGAAGTGAGATATTGCAGACTGCCTCTCTGCCACAAACACCTTGACATGCAGGATAAAACATAATTAGAAAAACACAGCTAAGCTGGAAAGACAGAAGAAAAATTTCTGTTCATTAAGATCTCAAAACTGGATTAAGAGTTTACCTTTCAGTGGTCAAGAGGAATATCTTAATAGATAAATACCCCACAATATAACTATTAATTTGGAAAATTCCATGAGGTTTTCCACACTAGTAGAACTAAAAGCTAAGTAAAGTTGATGGACAGAAAATCAATATACAAACATCAACACATGCAGTGGGAAAGAAATCATTCGTTCCAACCATCACAATTAAAATTGGGTGAGACATGAAGCAGCAATGGGTGGTAAAACCTAATAGGAAATTTAAATGATAAGCAGTATTCTTGTGTAGTCTGAAATTATCTTTTTACAGCTGGCTAATCAGTTGCAAAAAAAAATAGTAACTATATCAAGGGCAGAAAGTGGACAGTACCTGACCGTCAAATAAAAAATGTCAGTGAGGGCAGGTGGATGTCTGCTTTCAGGTGAGATGACTTGAGATGGAACCAATAGCACTACTGTGTGTTTCTGTTTGAGAACCCGGAATTTAATCATTGGCAAACACCAGACAAACTCCAAATGAGGAAGTTCTATTAAAAGGGGGAGGGGACTATATTCTTCAAGAACGTCAATGTCAGTGTTGACAATGGGTAAATCTTGGGGTGGGAGGGTTATGGAATTATTCTTTAGACTGTTCTTATTCTTGCATCTTTTATGTACATATGACATATTTCCAAATAAAATGTTTAAATAATCAAAACAGCAGTATTTCTAAGCACTTGCAATTTAAAATGTAATAAAATCCTATTAATCAAGGGACTTCCTTGCTGGTGCAGTGGTTAAGAATCCACCCGCGAATGCAGGGGACATAGTTTCAAGCTCTCGTCTGGGAAGATCCCACATGCTGCGGAGCAGCTAAGCCCGTGCACCACAACTACTGAAGCCCGTTGCACCTAGAGCCTGTGCTCTGCAACGAGAGAAGCCACCGCAATGAGAAGCTCACACACTGCAACGAAGAGTAGCCCCCGCTCGTCACAGCTAGAGAAAGCCTGTGCAGCAATGAAGATCCAACGCAGCCAAAAATAAATGAATAAATTTATTTTTAAAAATCCCATTAATCGTAGCAATAAAAGTTATTAAGTATGCAAACAAAAGAAGAGCAAAGAGCATTTTTCTCACCATCCAAGTCTACAAAGATTTACCCACTACAGTCACTGACCAACAGTGCACTCTGTGTTTCAGACAGAGGAAATTAAAGATGACAACAGGATGCTCTGTGCTTTGGACAAACAGGTTCCTTAGATAGTTAGATGTAGCTCAGGAAGAGTTTTAATAAACCCAGTTTCTTTCATCTTCTCATAGATAGAAAGGCACATTAATCATTAACTTGAGATATCTGTTCTTTATGACTAGCAGTAATCTTTTACCAAGATGTATACTTGACTACATGCATTCCCTAGCCAAAAAAAATCACATATATACTGGCTTCTTCCCCTACCTCTTTGGAGCAGTTCCTCAGAACTATCTGAGAGGCTGTCTCCTGGGCTATAGTCTTCAGTAAGACCCTGAATAAAATTTAACTTGTGTGTTTTTCTTTCAGTCAATATTTACCTGGAGTGAATCTCTTAAAAATTAAAAGTTGTAAAAAACCATACAAAAGAGGACCTGAATGAATGGAGAGATGGAGATATATGTCATAGTCATGGATGGGAAATTTCAAAGGCATGACAATGCTATCTATTCCTCCCCTCAAACTAAAATTCAATGCAATTGTCATTAATATACTGACAGGGATTTTCACAGAACTGAGTAAGATAATTTCTTAAATGTATAAGAAAAATAGGGATCAAAGAATATCCAGAAAAAATTTGACAACGTAGGAAACTTGCCACACTAGATATTAAGAAAGCTATAAAACTGATTGATGTAGTTTAGGCAGGATAGAGTTCATGCACAGGCACAGGCATGCATGCAAATGTAATTTGTGATATTGAAAATGTTGAGGAAAGGAAGAACTAGTCAACCTGGCTGGGACAAACAGCCATGCACATGGTAACATTGTATTTCTGCTTTATATCATACAAATAAATTCCAAAAGTAATGAAGACACATTTCTTTTTTAAGGTTTTAATTTTATTTATTTATTTACTTATGGCTGTGTTGGGTCTTCGTTTCTGTGCGAGGGCTTTCTCCTGTTGCGGCGACCGGGGGCCACTCTTCATCGCGGTGCGCGGGCCTCTCACTGTCACGGCCTCTCCCGTTGCTTAGCACAGGCTCCACACGCGCAGGCTCAGTAGTTGTGGCTCACGGGCTTAGTTGCTCCGCGGCATGTGGGATCTTTCCAGACCAGGGCTCGAACCCGGAAGACACATTTTAAAAGTAAAGCTACATGTACAACAATGTGACTATAGTTAACAATACTGTATTGTATAATTGAAGTTTGCTAAGTGGATAGATCTTAAGTCTTCTCACCACACACACACACACACACACACACACAAATGAAAAGTGCAGCTATGTGAGACAATAGATATGTTAATTAGCTTGATTGAGATGATTGTTTCACAGTGTATACTTATACCAAAACATCACATTGTTTTCTACCTATCTATCTAATTTTTGTCAGTTATAACTCAATGAAGCTGGGGGAGAAACAGAATGACAGGAAAGTGCATTACATGACATAAGCACATTGACACAGATCATTAAATTCACAGAATGCAGTCACAATAAAAGCACATTGTTTTCTTCAGGGAAAAAAGTATAAACACTTTAGAAGAAAATAGAGCAAAACGTGTAAGTTTAGGTAATGTGCTTCTTGAAATAAATATAAAATACACAAAGTATAAAGGAAAGGTTGATAAACTATAAAATGTAAAACTTTTGAGCATTGTCGTAAAGATAAAATATTAGCTCCAGCTTGAAACCTCTTGTGCCCAGTTCTGGTTCACATTTCACTCCAGCCATTGTTGTGCTCACCGGCTGCACACAGATGCAGTACGATAGTATGTCAAGTCAGAGGTATCACCTATCTTTCTTTGCCTTTCAGCCATGTGGCTTCTCTGATACTCCATGGGACATTTGCTGAACAACCCCATGCTGCCCAGCCTGCCAATACAGCAAAGCTAATGCCCTTGAGCAACAGGGGTGGAGACCACTATGAAGGTTTCCTCTTCCTTTCAGTGATACATTCTACATGCTTTTCAGAAGGCCTTGCTAGGACTGAGACCCTGTAACTTACTGTAGGGGCCAGCTTATTACACCTCCCTTGTGTTTGCTTTCCTTCTGTTATGGATTATGTCGACTTGAATGAAAATGCGCAACGCAAGAACTGTGAGTGTAGTTTATTCAGTGTCTTACTGAGGTCTATAGCCTGGGAGAGAGCCTCTAAGATAGCTCTGAGAAACTGTTCTGAAGAGGTAACGGGGGAGGCCCACATAAATATGATTTTGCTAAAGGGTACTTGTAATCAATCACACATCTCAGTAGAAGATTGTTGCTAGTTGCCGAGAACAAATATCTTAGTGGTTTTAGTGTTTTTCTAAGTATAGGAAGATGCAAGAATTTGGGTTCATAAAATTTTCTCCTGAAAATATCTAACTATCTGAAGGCTTGTTCTGCCAGTTTTCCCAGAGTGCCTCATTCCTGATCTCTGCCCTGAATTTCTTTCAAGTTGTATTGAAGGTCAGCCACTACAGTGGCTAATGACTTAATTCTTGTAGAACCAGTGGCGAGTGACATTCTTTAGTTTGCAGTTACGTTGTGTTCCCTCGACCCACAACCTGTCTCAATTCATATGTTGAAACCCCAACCTTCAGTAACTCAGAATGTGACCCTATTTGGAAAGAGGATCTTTATAGATGTAATTAGTTAAGGTGGGAACATGCTGGAGTAGGATGGGCCCTAATTCAATATGTCTGGTATCCTTGTAAAAGGGTAAAATTTAGACACAGACATAAACACAGGGAAAACATCATGTGCAGATGAAGACAGAACTCTACAAACCGAGGAATGCCAAGGATTTTCAGCAAACCACCTGAGAGACAGACAGAGACAGAGACAGAGACATGGAGCAGATTCTTTCTCATAGCTCTCAGAAGGAATCAACCTGGCTGACATCCCGGTTTCAGATGTCTAACCTCCAGAACTGGGAGATAGTGCATTTCTATTATTTAAACCACGCAGTTTGTGGGACTTTGTTATGGCAGTACTAGTAAACTAATACAATTTGTAAGAGCAAAATGTTTAGTCAGGTTCAGATGGTAACACTTACTCTCAGAATTGATGTGTCACTAGCAGCCAGTGGAGCTTTTCCAGTGATGAAACTTTATAGGAATATTTGTAGAAATGGAGGAGGCCCACCCTACTCCCGTATGTCCTCATCTTAACTAATTACAACTGCAATAATGCTATTTCCAAATAAGGTCACATTCTGGGGTACTGGGAGATAGGCCTTCAATATATAAATTTTGGGGGACACAAACTCATAAGCGTGCTCTCTCTGGTTCTCCAAATTCATGTTCTTTTCACATGTAAAATACATTCACTGTATCCCAACCTCCCTAAAGGTCTTCACCCATTCCACTACCCAAGCTCATCTGATTATCATCTAGAATTCCCTGGCAGTCCAGAGGTTAGGACTCTGGGCTTTCACTGTCAAAGGCCTGTGTTCAATCCCTGGTTGGGAAACTAAGATCCTGCAAGCTGTGCGGTACGGCCAAAAAAAATACATCATCTAAATCAGGTATGGGTGAGACTTGAGGAATAATTCATCCTGAGGCAAAATTCCTGTCCAGCTGTGAACATGTGAAACTGAACATCAGGTTATGTACTTCCAAAATATAATGGTGGGACAGCCATAGGATAGACATTCCCATTCAAAAGGAGAAAAATCAGACAGAAACAAATAATCACGTGTCCCAAGCAAGTATGAAATCTGACAGAACAAATTCCATTAGATTTTAAGTCTTGAGAATAACCTGCTCTGATTATGTACTGCCCTCCTGGTCACAGAAAAGTAGATTACCTCACTCCCTGGGCCTGTGCTCTCTGGACCCTTGTGGCAATGGCAGCTTGTCAAACTCTGAACCACCAATAGGATCAGTCTTCCACTTTCTTGTAGGATAACATGTATTCCTAGACAGATAGCTCTGTTGGCCCATTTCTTGCCTCTGGAATCCTAGAAATCTGACAGTCTTCTTTATTTTATCCTGTTTCTGTCTCCTTTAGTCCAATCTGTCAGTATTTCTGCTGATAGAACATTCACAAAAATCTTGTTCGTTTCCTGTGAAATTCATAGGAGTCCAAATCATCAAACAAGAGGGAACTTTATACATCTTTCCTGGACAATGACAACTTTATTCCTGGTTTCTACTGAGATAGTTGATTGGATCCATGAGTCACATGCCTAATCCCTTTAGCAAACAGTTGTCAGTCACATTCTTGATCCTGTAGCTTAAACTACACACACACACACACACATACACACACACACGCACACCTTGCATGAAAGCATGCATGCATTTCTGTTGAACTTAAGTTTAATTTGGGAAAGAATCACAGTTTTGTGATATGTCATGCCATCTGTAAACATTGTATATCAACCCCATTATTCTCCTTTTCTATCTTTCAGTAATGTTTAGTTATTTTTTCAATATGTATCTCCCTCAGTTTTAAAAATTAGCTTTATTCCTATATACTCTAATATCTTTGTGGCCTTTACTAATGGGGTTGCATTTCTGTTGCATTTTATAATGTCATTGTTGGATTGTGAAATTGCTGTATATAAATAAATATTTATCTATAGCAAAACAATTAGATTGAATATTCTAGTGGTTTGTCTAATGAATTTGCTTGCTTTTGCTATGTAGATATCACCTTCAAATAATAATAATTCTGATTCTTCCTTTCTCTTTCTCCTACATCTTTTTTTTTTTTTACATCTTTATTGGAGTATAATTACTTTACAGTGGTGTGTTACTTTCTGCTTTATAACAAAGTGAATCAGTTATACATATACATATGTTCCCATATCTCTTCCCTCTTGCGTCTCCTTCCGTCCCACCCTCCATATCCCACCCCACTAAGTAGTCACAAAGCACCGAGCTGATCTCCCTGTGCTATGCGGCTGCTTCCCACTAGCTATCTGTTTTACATTTGGTAGTGTATATATGTCCATGCCACTCTCTCACTTTGTCACAGCTTACCCTTCCCCCTCCCCATATCCTCAAATGCATTCTCTAGTAGGTCTGTGTCTTTATTCCTGTCTTACCCCTATGTTCTTCATGACATTTTTTTTTCTTAAATTCCATATATATGTGTTAGCATACAGTATTTATCTTTCTCTTTCTGACTTACTTCACTCTGTATGACAGACTCTAGGTCCATCCACCTCATTACAAATAGCTCAATTTCGTTTCTTTTTATGGCTAATATTCCATTGCATATATGTGCCACATCTTCTTTATCCATTCATCCAATGATGGACACTTAGGTTGTTTCCATCTCCAGGCTATTGTAAATAGAGCTTCAATAAACATTTTGGTACATGACTCTTTTTGAATTATGGTTTTCTCAGGGTATATGCCCAGTAGTGGGATTGCTGGGTCATATGGTAGTTCTATTTGTAGTTTTTTAAGGAACCTCCATACTGTTCTCCATAGTGGCTGTATCAATTCACATTCCCACCAACAATGCAAGAGTGTTCCCTTTTCTCCACACCCTCTCCAGCATTTATTGTTTGTAGATTTTTTGATGATGGCCATTCTGACTGGTGTGAGATGATATCTCATTGTAGTTTTGATTTGCATTTCTCTAATGATTAATGATGTTGAGCATTCTTTCATGTGTTGGTTGGCAATCTGTATATCTTCTTTGGAGAAGTGTCTATTTAGGTCTTCTGCCCATTTTTGGATTGGATTGTTTGTTTTTTTGCTATTGAGCTGCATGAGCTGCTTGTAAATTTTGGAGATTAGTCCTTTGTCAATTGCTTCATTTGCAACTATTTTCTCCCATTCTGAGGGTTGTCTTTTCGTATTGTTTATGGTTTCCTTTGCTGTGCAAAAGCTTTGAAATTTCATTAGGTCCCATTTGTTTATTTTTGTTTTTATTTCCATTTCTCTAGGAGGTGGGTCAAAAGGATCTTGCTGTGATTTATGTCATAGAGTGTTCTGCCTATGTTTTCCTCTAAGAGTTTGATAGTTTCTGGCCTTACATTTAGGTCTTTAATCCATTTTGAGCTTATTTTTGTGTATGGTGTTAGGGAGTGATCTAATCTCATACTTTTACATGTACCTGTCCAGTTTTCCCAGCACCACTTATTGAAGAGGCTGCCCTTTCTCCACTGTACATTCCTGCCTCCTTTATCAAAATAAGGTGACCGTAAGTGCGTGGGTTTATCTCTGGGCTTTCTATCCTGTTCCATTGATCTTGATTTCTGTTTTTGTGCCAGTACCATACTGTCTTGATTACTGTAGCTTTGTAGTATAGTCTGAAGTCAGGGAGCCTGATTCCTCCAGCTCTGTTTTTCATTCTCAAGATTGCTTTGGCTATTCAGGGTCTTGTGTGTTTCCATACAAATTGTGAAATTTTTTGTTCTAGTTCTGTGAAAAATGCCAGTGGTAGTTTGATAGGGATTGCATTGAATCTGTAGATTGCTTTGGGTAGTAGAGTCATTTTCACAATGTTGATTTTTCCAATCCAAGAACATGGTATATCTCTCCATCTATTTGTATCATCTTTAATTTCTTTCATCAGTGTCTTATAATTTTCTGCATACAGGTCTTTTGTCTCCTTTGGTAGGTTTATTCCTAGATATTTTATTCTTTGTGTTGCAATGGTAAATGGGAGTGTTTTCTTGATTTCACTTTCAGATTTTTCACCGTTAGGGTATAGGAATGCCAGAGATTTCTGTGCATTAATTTTGTAACCTGCAACTTTACCAAATTCATTGATTAGCTCTAGTAGTTTTCTGGTAGCATCTTTAGGATTCTCTATGTATAATATCATGTCATCTGCAAAGAGTGACAGCTTTACTTCTTCTTTTCCGATTTGGATTCCTTTTATTTCCTTTTCTTCTCTGATTGCTGTGGCTAAAACTTCCAAAACTATGTTGATTAAGAGTGGTGAGAGTGGGCAACCTTGCCTTGTTCCTGATCTTAGTGGAAATACTTTCAGTTTTTCACCATTGAGGAGTATGTTGGCTGTGGGTTTGTCATATATGACCTTTATTATGTTGAGGAAATTTCCCTCTATGCCTACTTTCTGCAGGGTTTTATCGTAAATGGGTGTTGAATTTTGTCAAAAGCTTTCTCTGCATCTATTGAGATGACCATATGGTTTTTCTCCTTCAATTTGTTAATATGGTGTATCACATTGATTGGTTTGCATATATTGAAGAATTCTGGCATTCCTGGAATAAACCCCACTTGATCATGGTGTATGATCCTTTTAATGTGCTCTTAGGTTCTGTTTGCTAGTATTTTGTTGAGGATTTTTGCATCTATGTTCATCAGTGATATTGGCCTGTAGTTTTCTTTCTTTGTGACGTCCTTGTCTGGTTTTGGTATCAGGGTGATGGTGGCCTCGTAGAATGAGTTTAGGAGAGTTCCTCCCTCTGCTATATTTTGGAAGAGTTTGAGAAGGATAGGTGTTAGCTCTTCTCTAAATGTTTGATAGAATTCACCTGTGAAGCCATCTGGTCCTGGGCTTTTGTTTGCTGGAAGATTTTTAATCACAGTTTCAATTTCAGTGCTTGTGATTGGTCTGTTCATATTTTCCATTTCTTCCTGATTCAGTCTTGGCAGGTTGTGCATTTCTAAGAATTTGTCCATTTCTTCCAGGTTGTCCATTTTATTGGCGTAGAATTGCTTGTAGTAATCTCTCATGATCTTTTGTATTTCTGCAGTGTCAGTTGTTACTTCTCCTTTTTCATTTCTAATTCTATTGATTTGAGTCTTCTCCCTTCTTTTCTAGATGAGGCTGGCTAATGGTTTATCAATTTTGTTTATCTTTTCAAAGAACCAGCTTTTAGTTTTATTGATCTTTGCTATCATTTCCTTCATTTCTTTTTCATTTATTTCTGATCTGATCTTTATGGTTTCTTTCCTTCTGCTAACTTTGGGGGTTTTTTGTTCTTCTTTCTCTAATTGCTTTAGGTGCAAGGTTAGGTTGTTTATTCGAGATGTTTCCTGTTTCTTAAGGTAGGATTGTATTGCTATAAACTTCCCTCTTAGAACTGCTTTTTCTGCATCCCATAGGTTTTGGGTCATCGTGTCTCCATTGTCATTTGTTTCTAAGTATTTTTTGATATCCTCTTCGATTTCTTCAGTGATCACTTCGTTATTAATAGTGTATTGTTTAGCCTCCATGTGTTTGGTTTTTTGTTTGTTTGTTTGTTTTTGCGGTACACGCGCCTCTCACTGTTGTGGCCTCTCCATTTGCAGAGCACAGGCTCCGATGCGCAGGCTCAGTGGCCATGGCTCATGGGCCCAGCCGCTCCGCGGCATGTGGGATCTTCCCGGACTGGGGCACAAACCCATGTCCCCTGCATCGGCAGGCGGACTCTCAACCACTGCACCACCAGGGAAGCCCCATGTGTTTGTATTTTTTACAGATCTTTTCCTGTAATTGATATCTAGTCTCAAAGCGTTGTGGTCAGAAAAGATACTTGATACAATTTCAATTTTCTTAAATTTACCAAGGCTTGATTTGTGATGCAAGATATGATCTATCCTGGAGAATGTTCCATGAGCACTTGAGAAAAATGTGTATTCTGTTGCTTTTGGATGGAATGTCCTATAAATACCAATTAAGTCCATCTTGTTTCATGTATCATTTAAAGCTTGTGTTTCCTTATTTATTTTCATTTTGGATGATCGGTCCATTGGTGAAAGTGGGGTGTTAAAGTCCCCTACTATGAATGTGTTACTGTCGATTTCCCCTTTTATGGCTGTTAGTATTTGCCTTATGTATTGAGGTGCTCCTATGTTGGGTGCATAAATATTTACAATCGTTATATCTTCTTCTTGGATTGATCCCTTGATCATTATGTAGTGTCCTTCTTTGTCTCTTCTAATAGTCTTTATTTTAAAGTCAATTTTGTCTGATATGAGAATTGCTACTCCAGCCTTCTTTTGGTTTCCATTTGCATGGAATATCTTTTTCCATCCCCTCACTTTCAGTCTGTATGTGTCTCTAGGTCTGAAGTGGGTCTCTTGTAGACAGCATATATATGGGTCTTGTTTTTTTTTCCATTCACCCGGTCTGTGTCTTTTGGTGGGAGCACTTAATCCATTTACATTTAAGGTAATTATCGATATGTATGTTCCTATTCCCATTTTCTTAATTGTTTTAGGTTTGTTATTGTAGGTCTTTTCCTTCTCTTGTGTTTCTTGCCTAGAGAAGATCCTTTAGTATTTGTTGTAAAGCCGGTTTGGTGGTGCTGAACTCTCTCAGCTTTTGCTTGTCTGTAAAGGTTTTAATTTCTCCATCAAATTTGAATGAGATCCTTGCTGGGTAGAGTAATCTTGGTTGTAGGTTTTTCTCCTTCATCACTTTAAATATGTCCTGCCAGTCCCTTCTGGCTTGCAGAGTTTCTGCTGAAAGATCAGCTGTTAACCTTATGGGGATTCCCTTGTGTGTTATTTGTTGTTTTTCCCTTGCTGCTTTTAATATGTTTTCTTTGTATTTAATTTTTGACAGTTTGATTAATATGTGTCTTGGCGTGTTTCTCCTTGGATTTATCCTGTATGGGACTCTCTGAGCTTCCTGGACTTGATTAATTATTTCCTTTCCCATATTAGGGAAGTTTTCAACTATAATCTCTTCAAATATTTTCTCAGTCCCTTTCTTTTTCTCTTCTTCTTCTGGAACCCCTATAATTTGAATGTTGGTGAGTTTAATGTTGTCCCAGAGGTCTCTGAGACTGTCCTCAGGTCTTTTCCTTCTTTTTCTTTATTCTGCTCTGCAGTAGTTATTTCCACTATTTTATCTTCCAGGTCACTTATCCATTCTTCTACTTCAGTTATTCTGCTATTGATCCCTTCTAGAGTATTTTAAATTTCATTTATTGTGTTGTTCATCATTGCTGTTTCATCTTTAGTTCTTCTAGGTCCTTGTTAAATGTTTCTTGCATTTTCTCTATTCTATTTCCAAGATTTTGGATCATCTTTACTATCATTATTCTGAATTCTTTTTCAGGTAGACTGCCTATTTCCTCTTCATTTGTTAGGTCTGGTGGGTTTTTATCTTGCTCCTTCATCTGCTGTGTGTTTTTCTGTCTTCTCATTTTGCTTAACTTACTGTGTTTGGGGTCTCCTTTTTGCAGGCTGCAGGTTCATAGTTCCCGTTGTTTTTGGTGTCTGTCCCCAGTGGCTAAAGTTGGTTCAGTGGGTTGTGTAGGCTTCCTGGTGGAGGGGACTAGTGCCTGTGTTCTGGTGGATGAGGTTGGATCTTGTCTTTCTGGTGGGCAAGTCCACGTCTGGTGGTGTGTTTTGGGGTGTCTGTGGCCTTATTATGATTTTAGGCAGCCTCTCTGCTAACGGGTGGGGTTGTGTCTTGCTAGTTGTTTGGCATAGGGTGTCCAGAACTGTAGCTTGCTGGTCGTTGACTGAAGCTGGGTCTTGGTGTTGAGATGGAGATTTCTGGGAGATTTTTGCCGTTTGATATTACGTGGAGCTGGGAGGTCTCTTGTGGACCAGTGTCCTGAAGTTGGCTCTCCCACCTCAGAGGCACAGCACTGACTCCTGGCTGGAGCACCAAGAGCCTTTCATCCACACAGCTCAGAATAAAAGAGAGAAGAAGGAAGGAAGGAAGGAAGAGAGAGAGAGAGAGAAATAAAGAAAAAGAAAGAAAGAGGATAAAATAAAATAAAGATAAAATAAAGTTATTAAAATAAAAAATAATTATTAAGAAATTTTTTTTAAAGTAAAAAAAACACCAAAAAACTGATGGACAGAACCCTAGGACAAATGGTGAAAGCAAAGCTATACAGACAAAATCTCACACAGAAACATACACACTCACAAAAGGAGGAAAAGGGGAAAAAATAATAAATCTTGCTCTCAAAGTCCACCTCCTCAATTTGGGATGATTCGTTGTCTATTCAGGTATTCCACAGAGGCAGGGTCCATCAAGTTGATTGTGGAGATTTAATCCTCTGCTCCTGAGGCTGCTGGGAGAGATTTCCCTTTCTCTTCCTTCTTCGCACAGCTCCGGGGGTTCAGCTTTGGATTTGGTCCCGCCTCTGCGTGTAGGTCGCCTGAGGGCGTCTGTTCTTCGCTCAGACAGGACAGGGTTAAAGGAGCCTCTGATTCCCGGGCTCTGGCTCACTCAGGCCGGGGGAGGGAGGGGTATGGATGCAGGGCGAACCTGCGGTGGCAGAGGCCGGCGTGACGTTGCACCAGCCTGAGGCGCGCTGTGCGTTCTCCCGGGGAAGTTGTCCCTGGATCACGGGACCCTAGCAGTGGCGGGCTGCACTGGCTCCCGGGAGGGGAGGTGTGGATGGTGACCTGTGCTCGCACACAGGCTTCTTGGTGGCGGCAGCAGCAGCCTTAGCGTCTCATCCGCGCTTTTAGCCGCTGCTCGCGCCCGTCTCTGGAGCTCCTTTAAGCAGCGCTCTTAATCCCCTCTCCTCGCGCACCAGGCAACAAAGAGGGAAGAAAATTTCTCTTGCCTCTTCAGCAGGTCCAGACTTTTCCCCCCGACTCCCTTCCGGCTAGCCGTGGCGCACTAACCCCTTCAGGCTGTGTTCACGCCGCCAGTCCTCTCCCTGCGCTCCGACCGAAGCCCGAGCCTCAGCTCCCAGCCCCGCCCGCCCCGGCGGATGAGCAGACAAGCCTCTCGGGCTGGTAAACCTCCGTGCGGGAATCTCTCCGCTTTGCACTACGCACCCCTGTGGCTGTGCTCTCCTCCGCGGCTGCGAAGCTTCCCCCCTCCGCCACCCGCAGTCTCCGCCCACGAAGGGGCTTCCTAGTAAAAGTCGTGGTTTTCATCTGAGGTTCAGCTTTAACTGGGCGCCCCGTGTGGGCTTTGCCGGCTGTGGTGGGCGCCGAGCGGGGTCGGCGGGGACCGTGGGGGACTGTGGCCCGAGCCGGGTTGCACACCCAGCCCACAGCGTGCAGCGAGAGAGGGGCAGCCTCGTCTCCGCTGCAGGAGCTGAGACGGGGAGAAGGGGAGCGCCCCAAAAGGAAACCAGCTGCCCCTCCCAGGAGAGAGGAGATGGCTGTTCAGCAGCCAGAAACAGCAGAGGAGCCCGAGCACCGAAGCGGCGGCCTCTGAGGACGCGGCGCACATATTTCTGGTGGGCGAGCGGCACGCGGGCCGGTCCGTGGGAAAGAGGGGAGCCCGCGCCGGCCCCTCCGCCTCCCGAGCCTGTGCGTTTCCGTAAAAGAGCAGCAGCTGTGCAAACTGACGGTTCACAGTTGTGATAAATCGCCTTAGGAAAGCACTTCGATTAAAGTCACATCTAACTAGAACGCAAGAAGTCACCCCGAACAAATCAATTGCGAGAGGGGCAGCTCTGGGCGCGCACCCACCCCGCTGCTGTTTTGCTTTCCCCGCAGGACGAGGGCCGCTCACTGGGTCGCGGGGACAGCGCGCTGTCTCAGCTGGGGAAGAGGCGCTTCCTCAGGACACATGCAAAACCCAAAGTGTGAAAGGAGGCCTTTATTCCATTCCTTTGGGGGATTTCTTAATGATGTAAAGCCCAACTTGGTTTCAGATCTGCCTGTCGTTTCCGTGACAGAACCTCCCTGGGGGGTCCACCAGCAGCGGGGTGGCCAGGCGCCACAGGGCTGTGCTCTCCTTCCCAAGCCAGTTCATCTCCATCTGTAGCATTTTCAGAGAAGCTCTCGGATAGGTTTTCTTCAACAGGTTCTTTTCCCTTCAGTTTATAAAGTCATTCTCCTGCACAAAATGAACGGCCTGAAGACATCACTGAGCCTCTTTTTCTCCCAGGGTCAGGGCCAGCACGGCCCCCAGACCACAGGGGCGCAGGGCCTCACAATGGGCTTCAGGCCTTCCCCTCCCCTCCCGCCCCTCCCACCCCGTCCTACCCCTCCCCTCCTCCCCTGCAGAAATCACATCCTTTTCTCCAGACTCCCCACTTCAGCTTGACCTCCAGCAGATCTTTACCCTGCCAGTTAGTAATTCAGGACTAATTAGGTAATTGCTTTCATTTATGGTAGCAGTTGGGGCGGGGGGGGGGGGATGAAATGGCTTTGCCCCTATTCTTGTTGGAAAAATAAATTACACCCACTGTCACTTGAGATCTTATTTTCCTTCCAATCAAACAAATTAGCAGCGTGGTTCATTTTCCCAGCATTCACTCCTGAACAGACGGCAGTGCCCTGGAACGTGGCTTAGAGCTGTGTGGTCAGTGCAATTGTTTGGGGCTGTTTGTACCGACAATGACAGGTGACGCCTGTCTCCCGAAAGAAGAGTGGCCCTTGTCTTGCTTAGGCCAACGAGCTGCCCAGAGCGCTGCCCGCCTGGCTTCTGAGGAAGATGTACACCGCCATCTAGTGGAAATGGGGGCTCACTGCAGTGTGCTCGTTCTCCCGCCTTTCCTTCTCGCCAGTAAGAACAAGCAATAAAGCTTCTTGTAAATTCCTAAAAATAGGGGAGGTCTTATATCACCAGGAGTGAAATGTTTGCCTCAATGTCTGTAGTGAAAGTGCAACCCCATGCTTGCACAAGGTCTGTCTTGTCAGTAGCCCTCTTTCATCCCGATGTTTAGGTCCAAGACAGGATCGTCATTGTCTGAGCAATGGGTATGTCTCTCAAGCTGGGAAGTTCTCCCCTATCCCAAGTAGTGTGGGAGGAGACATTCAGCACCTTCAGAGGCGCCTTCATCTCTGCAGCCTCGCCATCACTCCTCATCTCGCCCACAGCAAGCCCGATTCCAAAGTGCACAGGGTAGAGGCGTTCGAAAGTTGGCTTGTTCAACCAGGGGCATTGCCACTTCCCAGAGGGAGCCAGAAACACACCCACATCCTAAGACTCCTTTCAGTCTTGGCGTTGAGGGGTTCCCACTCTGTCCCCTGACTACACACAAGTCAGTGTCTTTTTTCTTTCCGCTCATTCTACCTACATGAAGAGCACGTTGATCTCCCCAGTTTTAACACAGGAACCATGATTTTCTTGGGTTTTGTGTATGAGGGGCGGGGAGAGAATGGGAGAGAGAGCAAGTACATCCCAATATGGAAGGGCTTGGGGCCGTGGTTCTCAACCAGGGGCAATTTTGCACCCAGGAGACATTTGAAAGTGTCTTGGGACACTTTGGATGGTCACAGCTTACGCGAGGCTAAAAGTCCTTCCGTCACAGGACAGGCCCACAGCAAAGAAGCATCCAACCCCACCCAGCAGTCGTGCTGAGGCTGAGAAAGCCTGGTTTAGGCTCTCAGATATCGCCCTCCAGCAAGCCGGTTAGAACACTGATTGTCCTCAAATGGCCCACACTGCAGAGGCTGTGGATAGATAATTCATCCTCTCCCAAGTCAGTACTGACCGCCGCTTTTCTTCTTTTAGACTCTTCCATTTTAAACATAATTCAGCTGTCTCTTTTTTTTCCCTCTGCTCTGCTGAGAAGAGAAAGGATTGGAAAGGGGGAGGGGAAGGTGAAAGAAAAGGAGGATTAGAGGCCTGACCTGTTTCTCCTGGAGAAGCTGGGCACATTCCTCTCTCACACGTGCTTTGTGACGGAGCAGGGTACAATTAAAAGCACAATAATTTGCTTGTTATTCAAGTCAGGCATTAGTCCGGGTAATGGCATGCTTGGTGTAGAGATGGATTTCCTTGTTGGGAGCTAAGCACAGGACTAGCTGAATTCTGCATGGAGAAATCTTGATTTGTTCAGGTCTTTCATGTTTTCTACAGAGAAGGGATTATGTCTTCCTAAAGAGGGGCCTTGCTTAAAAAGGTACAAAGTATAAGAAAAGGATTTAAGGCAGAGGGGCCTGTGGTTACGTAGCTGAGGGGTACAGGGAATTTCAGAGCCAAGGATTATTTAAAGCCATAAAGTTAAAAAAAATAATTGCTTTAGGGACGTCCCTGCTGGCGCAGTGGTTAAGGATCCTCCTGCCAGTGAAGGGAACACGGGTTTGAGCCCTGGTCTGGGAAGATCCCACATGCCGTGGAGCAACTAAGTCCGTGTGCCACAACTACGGAGCATGCGTACCACAACTACTGAAGCCCACGTGCCTAAAGCCCGTGCTCTGCAACAAGGGAAGCCACCCAGTGACAAGCCCGTGAACCAAAACGAACAGTAGCCCCTGCTCACCACAACTAGAGAAAGCCCACGCGTAGCAACAAAGACCTAAGGTAGCCAAAAATAAATTTTAAAAAATTTATTAAAAAACATTGCTTTAGCACTACTGCATCAGTGCTGGCGAGTACACTGTAAAGGCAATTAAGCATGAGCTAATATTCATTTTACTTTGGCTAATTACTGCATGGATCCAGGAGAGGGAGGGGAAAGAAAACATGCCCCCTCCCTGGCAATCAGGGAGGACGTTGGTTTTGGTTTCTTTGCCTTATAGGCACGCTTATTAGTTGGGGTGCCCAGAATCCAGCCATCACAAGGGCCTTATTAGTTAAAACACAGGAAAATTGTTCTCTCAAGGCAGAACAGTGAATGCTCTGCTGTCCCAGTGACCAAGCAGAAGCCACTACTAGTTTTAACTCCATCAATTATTGTTAGCCAGAGAGGACATGACATACACAGTCCTGACTTCACCCATGTGCCTGCTGAGCCTGGGTCAGGGGCTCTCAACCCAGAGCAACTCTGCCGCCCTCCCCCCAGCTCCCCGCCCCCGGGACAATTGACAAGTTCAGGAGCCATTTCTGCTGTCACAGCTGGGGAAGGACTGCTGGCGTCCGCTGGGCAGAGGCCAGGGATACTGTAGGAGCATCCCACAATGCCCAGGACAGCCCACAGCAAAGAATTATCGGACACAAAATGTCACCAGTGGCAAAAGTAAGAGGTCCTGGTGTAGACAGAGGCAATTTCCTCTCCTTGAGTAGGTGAAGGTCTTCAGAATCTTCGCTTCCTCAAATACATAATGGACAAGTCATCAGATGACCATATTTCATACTAACACGCTTTTCTTCCCCCTTTTCTACACTGGGTATTCATTCTCCCACTTCAGGAAATCGAGTGACGCTAAGAAAAACTTGCCCTGGAAGAATGGTCTGCGGGGGTGAACCGAGACCCAAGTCGGTGCCCGCCCTCTCCTTCCCCAATTCACACACAGGCACCCAAGAGAGAAGACAGCGAGCTTCTCTGCAATCCCCCGGTTCGGAGTTTTGAGAAGTTTTATTCCCTTCTCTGAGATTACCCATTCTTCCCTGCATGAAGCATGTTCAGCGAAGTCATCTGTCCTGCAGCTTTACAGGAGTTAAGAGCCCGCAGCAGTGAGATACCCATTTCCTCCCTGGAGAATGAGGACTCCCCCTGAGGGAGGTTAATGCTCAGGACAGGAGCATCCCTGGAGCTGGTGACAGCCAAGGGGCTGTGACTCAGGACTGTCCCAGGCAGGCCATCAACTCTCTGGGAGAGCCTCAAGGATGCACTTAGCCTCCGTTTACAGGAGGTGAGGAGGGCAGAGTGCTGCAGACGGGGAGCGGGGCGGCCACACCCAGACTAAACCCTAGCCGGCACCCTGCAAGAGACAGAAAACCTCTCCCCTCAGGTCCCACCAGCCCTGCTCTCCCCTTCTGTGCACCCCTTTCAAATGCGTTTTTCTGCTTTGCCCCCTCCCATTCAATCCGTTCTAGGTACAGCAGTCAGGGTGATCCTGGTAAGTCCCAAGTTAGATCCTGTTGCTTGGAGCTCAAAACCCTTCAGAGGCTCCCATCTGGATTCGAATAAAAGCAGTCTTCTCCCTCTCTCCCCCTCCCCATCCCCGCCCTCTGTCTCTGTCTCTGTCTCTCTCTCTCCCTCACACACACACACACATGCACGCACGCGCTCGCGCGCGCGCGCGCGCACACACACACACACCGTCCCTCCCCTTCCCTCAAGCCCTTCCAGACACACTGGCACGCTGTCCCTGGCTGTTCCTAGCAGCTTGCTCCCCATAGCCTCCTGCACTTACTATTCTCTCTGCCTAGAATGTTCTTTCTCTCCGTATCTACAGGGGCTGCTCTCTCCGGTCTGTCCACATGTCCCCTTCTAATTAGGGTAGCCCTCTTTCCCTTTGATGCTTTATTGTTCCCGTAACCTGCATCATCTGGTAACATGCTAAAAACTTCCATGCTTGCATTTGCGGGTCCTTCCCTACCCCACCTCTCACCCCCAGATTGCAAGGCTCTCTGTATAATGTTTTCACAGCTGTCTATCTCGAGGACCAAGTACAGTGCCCGGCTCCAGCAAGCACTCAGATATTCGTTGAAGAAATTAGGAAATGGACCAGGCTACTTAGCTTCAGAAGCTCTTTCATGGAAGTTCCCATCCCCTCCGTACCAGTTCTCAGCTAGTTGACTGAAGACTAGCACCCTGACAATGAGGCAGCTCTAAACTGTGAATGACAAAAATATTTACTGTGGCTCCGAGGGCCACTTGTGTTTGGTGTTTTTTTTTTTTAATAGTTTTTAAAATTAATTTTTAAATTAATTAATTAATTTACTTTTGGCTGCGTTGGGTCTTCGTTGCTGTGCGCGGGCTTTCTCTAGTTGCGGCGAGTGGGGGCTACTCCTCGTTGCGGTGTGTGGGCTTCTCACTGTGGTGGCTTCTCTTGTTGTAGAGCACAGGCTCTAGGTGCATGCACTTCAGTAGTTGTGGCACACGGGCTTCAGTAGTTGTGGCACACGGGCTTCAGTAGCTGTGGCTCGCAGGCTCTAGAGTGCAGGCTCAGTAGTTGTGGCGTACGGGCTTAGTTGTTCCGTGGCATGTGGGATCTTCCCGGACCAGGGCTCGAACCCGTGTCTCCTGCATTGGCAGGCGGATTCTTAACCACTGCGCCACCAGGGAAGTCCGTGTTTGGTTTTTAATTGTAGTGAAATGCACATAAAATTGTATCATCGTATCACTTATGAGTGTAGAGTTTAGACACGTTCAGGACATTCACGTTGTGCGGCAGCCAAACTCCAGAACTCTTTTCTTCTGGAAAAACTGCAACTCTCTGCCCTCCAGCAACCGCTACCCCCAGCCCCTGGCACCCACCATTCGACTTTCTGTCTGTACGAACTTGACCACTCTAGGTGCCTCATACAAGTGGAATCGAGAGCATTTGTCTTTCTGTGACTGGTAGGTTAGCATCATGTCCTCAAGATTCATCCATGTTGTAGCCTGTGTCAGAACTTCCTCTTTAAGGCTGAATAATATTCTGTGTGTATACACCCCGTTTTGCTCATCTACTCATCTGTCAGTGGGCAGTTGGGTTCCTTCCACATTTTAGTTATTGTGAACAATGCTGCTATGAACATAGGTATACAAAGTATCTTGGAAAACCTGCTTTCAGTTATGTTGGGTATATACCCAGAAGTGGAATTGGACCATATGGTAATCCTACTTTTAAGTTTGAGGAACCACCATGATATTTTGCACAATGGCCGTACCATTTTACATTCTCACCAGTAGTGCACAGGGTTCCAATTTCCTACATCCTCATCAACCCTTGTTACTTTTTGTTTTCACAGTAGCCACCCTAATGTGTGTAAGGTGGTGTCTCACTGTAGTCTTGACTTGCATTTTCCTAATGATCAGTGATGCTGAGCATCTTTTGATGTGTTTATGGGCCATTTATGTATCTTCTTAGCAGAAATGTCTAATC
Source organism: Monodon monoceros (assembly GCF_005190385.1). Classification (NCBI taxonomy): domain Eukaryota; kingdom Metazoa; phylum Chordata; class Mammalia; order Artiodactyla; family Monodontidae; genus Monodon; species Monodon monoceros. The sequence continues at coordinate 170,223,295 of NW_021703768.1, forward strand.
AAGTCCCTTGCCCATTTTTTAGCCAGGTTGTTTGCTTTGTGGTTGAGTTTCAGTTCTCTGTACACTCTAGATATTAATTCCTTATCATATATGTGATTTCCAAACATCTCCTCTCATTCTGTGATTGCCCTTTTCCTCTGTTGATAGGGTCTTGATGCACAGTTTTAAAAATTTTCATGAAGTCCAATTTCTCTATTTTCCTTTTGTTGCTTGTGCCTTCGGTGTCATATTCAAGAAATCATTGCCAAAATCTAATGCCATTAAACTTTGGGGCACTTGTGCTTTTTAAAAGGACCTTTTAATGACAAGTTCTCCAGTTTGGGGAGTTCAGAACCCTGAAACCTAACTATAAGTGTTCCCAATGCAGAAAGTACATAAGAACCAGAGTGCTTAATCAACATTTCTGTTGGCAAGCGAGGTCCCAAGGAGCCTGTGGAAGCACAGCAGAAGTAACATGGAGGAATTTTAGGCATGTTCTCTGCCACCTTAGTTTCCTCCCTCTTTCTCCATATATCCCTCCCATTTTTCATTCCTTCCTTCCTTTCAGATAACATGTCTGGGGAAGGATATGGTGAGGAAAATGCTTTTACCTCACTCCCCTATAACAACACTGACCACCCCATGAGCCTTGGAGAAGCAATTTGCCTAATTTGGAGAGAAAAACTCCATTCAAGCCCTGCTGGGATGCAAGTTCAAATCTCCGTGACCACAAAACCCACGTTCATGGACCCACTTGCCTCTATTGCTTTTTTAAGCTATAGGAATGCTGGATGAGGAATGTTGTCTGTTATCAACTAGAAAAACATGATCCCCCTTTGAGCCTTCATGTCATTACCTATAAGATGAAAATGGACAAGCACAGCACATTTCCAGTGTTACTTTTGAAGTTTTCAGTGCTATCTTACATGAAAATAACATGAAGAAACAGAAGCAAACCTGCCTGATTCCCCCTTATGCCTTGACTACTTGGCCTGCAGAAAGGCCTCCAAGAGCCTCCTTGGACGATCCAGGGTTCAGCCCAGCACTGAGCTAGACGACCACGGGCTCCCCTTCCAGCCCAGTGAGTCTTTGCATGACTGTTTTGGGTTTTTTTTTCTAGACTCCCATTTCTTAAAAGTTTGAGAACCAGTCACAGATCTCCATTTCACCCAAGGGCTGGCATGTCACGAGGTCACCAATATTTGTTTTATGTACTGCTAAGAGATTAAGGGGCAGTATAATTTCAGAGAAAAGTTAGGTTCCCTGGAAGTCAGGAAGCCTAGCACCCTGCCCTTAAACACTCGAATGACCTTGAGCAATGAAAGGTCTCCAGACCTTCATTTCTCATCTTCAAATGAGAAGACAAATTGGACTACATCACTGTTTCCTAAAGTGTGGTGTGTACACTGCTGTGGAAAGTAAGCAATAGGTAGAAAAAAGTTAGGTGCTTTTATCTTATGTATATATCTATAAATACTTAAATAGCCTCTCAGCTCTACAGTATCTTAGCTATTATTGCTACAGCAAGGCTGAAGTCGGTGACACACACACAAGCAAGACCCAATGCTGGTACATGCGGTGAAGGTATCGCACCTTCAGGAATTTTCCTTTCCACCCAAACTGTCCAGAAAGATTGACACCGATGAAATGGATCGCTATTGTGGATCCTCATATACCAAATTCCCATGAGCTTTGCTGAGAGGACCTCAGCATTGCATCAAAGCATCCCTTTGATGCAATGTGAATAAGGTTTAAAAAAGTTACTAATGGGGGAGGCAAATGTTAAATCTATAGCAGAGGTACTTTCCCCATAGGATGGGGGAGAGGGAAAGTATGTAAGCACCTGTCATAGGGCCTGGTGTGGAGCAGGTGCCCCATACAGATGTTATTACAAAATATTGAGTATAGTTCCCTGTGCCACAGAGGAGATCCTTCTATCTATTCTATGCCTTCTTTGAATGGCCGTAGCACTTGTTGTCTGTATCATCATTATGTCTGTTGTTGCTTTGTGACTGAAAATGAAAAATTTCTATTTGTCCATGTCCTGGCCCTTACATAAAAATGTGTTCATTTATCTATTTCATATTTATTGACTACATCTTAGACACCGTGTTAACTGCTGGTTCTAGATGTTAGTAAAATATAGACCTTCCTGCTCAAAGGGTCACAGTATTTGTGGGAAAACCAAAAAATGAACAACCTATGTCTCTAAGAGCTTTGTACTTCCCAAAGAGAACACACCTCGTAGGTACAATGAATACATGTGTCATACGTAAATGTATAACTAGTTAATGGGATTATACACCTGAGATAACTGCTTTTCGATTCTGATCAAATGATGATTATATTTCACCAGGAGCTCAATACCACTCTGAGAATGAGGGCTGAACCCCCGACTTGACTCACTGCATCGCTTTCCTATATAAAAATACACAAGTCTGTACATACGCTCTAGAACAAGGCTTATCTGGCATGAATTTCAGATAGCAAGAAGAAAACTTCAAGAGGTTCAGAGAAGCATCCAGAAGCTCAGATGATTGTCAGGCACTAATACAACTTGCTTGACAGGAAAATAGAACTGTAAATCTCACAAAATTAGATGATCTTTCAAAAAATTTCAAAACCTCCTGCTATTAATTGGAAACCCTAGAAGAATAGCTTCTTTTAACATGTACTGATAATATGCTTTACAGCTTAATATTCAGAAGCCTATGTTTTGGCTAAGTGAGCTTCAGGAAGGAAGGAAATTTGTGGTTGACCTCCACTTACTTTGGAACCGCTGGTTCCAAACATCTACTTCTATGCACAGTCATCTTATCATCTGTAAAATGGAGGCAACTCTAAGACAACAGAGTTACAGAGATGTTGCACAGCTCCATGTGTCATTCTCTTCATTTGTTTCAGAATACCAATAACATCTAAGCTACTACTGAAAGAGTGCTATATTAGTTGGGGTCATCTAGTGCAGCTCTGTCAAAGTAAACAAAAGGGACCTAGAATGACTATAATTTTCCCAAGAGGATACAATTATTTTATGGTAAATCTGGGACAAGAACCCTGATCTCTTGGATCCCATTCCATTGTTCTTTCATTGGGTTCTGAACAACCCAGAGAAATAAAGAGAAATAAAACTCCTGTGTGCTGTGTCACTGGTACAGGACACGGCAAGATTGGAATTGGAGCACTACATATTAAGAGGTATCTGAGAAATTCTTCAAACTAATTGAGATATATACCAGGTACATAGAAAACAGTATGTTTTATGAAGATGATTCTGTGCAATGAACAGAACTGGTAACACACACTGGAAGGTGAATTCTCGTTTTCTGGCACCTTGAAAACTCCACCTCAACATACACATTAAAATAAACATTTGAACTGGGTCATATTTAATTCTGCATGCTCTTGTAAGTCAGCAAAATATTCCATATATCATTTAAGTTGTCACTCACTTTTTAACTTGACTTTCAATTTCTAAAAGTCTT
>NW_021703769.1:0-135980 GCF_005190385.1 Monodon monoceros
CCTAACACGTACGCTCACCCTAAACCGTTTTCGTACCCTAACCTGTACCCTAAACCGTCCGCATCCCCTAACCCTAACCCTAAACCTAACCCTAACCCTTACCCGAAGCCTTACCCTAACCCGTCCCCTAATCCTAACCCGTACGCTAACACTAACCCGTACCCTAACACGTATGCTCACCCTAAACCGTTGTCGTACCCTAACCTGTACCCTAATCCGTCCCCGTCCCCTAACCCTATCCCTAATCCTAACCCTAACCTACATCCTAAACCGTCCCCGTTCCATAAACGTAACCCTAAACCTATCCCTAACCCTAACCCTTACCCTGAGCCTTACCCTAACACGTCCCCTAATCCTAACCTGTACACTACCACTAACCCGTACCCTAACACGCACGCTAAACCTAAACCTTTGTCATAGCCTAACCTCTACCCTAAACCATCCCCATTCCCTTACCCTAACCCTTACCCGAAGCCTTACCCTAAACCGTCCCCTAATCCTAACCCGTCCACTAACACTAACACATACCCTAACACATACGCTCACCCTAAACCATTGTCGTACCCTAACCTGTACCCTAAACTGTCCCCGTTCCCTAACCGTAACCCTAACCCGAAGCATTACCGTAACCCTTACCCTAATCCTAAACCGTACACTAACACTAACCCATACCCTAACACGTACGCTCACCGTAAACCATTTTCGTACCCTAAACCATACCCGTTCCCTAACCCTAGCCCTAACCCTAAACCCACTTATAGCCCTACAGCTCAGGAAAATTAAAATAACTAGAAAAAACCACCCGAAAGTTTAGGGCTGCTCTGTTTACGAGAGCCTCGACTACAGTACAAATTAAATATCCTAGAAAGAGAAAAACGGATAAAGAAGTTTTCGTACTTACGTACAATGGAATATCACTCAGCAATGAAATCAATGTCATCAGGTCCGTAGCTGCTTAATGAGTGGATTTATGTACGATGATTCTGAGTGAAATAAGTCACACAGATAAAGAAACTTATCATAAGATATCACTAATAGGGGGAATATAAACTTGGCTACACATGAACTGAATTACAAAACAGGACAGAGTCTCACATTTAGAAAACAAACTTATGCTTGCTTAAGGGGAAAGGTGAATTGGGGTGCTGCATAAAACCAGAGATTGAAATTAGCACAGATACCGTTCCATAAGCCAAATATGTAATAGACAACACCTACTCCTTGCTCAACGAATTAGACTCAACACTGCCTATTCACCGCAGAAGAATATATCTGACAATAAGAATATTAAAACGTATGTATTTATATGTCTCCATAAGAGAATCAAGTGTGTGTAGAGCAGCATACACAGCCGTGAAAATCAGCTAAACCCCATTATTAAAATAAATTTCAAAAAGAAAGACAGTGAAGGAGAGAAACTTCTTAAATAATTTGTTCAGAGCTTGTGATGAAACTTGGATTTACCACATCTATACCCACAGCTGGGTGAGATATAAGGCAGGACATTTGGGGCTGAGAGGATTGGTGAGGTTCGGTGAGCATATGCAGACCCTTTGAAGTAATACTGCATGCTACCCATTCCATGGGTCCCAACTCTCCTGGTTTCAGGAATTCTTCCTACAGCTAAAACATGCATGGGAAACCCAGAGGATGGTCCACCGTGTGATCGGGCAACGTTTCTAAAACGCATCTCATTTTTTGTCCCTTGGTACACGGGTTCTCCATTCCAGACGCTTTACTAAAAATCTCCCCACGTGGAGAGTCAGTGCCTTAAAACTCATGTTTGGCAGTTTGCAATTTCTGCGGAGGATGAACGGGAATAGGGAAAACCAATGAGAGACTAGCTGTAGGTGTTTGGACAGGCGCATTTCACTCTAATTTCCCACCAGGAAGAAGAATTAACAAAAGGCTCAGCGTGCCCTGATGAAACCAGAAGAGGGCCTGATGCAACCCTGCGGTTTTGCGCCCAGCTCACAAAAAAGCAAGTTGAAAAAAGAAGCTCAGGTTCACTGCAATTCACAAACCTGCAGAGTTATAAAGGACAGCTATCGTCCAAAAATATATTGAGGTAAGGCTGCTAAGAGGACTTGAAAGCAAGGCACAATTGCAGGAAATATATTTCAGGAGGTAGATGGAAACTGCATTTAAAGCATATGAAAAGCGGCAGAACTTCGACAATGATGCACTTGGCCAAAAAGGGCGTATGCGTTTTTTTCCTGAATATATGCAGGAAAAAACGCATACACTCTTTTTGTCCAAATAAGCAAGCCTGCAACGGAGATCTGCACTACAATGAAGTCTCACTTCCCACCGGTCAAAAGGGCCATCTGAAAAAAGTGTAAAAACCAGAAAGGCAGGACAGGCCATGGAGAACAGGGAGCCTTGTTATGCTGATGGGCGGAATGTAAATGGCCAACAGCCACTCTGGAGAAGTGTATGGTGTTTCCTGAAACATCTAAAAAACAAAGCTACAGAGCCTAGGGCACTTCCACTTACGGCTCTATAGCTTAGGAAAATTAAAATCAACAAGACACAGCCACCCCAAAGTTTAGGGCTGCTGTGTTTACAAAAACCTCGACTACGGTACAATTTAAATATCCCAGAAAGAGGAAAATGGATAAAGAAGTTGTGGTACTTACGTACAATGGAATATCACTCAGCAATAAAATCAATGTCATCAGGCCTGTAGGAGTATAATGAATGGATTTAGGTACGATGATTCTAAGGAAATAAGTCACACAGATAAAGAAACTTATCATAAGATATCACTTATAGAGGGAATGTAAACTTGGCTACACATGAACTGAATTACAAAACAGAACAGAGTCTCACATTTAGAAAACAAACATATGTTTGCTTAAGGGGAAAGGTGAGTTGGGGTGCTGCATAAATCCAGAGATTGAAATTAGCACAGATACCGTTCCATAAGCCAAACATATAATAGACAACACCTACTCCTTGCTCAACGAAGTGGACTCAACACCCCCTATTCACCGCAGAGGAATATATCTGACTAATAAGAATCTTAAAATCTATGTATTTATATGTCTCCATAAAAGAATCAAGTGTGTGTAGAGACGCATAAACACAGCATTGAAAATCAGCTAAACCCCATTATAAAAATAAATTTCAAAAACAAAACACAAAGACAGTGAAAGAGAGAGAAATTCTTAAATAATTCGTTCAGGGCCTGTGATGAAACCTGGATTTACCACATCTACACCCACAGCTGGGTGAGACATAAGGCTGGACACTTGGGGCTGAGAGGATTGGTGAGGTTCGGTGAGCAAATGCAGACCCTTGGAAGAAATACTACGCGCTACCCATTCCATGGTTCCCAACTCTCCATGTTTAAGGGATTCTTCCTACAGCTAAAACATGCATGAAAAACCCAGAGTATGGTCCACCGTGTGATCGGGCAACGTTTCTAAAACGCATCTCATTATTCGTCCTCTGGTACTCGGGTTCACCATTCCAGACGCTTTAATAACAATCTCCCCACTTGGAGAGTCAGTGCTTTTAACCTCCTGTTCGGCACACTCTGCAATTTCTGCGGAGGAAGAACGGGAATAGGGAGAACCAATGAGAGACTAGCTGTAGGTGTTTGGACGGGCACATTTCACTCTAATTTCCCACCAGGATGTAGAATTAACCAAAGACTCAGCGTGCTGCGCTGGAACCAGAATAGGGCCTGAAGCAATCCTGTTGATTTGCGGCCAGCTCACAAAAAGCGAGTTGAAAAAAGGAGCTCAGGGGCACTGCAATTCACAAACCTTCAGAGTTATAAAGGACAACTATCGTCCAAAAATATATTGAGGTAAGGCTGCTAAGAGGACTTGAAAGCAAGGCACAATTGCAGGAAACAGATTTCAGGAGGTAGATTGGAATTGCATTTAAAGCATATGAAAAGCTGCAGATCTTCAGCAATGATGCACTTGGCCAAAAAGGGCGTATGCGTTTTTTCCTGAATATATTCAGGAAAAAACGCATACGCCCTTTTTGGCCAACCAAGCAAGCGTGCAATGGAAATCCGCGCTACAATGAAGTCTCACTTCCCACCGGTCAAAAGGGCCATCTGAAAAAAGTGTAAAAACCAGAAAGGCAGGACACGCCATGGAGAACAGGGAGCCATGTCATGCTGATGGGCGGGATGTAAATTGCCAACAGCCAACAGTGAAAGAAGTCCCACAGAAAAAGGAACTTGTCATAACATATCACTTATAGAGGGAATGTAAACATGGCTACACATGATCTGAATTACAAGACAGAACAGGGTCTCACATTTAGAAAACAACTTATGCCTTCTTAAGCGGACAGGTGAGTTGGGGTGATGCATAAAACCAGAGTTTAAATTAGCTCAGATACGGTTCCATAAGCCAAATATATAATAGACAACACCTACTCCTTGCTCAACGAACTGGATTCAACACCCCCTATTCACCGCAGAAGAATATATCTGACTAGTAAGAATCTTAAAACCTATGTACTCATATGTCTTTGTAAGGGAATCAAGGGTGTGTAGAGCAGCATAAACGCAGCAGTGAAAATCAGCTAAACCCCATTATAAAAATAAATTTCAAAAACAAAACACAGGGGCTTCCCTCGTGGCGCAGTGGTTGAGAGTCCGCCTGCCAATGCGGGGGACGCGGGTTCGTGCCCCGGTCCAGGAAGATCCCACGTGCTGCAGAGCAGCTGGGCCCATGAGCCATGGCCGCTGAGCCTGCGCGTCCGGAGCCTGTGCTCCCCAACGGGAGAGGCTGCAGCAGTGAGAGGGCCGCGTATCGCAAAAAAACAAACAAAACAAACAAACAAACCAAAGGCAGCAAAAGAGAGAAATTATTACAAAATTCGTTCAGGGGTTGTGATGCAACCTGGATTGACCACATCTACACCCACAGCCACGTGAGACATAAGGCTGGACACTTGGGACTGAGAGGATTGGTGCAGCTGGGTGAGCGAATGCAGACCCCTTAAAGTAATACTGCGTGCTACCCATTCCATGGGTCTCAACTCTCCAGGTTTAAGGGAATCTTCCTACAGCTAAAACATACATGGGAAAGCCAGAGGATGGTCCACCATGTGATCCGGAAAGGTTTCTAAAATGCACGTCATTTTTCCTCTCCTGGTGCTCGGGTTCACCATTCCAGCCTCTTTACTAACAACCTCGCCACTTGGAGAGTCAGCGCCTTTAACTTCCTATTTCTCACAGTGTGCAAGTTGTGCGGAGAATGAAAGGAAACAGGGGGAGCAAATGAGAGATTCGGTGTAGGTGTCTGGTCGGGCACATTTCACTCTAATTTCCCATCGGGAAGAAGAATTAACCAAAGGCTTAGCCTGCCACCCCAGAACTAGAATAGGGCCTGAAGCAATCCTGCAGTTTTGTGGCCAGCTCACAGAAAAGGGAGTTGAAAAATGGAGCTCAGGGGCACTGCAGTTCACAAACCTGCAGAGTCATAAACGACAACTATCGGTTAAAAATATATTGAGTTAAGGCAAAGAAGAGGATTCGAAAGCAAGGCAGAATTACAGGAAACTGATTTCGAGAGGTCGGTTGGAGTCGCCTTTAAATCACATGAAAAGCAGCAGAACTTCGACAGTGATGCAGTTGGCCAAAAAGTGCATATGCGTTTTTTCCTGAATATATTCAGGATAAAACGCATACGCACTTTTTGGCCAACCAAGCAAGCGGGAAATTCAAATCTGCACTACAAAGAAGTCTCATCCTAACACGTACCCTAACCCTATCCCGCTACCGTACCCTAACCTGTACCTAAGACCGTACCCGTTCCCTAACCCTTACCCTAAGCTGTACACGAACACTAACCCGTACGCTAACATGTACCCTAACAGTAACACATAGCCATACAATAAATTTTATCCTAACCCTACCCCGTATCCTAACCCTTTCCCTAAACCATACCATAACCTGTACCCTAATCCTAACCCATCCCCTAACACTAACCCATAACCTAACCCGTACCCTAATCCTAACCCATACACTAACACGTACCCTAACCCTAACCCGTTGTCATACCCTAACCTGTAACCTAATCCGTACCCATTCCCTAACCCTAACCCTAACCCTTACACTATCCCGTACCATAATCCTAACCTGTACACTGACACTAAACCGTACCCTAACACTTATCCTATTCCTAACCCGTGGTCATACCCTAAGCTGTACCCTAAACCATACCTGTTCCCTAACCCTAACCCTAAACCTTACCCTAAACCGTACCCTAATCCTAACCCGTACACTAACACTAAACTGTACCCTAACACGTACCCTAACCCTAACCCTTTGTTGTTCCCTATCCTGTACCCTAAACTGTACCCGTTCCTTAACACTGAACCTAACCCTAACCCGTACCTAACACTAACCCATACACTAAACCTAACTATAACCCTGAACGTACCCTAATCCTAAACCATACCCTAACACTAACCCATACCTTAACCCGTACCCTAACACTAAACCATAGCCATACCCTAAACTGTACCCTAACACTAACCTGTACCATAACCCTAACCCTAAACCATACTCTAAGCCGTACAATAATCCTAACCTGTATTCTAACCCTAAACCTTACCCTAAACCCTAATCCTTACCCCTAGCTTAATTTTGGTTTTTTGTATTTAAAAAAATATTTTCTTGGGTTAAAACAAACTAGCAGAACAACAAAATAGGGGGCTTCCCTGGTGGTGCAGTGGTTAGAATCTGCCTGCTAATGCAGGGGACACAGGTTCGAGCCCTGGTCTGGGAGGATCCCACATGCCGTGGAGCAACTAGGCCCATAAGCCACAACCAGTGAGCCCTCGCATCTGGAGCCTGTGCTCCGCAACAAGAGAGGCCGTGATAGTGAGAGGCCCGCGCACCAAGATGAAGAGTGGCCCCCCACTTGCCACAACTAGAGAAAGCCCTCACATGGAAACTCAGACCCAACACAACAAAAATAAATAAATAAATAATAAACTCTTACCCCCCCAAAAAAAAGAACAACAAAATAAAACAGAAAGTAACCTGAGTATCCCTCAAAAAGCTAAGTCTGAAATAGTTGGTACTTCTGTTCTATGGACTGTTATGTAGCCTATAAAAAGTGTGAGAGCTAAATCTGTTTTTCTACAGTGAGAAGCATGATATTCCAGATGTATAGAACACCTGGATAAAATGAGAAATCTACACATTATGCTGGTCGTTTCAGTAAATGGGAAAGGATGGCAAGTGGTAAAATATTATCTTTTCCTTTAGTCTTTTAAACTTCACTTGTTACTAAGAACTTGAATTATAATTGTACTTTAAAAAAGTAACAATGGAAATTTAAAAGAAAAAATATGTATTGTGTGTTCAGTTACATTTCATAGAATTATGAAATGCTCCACCCTCTGGCCATTACCTGCAAAAGCAGCTTTAAAACCTATGCTAATTGTCACTTCATATGAACAAGTCCTGCAGGGCTGTATAGGAAACCTGCCCTCATCATGTCTTGAGGGGGGTAAAGGCCAAAGTATTTCAAAATGTGGCACATATTTCAAGAAAACCATTTGAAGAACTAAGCTGTAATAACCGTTTGAAAAATAAAAGGACATGCCTGAAAGCTCAATTTCAAAGGATTATGAGACACATGCAAATCCAACCACACAGAGGTATCAGCTCACACCATTCAGAATAACCATCAGGAAAGAAACTACAAACGATCAATGCTGAAGAGGTTGTGGAGAAATGCATACCCTTAATTTGAAGCGGGACGTAACCTGGTAAGAGCCACTAATGGGAACAGAGTGGAGGTGCCTTTAAAAGGTAAACATTGAGCTACTATATGCAGGCCCACTCCTGGGCCTATAACATAAGAAGACATAATTGGAAAGACACAGGCAGGCAAATCTGCACTGCAGCAGTATTACAATAGCCAAGACATGGAAACAACCAAAAGTCCATCAACAGATGAGTGGACAAAGAGGAACTGTTACATGTAGAGATGGAATATTAGCTCGGGAAAAAAATGAAACAATGCCATTTGCAGCACCATAGATGAGTCTAGAGGTAATCATGCAACTTGTAGTAAGTGAGAAAGCGAAAGACACCTAACGTATATCACTTATAAGTGTTACCTAAAAATTGATACCAATGAAGATATTTCCACAGAGAAAGGCAATCACAGATTCATTGAACAAACTTATGGTTCCCCAAATCGAAAGGTGTCAGGATTGGATACATTACGATATTGGGGTTAACAGAGATATACAAACACATGTGAAATATATAATCACCAAAGACCTACGGAATACCAAGAGAAGACTACTCAACATTGTGTCATAACCTACCTGGGAAAAGGTTCCGAAGAAGAATAGATATATGTATGTGTGTGAAAGAACCACATCTTGCACACCTAGAACAAAAAAAAACATTGTAATCAAATTTGCTGCGATAAAAAATATAAATTAAATTAAAAATATGAACAAGAAATAATGAGACATAAACTGAAAGGAATTTTTCCTGGCACATTCCATTCTAATTTTCAACCTAGAACAGGACTTCCATTAAGGCTCTGTTGCCCTGGTAACCAGATTTGGTAAAGGAGAAATGCTGCCGCCTTGGGGCTGTTTCACACAACAGCAGCTTTAAACCAAGAGGTAATGGTCACTTAATATTCAAAATGTGTGCAGCACTGTAAAGGACACCGGCCCTCAAAAAATGTCCTGGGGTCGTAATCGACCAGAAAATTCAAAAGACGTCAACATTTCAAGAAGACAATGTCAAGAGGCATATTTTACGCACATTTTGTCTTTTCTCTTTTTTCTCTTTAAAATAAAAGGGAATTGGAAAATGCGCAACATCAGCAATGAATAAAGCCATGCAAATCCAATTACAGAAATGTTCACCTCACAGCCGTCAGAATGTTCTTCAGCAACAAGCCTACAAAGAGTAAACGCTGAAGGGCTTTCAGGGAACTGTGTACCCTCCAGCTGCTGAGGGGATGTAAACTGGTAACAGCCAGTAGTGAGAACATAATGGAGGTGCGTTTAAGGGTAAAAATTGAGCTACCATGTGATCTGGTAGGTCCTTTGATGCGCCTATCAATCACCTGAGCAGAGCAGAATGGAAAAGACACAGGCTGGCAATCCTGCACTGCAGGAACATTTAACATAGCCAAGGCTTGGAAGAAACCAAAATGTCCATCAACAGAAAAATGCACAAAGAGGAAGTGGGCCATGTACACAATGGAATATTAGCCATGGAAAACAATGAAACAGTGCCATTTGCACCGCCATATAAAGACCTAGAGATAATCACCCAACTTGAAGTAAGAAAGAAAGTGAAAGACAGATATCCTATGACATCACTTCTAGGTGTTACCTAAAAGTTGATACTCGTGAACTTATTTCCAAGAGAAGGAAAAGCATGGATTAAGAAAAAAAAATTATGTTTAACCAAATGGAAAAGTGTAAGGAATGTGTGAATTAGGATATGGGGGTTAACAGACATGTACTAATACATATGAAATATATAATCACAAAATACCTATGGAATACCAAGAGAGGTCTAGGCAACACTCTGTAATAACCTACACGGTAAAGAATGCAAAGATAAATGACAGACACATTGATATAATGAACCAGATTCTGTACACCTAGGAGAAACAAAATATTTTTATCAAGTTTGCTCTGATAATTAATAAAAATTAAATTTATAAAACAAACAAGAAGTAAGGAGATATAAGCTCTTGGGGATGTGCTCTGGCACATTCCACTCTAATTTGCAGCCTACTAACACGATTTCCAGGAAGGCTCTGCTGCCCAAAAACCCAGAGTTGGAAATGTAGAAATTCTGCTGCCTTGTGGCCGTTTTCCGCAAGAGCGGCGTTAAGCCCACAGCTAATGGTCTCTTAACATTCACAAGGACTCAGGGCTGCAAAGGACACCTGCCCTAAACAACTGTGCTGAGGTAGGGAATGGACAATAAAATTCAAAACTGGCAAATTTTTCAAGACGATAGTATGAAGAGGTAAGTTTGACTCACTCTCTTGTTTAAAAAAAGGAAAATGGGTGAAAGCTCAACCTCAGGAATTATTAGACTCATGCAAATCTAATCAACAAAAAGGTTTCAACACACACCAGTCGACTGACCATCAGCAAAAGGTCTACAAACAATAAATTCTGAAGGGGATTTAGAGAACTGTGTACCCTCTAGCTGCTGGTGAGATGTAAAGTGGTAACAGCCAATAATGAGAACAGAAAGGAGCTACGATTAAAAGTAAAAATTGAGGTACCATTCGATGCAGCAGTCACACCACTGGGCCTCTCACCTGAGAAGACCAGAATCGAGAAGACGTGGGCTGCAAAAGCTTCACTGCAGCCTTATTCACAATAGCCAAGACAGTGAAGCAACCAAAATGTCCATCAACAGATGTATGGATGAAGAAGAAGTGGTCCACGTTCACAATAGAATATTAGCCATGGAAAACAATGAAACACTGCTATTTGAGGCGCCATAGATGAGCTTGGAGATAATCACAGAATATGAGGTAAGTCAGAAAGCAAAAGACCTATATCCTATGCTATCACTTATAGGTGTTATCTAATAACTAACACAAATGAACATATTTCCACAGAGAAAGGCACTCACAGACTTAGAAATTAAGTATGCTTATCTAAAAGGAAAGGTGGGCAGAATGGATAAATTAAGATTAGCGTTACCATACGTATACAAATACATATTATAAACATATATCAAAAAGACCAACCACATAGCAAGGGAGGTCTATGGAACACTCTGTAATATTTTACATGGGAAGAGGATCTGAACATGAATAGACATATATATTGTACAAATGAACTAGATTGTGTACATCTGGACAAACAATATCTAATCATTACCCCGATTAAATAAATTTTTAAAACCAAGATGTAATGAGACATAAACTTATGGGCGTTCCTCCTGGCACATTCCATTCTAACTTACAACCTAGGACCACGACTTCCAGAAAGGCTCTGCTGCCCTAGCACCCAGATTTGGGAAAGGACAAATGCTGCCTCCTTGTGGCCGTTTCCCACAACAGCAGCTTTAAACCCAGTGCTAATGGTCACTAAATATTCACCAAACTTGCAGTTCTGTAATGACATCTGCCCTCCAAAAAAATCCTGGGGTCGAATATCGACCAAAAATTCAAAAGAGGGCAACCTTTCAAGAAGACAGCTTCAAGAGATATATTGTACTCACACTTTATTTTTAACAGAAAGGAAAAAGGCGTGGAAAATGATGAATTTTAGGAATTTTTAAAGACATGCAAACCCCAATTACAAAAACCTATCAGGTCACAGAGTCAGATTGGCCATTAGCAAAAATGCTGCAAACTATAAATGCTGAAGGGATTGTGGAGAAATTCGTACCCTCGGTTCTAAGGGGGACATGGTAAGAGCCACTAATAAAAACACAATGGAGGTGCTTTGAAAAGGTAAACATTGAGCTACTAGTCAATCAGTCACACCCACTGCTGGGCCTATCACCTAAGAAAATGAGAATCAAAAAGTCACAGGCTGGCAATCTTGCACTCCAGCAATATTTAATATAGCCAACACTTGGAAGCAACGAAAATGTCCATCAACAGAGGAATGCAGCAAGAAGTGGTCCGTATACACAATGGAAGATTACACCAATAAAAATATAAATTAAATTAAAAAAACAAACAAAAGTAAGGAGACATCAGCTTTTGGGGGTTTATCCGGGCACATTCCACTCTAATTTATAACCAAGGAAGACCACTGGCCGGAAGGTCTGTTCCCTAGTACCAGCATGGGGAACAAAGAAAGGCTGCCGGATTCTGGCCGTTACCTGCAAAAGCAGCTTTAAAGCCTGTGCTAGTGGTCACTTCATGTGAACAAGTACTGCAGGGCTGTAAATGAAACCTGCCCTCAAAATGTCTTGAGGGAGGTAATGGCCAATAAATTTCAAAATGTAACACATACTTTAAGAAAACACTTTGAAGAGCTAAGCTGTAATCACAGTTTGAAAAATAAAAAGGACATGCCTTAAAGCTCAATTCAAAGGATAATGAGTCATATGCAAATTCAACCACAAAGAGGTATCAGCTCACACCAGTCAGAATATCCATCAGCAAGAAAACTACAAACAATAAATGATGAAGCCATAAAAAGAAACGAAACTGAGCTATTTGTAATGAGGTGGATAGACCTAGAGTCTGTCATACAGAGTGAAGTAAGTCAGAAAGAGAGAGACAAATACCGTATGCTAACACACATACATGGAATTTAAGGAAAAAATGTCATGAAGAACCTAGGGGTAAAACAGGAATAAAGACACAGACCTACTAGAGAATGGGCTTGAGGATATGGGGAGGGGAAAGGGTAAGCTGTGACAAAGGGAGAGAGAGGCATGGACATATATACACTACCAAACGTAAGGTAGATAGCTAGTGGGAAGCAGCAGCATAGCACAGGGAGATCAGCTCGGTGCTTTGTGACAGCCTGGAGGGGTGGGATAGGGAGGGTGGGAGGGAGGGAGATGCAAGAGGGAAGTGATATGGGAACATATGTATAACTGATTCATTTTGTTGTAAAGCACAAGCTAGCACACCATTGTAAAGCAATTATACTCCAATAAAGATGTTAAAAATAAATAAATAAATGCTGAAGGTGTTGTGGAGAAATGAATACCCTCAACTTTAAGTGGGATGTAGCCTGGAAAGAGCCACTAATGAGCACAGAATCGTGGTGCATTTAAACGGTAAACCCTGAGATACCATATGATACATATGAACTGAGGAGGAGGTCCCTGAGGAGAGGCACAGGATGGAAGATGTTAGGCATTAACATGACTGCATTCATCTTAAACGTGCCTGAACTACATTCACATGAGATGATTTTGTCCTGTATGTACATCAGCACCTCTAGTCGGAACTGCAGATCTTTGGCTTCACTGCCTCTACTGACAGCATTAGCTTCACCTGCTGTGGACCGTCTCCTATAGGATTTCTAGAACCACAAATCATCGAAGCTTCACAGGACCCAGAGTCTGTGCGACTCCTCTCCGAGTCTCAGAGTCTCAACTGCACTCAGAGACTCAGAGTCTCAACAGAGACTCCACTCTTGGAGGGCACACACAAAGTAGTGTGCACATCAGGACCCAGGGGAAGGAGCAGTCACCCCGTAGGTGAATGATCATACCTAGTTGCTAGTTTTAGAGGGTCTCCTGCAGAGGCGGGGTGTGGCTGCGGCTCACCATGGGGACAAGGACACTGGCAGCAGAAGTTCTGGGAAATATTCCTTGGCGTGAACCCTCCCAGAGTCCACCATTAGCCCCACCAAGAGCAAGGTAGGCTCCAGTGCTGGGTCGCCTCAGGCCAAACAACCAACAGGGAGGGAACCCAGCCCCATGCATCAGCATACAAGCAGATTAAACTTTTTATTAAACTTTGATTTAATCCACAGACAAGCAGATTAAATCTCTGCCCACCAGAGCAACACCCAGCTCTACCTACCACCAGTCCCTCCCATAAGGAAGCTTGCACAAGCCTCTAAGATAGACTCAATCACCGGAGAGCAGACAGCAGAAGAACTACAATTCTGCAGCCTGTGGAAGGAAAACCACATTCACAGAAAGATAGAGAAAATGAAAAGGCAGAGGACTTCATACCAGATCAAGGAACAAGATAAATCCTCAGAAAAACAACGAAATGAGGTGGGAATAGGCAACCTTCCAGTAAAAGAATTCGGATTAATGATACTGAAGATGATCCAAGACCTTAGAAAAAGAATGGAGGCAAAGATCGAGAAGATGCAAGAAATGCTTAACAAAGACCTAGAAGAATTAAGGAACAAACACCTAGAAGAATTAAAGAACAAACAAACAGAGATGAACAATACAATAACTGAAATGAAAAATACACTAGAAGGAATCAGTAGCAGAATAACTGTGGCAGAAGAACGGATAAGTGACCTGGAAGACAGAAAGGTGGAAATCACTGCCATGGAACAGAATAAAGAAAAAGAATGAAAATAAATGAAGACACCCTAAGAGACTTCTGGGACAACATTAAACGCAACAACATTCGCATTATAGGGGTGCCAGATGGAGAACAGAGAGAGAAAGGACTCGAGAAAATATCTGAAGAGATTATAGTTGAAAACTTCCCTAGCATGGGAAAAGAAATAGCCACCGAAGTCTACAAAGCGCAGAGAGTCCCAGGCAGGATAAACCAAAGGAGAAAAATGCCGAGACACACAGTAATCAAATTGAAAAAATTAAAGACAAAGAAAAATTATTAAAAGCAACAAGGGAAAAATGACAAATAACATACAACGGAACTCCCATAAGGTTAACAGCTGATTTCTCAGCAGAAAATCTACAAGCCAGAAGGGAGTGGCATGATAAATTTAAAGTGATGAAAGGGAAGAACCTACCACCAAGAGTACTCCTCCCAGCAAGTATCTCATTCAGATTTGACAGAGAAATCAAAAGCTTTACAGACAAGCAAAAGCTAAGAGAATTCAGCACCACGAAACCAGCTCTACAACAAATGCTAAAGGAACTTCTCTAAGTGGGAAACACAAGAGAAGAAAAGGACCCACCAAGACAAACCCATAACAATTAAGAAAATAATAATAGGAACATACATATCGATAATTACCTTAAACGTGAATGGATTAAATGCTCCAACCAAATGACACAGGCTCACTGAAAGGATACAAAAACAAGACCCATATATATGCTGTCTACTAGAGACCCATTTCAGACCTAGGGACACATACAGACTGAAAGTGAGGGGATGGAAAAATATATTCCATGCAAATGAAAATCAAAAGAAAGCTGGAGTAGCAATACTCATATCAGATAAAATAGATTTTAAAATAAAGAATGTTACAAGAGACAAGGAAGGACACTACATAATGATCAAGGGATCAATCCAAGAAGATATAACAATTATAAATATATATGTACCCAACATAGGAACACCTCAATATATAAGGCAACTGCTAACAGCTATAAAAGAGGAAATCAACAGTAACACAATAATAGCAGGGGACTTTAACACCTCACTTACACCAGTGGAGATCATCCAGACAGAAAATTAATAAGGAAACACAAGCTTTAAATGACACAATAGACCAGATAGATTTAATGGATATTTATAGGACATTCCATCTAAAAACAGCAGATTACACGTTCTTCTCAATGGCACATGGAATATTCTCCAGGATAGATCACATCTTGGGTCACAAATAAAGCCTCAGTAAATATAAGAAAACTGAAATAATATCAAGCAGCTGTTCTGACCACAATGCTATGAGATTAGAAATCAATTACAGGGAAAATAACGTAAAAAACACAAACACATGGAGGCTAAACAATACGTTTCTAAATAACCAAGAGATCACTGAAGAAATAAAAGAGGAAATCAAAAACTACCTAGAGACAAATGACAACAAAAACACGATGATCCAAAACCTATGGGATGCAGAAAAAAACAGTTCTAAGAGGGAAGTTTATAGCAATAAAAGTCTACCTCAAGAAACCAGAAAAATCTCAAATAAACCATCTAACCTTACACCTAAAGGAACTAGAGAAAGAAGAACAATACCCAAAGTTAATAGAAGGAAAGAAATCATAAAGATCAGAGCAGAAATAAATGAAATAAAAACAATAGCAAAGATCAATAAAACTAAAAGCTGGTTCTTTGAGAAGATAAACAAAAATGATAAACCTTTAGCCAGACTCAAGTAAAAGAGGGAGAGGACTCAAATCAATAAAATTAGAAATGAAAAAGGAGAAGTTGTAACAGACACCACAGAAATACAAAGCATCCTAAGTGACCTCTACAAACAACTCTATGCCAATAAAATGGACAACCTGGAAGAAATGGACAAATTCTTAGAAAGGTATAACCTTCCAAGACTGAACCAGGAAGAAATAGAAAACATGAACAGACCAATCACAAGTAATGAAATTGAAACTGTGATTAAAAATCTTCCAACAAACAAAAGTCCAGAACCAGATGGCATCAGAGGTGAATTCTATCAAACATTTAGACAAGAGCTAACACCCAATCTTCTCAAACTCTTCAGAAATTTTCAGGGAACACTCCCAAACTCATTATATGAGGCCACCATCAACCTGATACCAAAACCAGACAAAGATACTACAGAAAAAGAAAATTAGAGACCAATATCACTGATTAATATAGACGTAAAAATCCTCAACAAAATACTAGGAAACAGAATTGAACAACACATTAAAAGGATCATGCACCATGATCAGGTGGGGTTTATCCCAGGGATGCAAGAATTCTTCAATATACACAAATCAATCAATGTGATACACCATATTAACAAATTGTAGAATAAAAATATGATCATCCCAATAGATGCAGGAAAAGCTTTCGACAAAATTCAACACCCATTTATGATTAAAAGTCTCCAAAGAGTGGGCACAGAGGGAATCTACCTCAACATAATAAAGGCAGTATATGAAAAACCCACAGCAAACATCATTCTCAATAGTGAAAAACTAAAAGCATTTCCTCTAAGATCAGGAACAAGACAAGGATGTCCACTCTCACCACTATTACTCAACATAGTTTTGGAAGTCCTAGACACAGCAATCAGAGAAGAAAAAGAAATAAAAGGAATACAAATTGGAAAAGAAGAAGTAAAATTGTCACTGTTTGCAAATGACACAATACTACACATAGTGAATCCTAAAGATGCCACCAGAAAACTACTAGAGCTAATCAATGAATTTGGTAAAGTTGCAGGATACAAAATTAATGCACAGAAATCTCTTGCGTTCCTATACACTAACAATGAAAGATCAGAAAGAGAAATTAAGGAAACAATCCCATTCACCATTGCAACAAAAAGAATAAAATACGTAGGAATGAACCTACCTAAGGAGGTAAAAGACCTATACTCAGAAAACTATAAGACACTGCTGAAAGAAATCAAAGATGATATAAACAGATGGAGGTATAAACCATGTTCTTGGATTAGGAGAATCAATATTGTGAAAATGACTATAGTACCCAAAGCAAGCTACAGATTCAATGCAATCCCTATCAAATTACTAGTGGCTTTTTCTACAGAACTAGAACAAAAAAATCTTAAAATTTGTATGGAGACACAAAAGACCCCGAATAGCCAAAGCAGTCTTGAGGGAAATTAAAAGAGCTGGAGGAATCAGACTTCCTGACTTCAGACTATACTACAAAGCTACAGTAATCAAGACTATATGGTACTGGCACAAAAACAGAAATATAGATCAACTGAACAAGATAGAAAGCCCAGAGATAAACCTACGTACCTATGGCTAACTCATCTATGACAAAAGAGGCAAAGATATACAATGGAGAAAAGACAGTCTCTTCAGTAAGTGGTGCTGGGAAAACTGGACAACTACACGTAAAAGAATGAAATTAGAACACTCCATAACACCATACACAAAAATAAACTCAAAATGGATTAGAGATATAAATGTTAGACCAGACACTATAAAACTCTTAGAGAAAAACATAGGCAGAACACTCTATGACATAAATCACAGCAAGATCCTTTTTGACTCACCTCCTAGAGAAGTGGAAATAAAAACAAAAATAAACAAATGGGACCTAATGAAACTTCAAAGCTTTTGCACAGCAAAGGAAAACATAAACAAGACAAAAAGACAACCCTCAGAATGGGAGAAAATATTTGCAAATGAAGCAAATGACAAAGGATTAATCTCTAAAATTTACAAGCAGCTCATGTAGCTCAATATCACAAAAACAAACAACCCAATCCAAAAATGGGCAGAAGACCTAAATAGACATTTCTCCAAAGAAGATATACAGATTGCCAACAAACACATGAAAGGATGCTGAACATCACTAATCATTAGAGAAATGCAAATCAAAACTACATTGAGGTATCACCTCCCAGCAGTCAGAATGGCAATCATCAAAAAATCTACAAACAATAAATGCTGGAGAGGCATTTACTGGAGAAAAGGGAACGCTCTTGCACTGCTGCTGGGAATGTAAATTGGTATAGCCACTAGGGATAACAGTATAGAGGTTCCTTAAAAAACTAAAAATAGAAGTACCATACGACCCAGCAATCCAATTACTGGGCATTTGCCCTGAGAAAACCATAATTCAAAAAGAGTTATATACAACAATGTTCATTGCAGCTCTACTTACAATAGCCAGGACATGGAAGCAACCTAAGTGTCCATCGACAGATGAATGGATAGAGAAGATCTGGCACATATATACAATGGAATATTACTCAGCCATAAAAAGAAATGAAATTAAATTATTTATAGTGAGGTGGATGGACCTAGAGTCTGTCCTACACAGTGAAGTAAGTCAGAAAGAGAAAAATAAATACCGTATGCTAACAGAGATATATGGAATCTAAAGGAAAAAAAGTTTATGAAGAACCTAAGGGCAGGACAGGGTTAAGGACACAGACGTAGAGAAAGGACTTGAGGACACGGGGAGGGGGAAGGGTAAGCTGGGACGAAGTGAGAGAGTGGCATGGACATATATACATTACCAAATGTAACATCGATAGCTACTGGGAAGCAGCCACATAGCACAGGGAGATCAGCTTGGTGCTTTGTGACCACCTAAAGAGGTGGGATATGGAGATGCAAGAGGGAGGGGATATGGTGATATATGTATATGTATAATTGATTCACTTTGTTATATAGCAGAAACTAACACTCCATTGTAAAGCAATTATACTCCAATAAAGGTGTAAAAGGAAAAAAAAAAGAAAGAAAGCCCAGAGATAAACCTACACACCTATGGTCAACTAATCTATGACAAAGTAGGCAAGACAATACAATGGAGAAAAGACAGTGTCTTCAATCAGTGGTGCTGGGAAAAATGGACAGCTACATGTAAAAGAATGAAATTAGAACACTCCCTAACACCATACACAAAAATAAATTCAAAATGGATTAGAGACCTTAATGTAAGACCGGACAGTATAAAACTCTTAGAGGAAAACATAGGAAGAATACTCTAACATAAATCACAGCAAGATCTTTTTTGATCCACCTCCTAGAGTAATGCCATAAAAAAGAAAACTAAACAAGTGGGACCTAATGAAACGTAAAAGCTTTTGCAAAGCAATGGAAACTACAAACAAGACAAAAAGACAACACTCAGAATGGGAGAAAATATTTGCAAATGAATCAATGGACAAAGGATTAATCTCCAATATATATAAACAGCTCATGCAGCTCAATATTAAAAAAACAAACAACCCAATACAAAAATGGGCAGAAGACCTAAATAGACAATTCTTCCAAGAAGACATAGAGACGGCCAAGAAGCACATGAAAAGCTGCTCAACATCACTAATTATTAGAGAAATGCAAATCAAAACTGCAATGAGGTATCACCTCACACCTGTTAGAATGGACATCATCAGAAAATCTACAAACTACAAATGTTGGAGAGGGTGCGGAGAAAAGGAACCCTCTTCCACTGTTGGTGGGAATGTAAAGTGATACAGTCACTATGGAGAACAGTATGGAGTTTCCTTAAAAAACTAAAAATAGAATTACCATATGATCCAGCAACCCCCTACTGGGCATATACCCAGACAAAAGCATAAATCAAAAAGACACATTCACCACAATGTTCATTGCAGCACTATTTACAATAGCCAGGTAATGGAAGCAACCTAAATGCCCAGAGACAGACGAATGGATAGAGATGTGGTACATATATAAAATGGAATATTACTCAGCCATAAAAAGGAATGAAATTGGGTCATTTGTAGAGACGTCGATGGATCTAGAGACTGTCATACAGAGTGAAGTAAGTCAGAAAAAGGAAAACAAATATTGTATATTAATGCATATATGTGGAACCTAGAAAAATGGTACATGATGAACTGGTTTGAAGGGCAGAAATAGAGACACAGATGTAGAGAACAAATGTATGGACACCAAGAGGGGAAAGCCATGGTGGGGTGGCGGTGGGAGGAGTTGGGAGATTGGGATTGACATGTATACATTTATATGTATAAAATAGATAACCAATAAGAACCTGCTGTATAAAAAATAAATTAAATTAAATTAAAAATAAAATTTTTTAAAAAACGGAAAAAAGTTATTCCCTTCACATACATGTATTTCTATGAATGAATTATTTCCATGCTTATATCTATAAGTACAAAAAAGAGGAATAAAATCTACCTTGAACCAAAAAAGAAAAAAACACAGAACCCACCAGTTATACAGAGGAAAACCCTATCAGGGCACTTGGTCCAGTTGTAAACAATTCTGAAGTTGGTCAGTGGTGGGGAATCGTCTCCCATTCAGCCAGCAGCCCCCACGCAACAAGCATCCTCATTGCAAAGCTGGGGGACCGTGCCGAGGCGTCTGTGAGTAAACGTGAGCTGAGCCCCAGGCCAGCTGCTGCTGAACTGTTCCCACCTTTCCCAGGTAAAACACCTGAATATGTACAAGGACTTGAAAGCCTAGAGGAAGGGCCGTGGAGCCACACCAGCGACAGCACGCCATCCGACTTGGTGCCTGCAGGCCAGCCAGGATTGTCCTGGCCCCGGGCGCTCTTCTGGAAGCTTTCCATTTCCCTGCCTGAGGCACCCCTCCTGTCCCGGCCCCCACTGCTTTTTTCCTTCCTCACCTCTGCCCGGGGAGAAATTCCAGCGGCAGTTACGGGTGACACATCCTCTTTAGCAGGTGGCAGCCCGGCAACTCCTGCAGAAAGTCCAGCAGAGCCCCACTCACACCGGGCCACCCACAAAGCCGTGGCCCCTCACTCCCACCCACTAGCCCAGCCCCGACACTGCTGACGGGGCACAGAATATGGCGTCAGGCACAGCTGCAGGGGCTCTTGCTCGCTGGAGCGGTGTTTATATTGACTTCAACCCGGGCACACCTGGGGAGGGCTGGCCGGCACGGTAAGGCTGCCCAGGTCAGCCAATCCTCACCCCTCAGGGGCTCACAGTTGCAGAAAATGGGCCTTGCTGCACCGGCCAGGTCCAAGGAACAGGTGTGGGCTCCTGAGTCAGGATAGACAAGGGGCTGCGGCTCCGGCTTGTTTTCTAATCATTTTATCTGGCCCATGAGTGGGAGACAACTTCAAGAAGACCCTCTCCTAATGAGAGGAACCCAGGAGTCAGGGAGAGGAGGGGTGGTGGGTGGAGACAGAGGCCTGGTGCCCCGGCTGCAGTGGAAGCCTCTGGAAGACCAGGCAGAAGGAGGCCACACAGAGTGAAGCCCAGGGCCACAGACGTGTCCCGGAGCTGCTGTTTGTTAGTTCAGGTCCTGCTCTGAGGTGCTCTGTGTCAGCTCTGACCGACAGGTGGGCTGGGGGTGCTCTGCAATGAGGGCTACATGCACGGTTCCTGTGTGCCCAGCCTTGCCGGGGTACCTGCCCAGGGGAGCTCCGTATCCTGGGAGGGGCCTGACCACGAGAGCCCCGTGGGCTGCTGGGTACCTGCCCAGGTGAGCTCCATATCCCGGGAGGGGCCTGGCCACGAGAGCCCCGTGTGCTGCGAGGGGGGCGTGTGTATGCAGCCGGCACAGAGTTGCTTAGCAACTTCCCTGTGGGCAGCGCTGGGATGAGATGAGAACCGGGAGATGCCACGGGCCCCCTGGACCCGTCCATCCAGAGTGATGGGGTGAGTAGGCGGGTGCTGGCCACTGTGCTGCGTGAGGGAGGCCCCACGGGTACCTCTTGTGTCGTCCACCTGACACCACGGAGGCCTCCCCAGGACAGAGCAGACAGCCTGCCTGGGGCAGGTGGGAGCTCCTGGTGACCCTGCAGGGGACATGAGAGGGACGGAGCAGGCAGGAGGAGGTGGGGGCCCAGGCAGAGCCATGGGGCTCGGGGCCGAGGGGGCCTTTCTGGGTCTGAGCTGAGAGTGGGCGTGCAGGTGGTGCGTGTGATCCAGGAAAGCTGCCCTGGTGACGTGAGGCTGATCGTGCTTCAGTGACAAGCTTCCGGGTGATCCCGGAACAGGATAGTGAGACGGATCCTGTTAGAAGAAGGTAAGTGAATCCCCCCAAGAGGAGGCTCTGTGAGCTGGTCCCGGGAGGGGGGTGAAGGGAACAGGCGTGGAAGCTCGGGGAGTGGGCAGTCCCCCTGGGCGGGCGGCGGGTGCAGACCCCACTCCGTGGTCCCACAGCTGTGCTTCCGGCTGGATTACTTGGCTTCTCGGAGCCTCAGCTTCCTGGTCTGCTCGTGGGGTGATGGTAGCATGGACTGACTAGTAATTTGCTCAGAACAGGGTAGGAAGGGGTCTAGTGGAAATTCCACAGAACACCGTCAGTATGGGAATCGCAGGCCCTGTTTCCCGCAGGTCTGTCTTCAGGATCGGGAGAGCAAAGCCGAGCAGGCTTGCAGCACAGCCTGGGGACGGGCTCCGTTTGGTGGGTCCCCCTGTTTCCTGAGTCTCGGAAGAAGCAGCTCCAGCGGGCAGTGGCAGCTTCATCCCACACCTGGGAGCATCCAGACCGCAAGGCCCAGCAGCCCCCGAGCCCTGTGTCTGGGCCCCCAGGAGGCAGGTGGGACAGGTCGGTGGCCTCCTCGGCTCTCTTCCTGCCCAGAACATTCGGGGTCCAGGCTCTCATTAGGGAGAAGCAGGGATGGGGGTGTCCCATGTGGGAACAGGACACGGAGCAGCTTGTGCACGTGGACGTCCACACCGGGAATGTGGGTCGGTGGGACGCGGGCACCGGGAGGGGCAGGCGGTGGGCCTGAGGAAGCAGGGCGGGGCTGGGGGTCCCGGCGGGGGCGGTATGAGCTTCGCCTGTGCCGGGCCTCAGACTCCATGGGGCTTCCCTCCCCTGGTCACTGGGCAGGAGGGGCCGAGCAGCGTTGGTGGAGGGACCCCTCGTGTCCCCAGGCTCTGGCAGCATCAGCCCTCCAGGCTCTGGGTCGGGGAGCCTGAGGGGCGCAGGCCCAGCTGTGCCCGCAGGGAGGCCTGGAGGGGTCGGGCGGGAAGCACGGGTGTGGTCTCGCCTGTGCGGAAGCTCCCAAGCCAGTGTAGAGTGGGAGCCCTCACCGCGCACATGGGTTTCAAGTCCACAGCTCAGATCACCTTCTAGCCGCTTGGTTTGTTTTCTAGACACAAAGTCCTAATATCTCCTATGTCCCCTGCCCGTGAAAAGGCACGTCTCACCTGGCACCAGGTGCTGCCTCTGGTCCCCCCTGACTGGACGCCCAGCAGCCAGTGTCACCGCGTCACGACTGTCAGGGGGGTGTCAGGCGTGGGGGGACGAGAGCACACGGTCCAGGCCCACGAGGGGCCGTGCCGTCCACGGAGCCGGTGCTGTGGCTGTAGGTGTTCCCTCCCCACCCCGCGGGCAGAGACCACCGTCCCCTTACAGACTGTTACCAAGTGAAGTCATGTGGACCCTGCTCGGGCCCCAGCCTGCGAGGCGCTCTGCCCCAGCGGGGAAGGTTTCCTTTTCCCACGTGGGTTCCAGTAGGCAAATAACAGAACCAAAGCCGAGACCAACGCAGCACAGGCTCTGTTCAGTGGCCAAAGAGTGGAGAAGCGGGAAGTGAGTCCACAGATCACCTTCTCGCCCTCCTGGAGACAGTGGTTTAATTTTAAAAAGTAAAGGCAAAGGGAGGAGGAGGGAGGCTAGTGGTGGGATGAAGAGGCCTTCCGGGGAAGGGGCGGGGCTTCTTCCAAGGGGCTGGGGTACCACCTCCTTTTACCCGTTTCTGGTCCTTCATGTCCAGCCATGGCCGCCGGTAGGTGTGTCACTTAATATGCTGATGTAGTAAACTCAACATGTGATGAGACTGGGGTCGGTTGGAGGTCACACTCGTTGCCATCCTGGTCCCAGCTGGTTCCATCTGTTTGTTTGTTTGTAGCGTCCTTTCTTACCTCTGGACCCCTTCACTTAAATACTTAGGGGAACTCCTGCTGAAGGTGGGGGTGCAGGACAGCCCTGTGAAAGGTGGGTGCACGGGTTTGAGCAGGGCCCGGAGCAGCTCTGACAACAACAGGAGGCTGAGACGGGCGGGCAGTCTGACGCCCGCACTGGGGCCTGTGGTCGGCATGCAGAGGGGGTCAGCCGGGGGCACGTGTCAGAGAAGGTTCTCGGTGTTTACACAGAAGATGTGAACGTGGCCCCCAGAAGCAGAGCTGCCTGCGGATGCTGCTACAGAAACCCCTGATTCTTTCCTCAGAAAACTGGTGGGTGGTCATTCAGGCAACAGGGCAAACAGCTTGCTCTGGAGGCTCTTGTGGGATAGTGGGGACTTAGCAACAGGGGCTCAGCCTGCATAATCCCAGAAGCCCTCCCAGGACAGCCCCAGAACCGCTTCTAGAATGGCAAGGAGAAGTGGGTCTTCCACCTACTAGACGTGGAGGAGAGGGCTGGGGTCTGCAGGGCCACCCTCACCTTCAGGTATCGGCTGGGAGGCTCACAGGACCCAGCACATGCTTGTGACTTGTGTCCTCACAGCTGAGATGGGTCACAGCACGCAGTAGGGATGCACGGGAGGGAGGGCCCCTGCTCCGGTCACCTCGTGACCCTTCATGCCCCCTCCTTCCCTCGAGGGTCTCTAGGGTGTCTCTTCCTCCAGCAACAAGGGCAGAACCATTACAGTTACCCCCACCCCCGTCCCCCCAGGGAAGCCCATTAGAGGCTTGGTACCCGGCTGGGGGCTGGTCACGTGTTGTTGTCTGCCTTCACCCTCCAAAATGCCGGTGCCCAGAAGGGGAGCCGGGGTTCAGCATGAACCACATGGTTTGTGCACCCAGCACAGGCGCAGGGGGCTGCCCCTAACGGGAGGCCGGACGGTTTAGATCAGGCCAGGGAGCTGCTCACCAGCTGCATTAGCTTCCCAGGGCAGCTGTGACAAACGACCACAAACGAAGGCTCAGAGCAACAGAAACCTGTCCTCTCTCAGTCCCGGAGACCAGACGTCTGAGGTCAAGGTGTCCCAGGCCCGCGCTCCCTCCGGAGGCTCCAGGGGAGGGTCCTTCCCGCCTCTTCCAGCTTCTGGGGGCTCCAGGCGTCCCTGGGCTTGTGGCCTCATCCCTCCCGTCTCTGCCTTCATCTTCACATGGTGTCTCCTGTGTGTCTGTGTCTCTCCTCTAGTCTCTTAGAAGGACACTGTCACTGATTCAGGGCCACCCGGATCCAGGATGACCTCATCTCCAGATCCGTAACTAATTATACCTGCAGAGACCCTACTTCCAAATAAGGTTCTTTTCTCAGATTCTGGGAGCCATGACGTGGACATAACTTTTGGGGGGACCTCCCCATTCAACCCACCATAGCACCCAGTTCCCAGATGCCAGCCGACCTTCCTCAAGACAGCATCAGGCTGGTGATGTTCTGTCTTTCTGCATGGAGTTGTGTCTTGTTTCTTGTGGTAACAGTGAGGTTGGCTGGGGGGCACTTCTGGCTGACCTCCCGGTCATTCCAGGGACCATGCTGACGTGTCCTTCCCGGGAGGGTGCGACCACAGCCAGGGCTCCCTGGGAATACTCCACACAGACTGCTCGGTGGTCAGAAACCTGCATGGGCTGGACCGGTCCCTGGCACCTTCTACCACATCCACAGCCTGATGGACTCTGTGCGGGCCTATGACCAGGTGTGGACCGGCAGGATCGGTGGGAGCCCGCCTGCCTGCCACGAGGCCTCCAGCCCACCACAGACCCTCCAGTCCTGCCATGGACACCCCCGTCGCATTAACCCCCAAGAGGGCTTCTGGGAGGGCTGAGAATTTGACCGTGAAGAAGACAGGGCAGGCCCTAACTGCAGCAGGTGAAGGCAAGGACTGGGGGTGCTTGGCTATTTGTCCTCCAAAGACCCAGGATGTGGGCTCTGACTTGATGGGTCCACCTCCACCTGGGCTCACCTGCGGGGTCGCTGCAGGGAGAGTGCATCCTTGGGTGATTTTCCAAGTCTCCCCACATCAGCCTTACCCCCTGGGCCCCCTCCCCCATTAATAGTCTTCAAATAGTGTCTCTCACCCAACAGGCCTGCATGGGAGATTTTAATACTGTGTGGGAGTCCAGCGACCAGCGTCCATGTGTCCTGTGTGTCCTGGGAGGGGAGGGAGCCTCGCTCTCACATTCCTGCCCCAGTGCACCTGGGGTCGGGGGCAGCAGACCCAGGCTCTGTTCCGGCAGAAGCTCCCTTTCTGTGAACAGGTCTTCCCCCATTCCCGTTATCCTCCCTGGAGACTCAGGAGGCCACAGCATCGGGGCACCTCCAGCACCAGGACGCCACCCTAGGGAATCTCTCAAGAGCAGGGACCAGGCCTGCAGGCGGAGGGGAGGAGGGAGCCGGCCGCTTCAGGATCCCCGGGGCTAGGAAGCCTCCTACGCAGGAGGGCCTTGGACTCAGCTTAACTACAACCCGGGGTCTCCTACCCCTCCCCTGGTAGGGGAGCCCTTCAGATTCCAGGGCCCCAAGATCCTCCCCACCGACTTCTGCCCCCAACTGCAGAGCTGGGGACCCAGACACCCCCCTCCCCGGCTTCTTTTTTCTTGCTCCCAGAATTCCCTGAAGCTGTTATACTCAGGGTTTATTATGGTGAAGGATGCAAGTTAAAATCAGCGAGGACAGGGGGACGAGCAGGGTCCAGCCTCCTCGGCTGTGGCAGCCCAGGGAAGTCCACCTGAGTCCTGAAGTGCAGGGTTTATAGGGGTCTGTCACATCAATGTGGGGACCACCATGTGCCTGACCTTAGCCTCCAGCCCCCGAGGGGGACTCAGGAAGTCCCACCGTGTATCATGCCATCAGCACAGACCAGCCTGGAGCGAGGCCCACGGAGCACGGACACTCCCATCAGACTCAAGGTGACCTCTGGAGCCAGGACAGAGGCCCGGCCTCTCTGTGGGCAGGCGAACCCACACCGCACAGGCCCTGGTGCAGTGCCCGTTCCGTGGGGTCAGCTGGGTGCACGCAGGTCAGCCAGTGTCTGTGTGTCTCAGCCTGTGACCACAGACCACACTGTCCTGCTCTGCTCACAAGAGCGAGGCCAATGGAGGGACAACGGGGGTGGGAACAAAGCCGGGTCACGGTCCGGCTGGGTGAGAAAGGGTCCAAGGAGCGAGAACCCGGCTGCCCTTGCCTGATGAGCCGAGAGCTGCCATCCACCCTGTGGGCAGCCCCTCTCCCCACATCCCGAGGTAAGGCTGCCTTTCCTGCACCCTGGGCAGTGTCATGCCTGTGTATAGAGACGGACGCACAGCAGTGCATGCAGCAGGCCTGATGCCTGCCCTTGCCATGTACTTGGGGGCTTGGTGAGGGTGGAACATCCCGACAGCACATGGGCCGACCCCGGGGAGGATGTAGGGGGTGAAGCGTTTGGGAACCTCTGGAGGGGATCCTCACCTGTCTGCACAGGTGGACTGAGGACACCGACCAAGGGTGGGCAGGCGGGGAGCCCAGGAGGGGTCCTGGGTCATCCCTGAGGCTGGAGGAGGGCTGTGGAGCTGGGGGTGATGGCGGTGGGGACGAGGGGCTGATCACAGGACAGCGAGGAGACAGAGCATCCGAGGCAGCGGGGAAGGTGAAGACTGTGCCCAGTGGGAGGACGGAGAGACCAGCAGGCGGCGCTGTAGCCGCGGGTAGCAGGGCTGCTCCCTGCAGGGCGGCGCCAGAGCCCCGCACCGCTGGAAACCCCGCCGTGTCCGGATGGGGGATGAGGGCCCGGATGGGCGGGAAGAGTTTGGAAAAGTCACCTGATCTCCACATGTCCTGGGGGAGGGGTTCCCTGCTCTTTCCTTAGAGTCTCCCCACCTGGGGAAGTCAGCACACTCAACAGCCGGTCGTGCACTGCTTGGAATCTGTCGGGAGGATGAAAGGGAACGGGGGGAAGGAATGAGAAACAAGCTCTACGTGTTTGGACAGCACATGCCACTCTAATTTCCAATAAGGAAGAGGAATTTCCCAAAGGCTCAGGGTGCCCCTGTAACCAGAATGGGGCTTGAAGCAATCCTGCCACCTTGTGGCCAGTTCCAAAAACAAGTTGAAGACAGTTGCTCAGGGGCAAGGTTGTAAATGACAAGTATCGTAGAAAAATGTCTTGGGGTAAGTAACTGAAAAGGACTTGAAAACAAGGCAGAATTGCAGGAACCGGATTGCAAGAGGTAGATTGGACTCGCCGTTAAAGCACATGAAAGCTGCTCAACACTGCCTACGATTCAGTTGGCCAAAACGGGTGTACAGGCTGAAACCCATATGACCTTTGTGGCCAACCAAACATGCGGGAAATACAAATCAACACTACAGAGATGTGTCACTTTGCCCCAGTCAGAATGGCCAACCTCACAAAGTGTAAAAACCAGAAATGGAGGAGAGGATGTGGAGAAAACGGAACCCTGCTGCGCTGATGGTGGGAATGTCAACTGCTAACAGCCACGCTGGAGAAGGGTATGATGTTTCCTAAAAATTCTAAGAAACAGAGTCACAAGGACTTCCTGGTGGCGCAGACATTAAGAATCCAACTGCCAAGGCAGAGGACACGGGGTCGAGCCCTAGTCAGGAAAGATAACACACGCCGCGGAGCAACTAAGCCCGTGCACCACAACTACTGAGCCTGTGCTCTAGAGCCCGCGAGCCACAACTATGGAGCCCGGGTGCCACAACTACTGAAGCCTGACACCTAAAGCCAGTGCTCTGCAAGAAGAGAAGCCACTGCAATGAGAAGCCCGCGCACTTCAACGAAGAGTAGCCCCAACTTCCTGCAAACAGAGCAACCCCACGTGCAATAACAGAGACCCAACACAGGCAAAAACAATTAATTTAAAAAAATAGAGCTACAGAGCATACGGCACTTCCACGCCTGGGTGTATATCTCGGGATAACCATAAATCCATAGGACACAGGCACTTCAACTGTTAGTGCAGCCCTTTTGCAGGAGCCTCGACTTGGAAACAATGTAAATGTCCTTGGAAGGAAAAAATGGATAAAGAAGATATGGTACTTATGTACAAGGAATTAGTAATCATTCTAAGTGACAAAATTCAGACACAAAAAGACACAGCATAAGATATCACTTATAGGTGGAATCTAAAAATGGTTACACATGAACTAAATTACAAAACAGAAACAGGGTCACACATTCAGAAAACACACTTATGGCTGATAAAGAGAAAAAGTGGGGGTGGGGTGAGACATAAACCAGAGGGTTGAAATTAACACAGATACTGTTCCAAAGACCAAACAGGTAATCGACAAGACCTACTCTATAGCTCAAGAACTGGACTCCGCACACTCTAGTCACGAGAAAAGAATATATACGACTGGTAAGAATCTTAAAAGAATTCATGGATGTCTCTCTGTAAGTGAAACAAGTGGACGTGCAGCAGCCAGAAAGACAGCATGGAAAATCAGCTACACCCCATTATAAAAATAAATTTTAAAAAAAGACACAGAAAGAAAACGTTACAAAATTCGTTCAGGGGCTGTGATGCAACCTGGATCGACCACATCTAGACCCACAGCTGCATGGGCCCTAAGGCTGGACACTCGTGGGGCTGAGAGGCTGGGTGAGGAGTCAGCAAATGCAGCCCCTTTCGAGTAATCCTGCCTGGTCCCCATTCCATGGATCCCAAACCTCCAAGTGCAGGGGACCCTTCGTACAGCTAAAACATGCATGGGACACCCTGACGATGGAAAAGGCGCCTCATCTCCCCATCTCCTGGTGCTCGGGTTCCCCCCTCCAGCCTCTTTCCTAATAATCTCCCCGCTAGGGGAAGTCAGCACCTTCAACATCCTGTTTCGCACACTTTGGAATTTGTCCGCAAGATGAACTGGAAGGTGGGGAAGAATGAGAGACAACACCTAGGTGTTTGGACAGGCACACGCCACTCTAATTTCCGAAGAGGAAGTGACGAAAGGCTCAGCTAGCCTTCGGAACTAGAATAAGGCTTGAAGCAATCCTGCTGTAGGGTGGCCAGTGCCCAAAGAAACAAGTTGAAAAGTGGAGCTCAGGGGCACTGCAATTCACAATCGTGCAGGACTGTAAACGATCCCTAACGTGGAAAAATGCCTTGAGGTAAGTCACGAAAGAGGACTTGAAAGCAAGGCAGAATTGCAGGAACGGAATTTCAAGAGGGACACTGGTCTCGCCTCGAAAGCACATGGAAAGGGGCAGAACTTCTTCAACAATGCCGTTGGCCAAAAAGGGCGTACGCGTTTTTCCTGAATATATTCAGGAAAACCGCGTACGCCCTTTTTGGCCAACCACGCAGGCGCGCGGTGCAAACCAACACTACAAAGAGGTACAACTTCGCATCAGTCCGAAGGGCCATCCTCACAAAGTGTAAAAACCAGAAATGCAGGATAGGGCGTGGAGAAAAGCGAGCCTTTTTACGCTGATTGTGGGACGGTCAATTGCCAACGGCACTCTGGAGAAGTGTAGTTTATTGCCCAAAACATCTAAGAAACAAAGCTACAGAGCATACGGCCCTTCCACTCACGAGCGTGTATCTTGGGAACACCAAAACTCGACAGGACACAGGCACCACAACGTTTAGTGCTGGTCTGTTTACAAGAGCCTCGACTTGGATACAACCATAATCTCCCTGGAAGGAAAACATGGATAAAGAAGATGTGATACTTATGTACAATGGAATACTACTCAGCCATGAAATCAGTGAAATAAGTCCAGTTGCAACAACTCGGGTGTACTTAGGTACGATCATTCTAAGTGACATAAGTCAGACAGAAAAAAGAGACTTATCCTCAGGTATCAGTTATAGGTGGAATATCAAAATTGCTATACACGAACTAAATGTCAAGAGACACAGAATCACACATTTAGAAAACATACTTATGACTGCTAGAGTGCAAAGGTCGGTTGAGGTGAGGCATAAACCAGGAGTTTAAAATGAGCACAGATACCGTTCCATAGGCCAAATAGGCAATCAACAAGGCTTACTCTAAAGCTCAAAGCACTAGACTCAGCACACCATACACACCGGACCCTGACCCTGACCCTGACCCTAACCCTAACCCTAACCCTACCCTAACCCTAACAACCCTAACCCTAACCCTAACTTATAGGTGGCATCTAAACATGGATACAAATGAACAAACTTACAAAACACAAACAGCGACACACATTTAGAAAACACAACTGTGGCTAGGAAAGGGGTGGAGGGAGGGATAGACCAGGAGGCTGAAATTAGCATACATACCCTTCATGGACAATATAGGTAATCGACAAGGACCTAGCGTATAGCACATAGAACTCAACACATTGAAATCTCCGGAAGAGAATACGTAAGACTGCTAAGAATATGGAAAAAAATATGTAGATGTTTCTCTTTATGTGAATCAAGTGGACGTACACCAGAAAGGGACACAGCATTGTAAATCAGCTATAATCTACTATATAAAAATGATAAATTACAAAGAGAAAGAGAGAGAAATTCTTAGTAAATTCTTTCAGCAGCGGTGACCCAACCTGGAGTCACATGATGTAGACCCAGAGCTGGCTAGTGCCCTAAGGCTGGACACTCCTGGCGCTGAGAGACACCTGGTGAGGATGTGCCAGCAAATGGAGCCCCACTGCAGTCGTACTGCCTGGTCCCCACTCCATGGGTCCCATATCTCCAGGTGCAGGGGAGCCAACCTACAGCTAGCCTAACCCTCTAACCCTGAACCTCTAACCTAAATCCTTTAACTCTGATCCCTCAAAACCTCATCCTCTTAATGGACCTTCTAATACTGTCCCTAAGCCTCTAGCTCTGACCCTGACCCTATCTTCTCACCCTGAGCACTGAGCCTGAATGTTTTTAATGAAATGTACAAGTCTTTTATTTTTTTATTATTTATGACTGCGTTGGGTCTGCATTGCTGCACGTAGGCTTTCTCTAGTTGCAGCGAGCGGGGGCTGCTCTTCGTTGCGGTGCACAGGCTTTCATCGCAGTGGCTTCTCTCATTGCGGAGCATGGCCTCCAGGCGCGCGGACTTCAGTAGTCGCAGCATGCAGGCTTAGTAGTTGTGACACGTGGGCCCTGGAGCACGCAGGCTTCAGTAGTTGCGGCACGTGGGCTCAGCAGTTGTGGCTTGTGGGCTCTAGAGTGCAGGCTCAGTAGTTGTGGCGCACGGGCTTAGTTGCTCCGTGGCACGTGGGATCTTCCCGGCCCAGGGTTCGAACCCGTGTCCCCTGCATTGGCAGGTGGACCCTCAACCACTGCGCCACCAGGCAAGTCCCTGAGCCTGAATTTCAATCCTTAATCCTGACCCTCTAACTCTGAACCATACACTACTCCCTAACCGTAACCTCTGACCTGACCATGATCCTACACCACCTTTAACCCTTAACTATAGGCTCGTATCAGAACAGAATAAAAATTTGAACCCTACTCCAATCCCTTGAAGTTGCATGAAGAAGCAGGTAACTCAGATACACTCATGCCTCACCTGTTCCCTACCTCCAATCTCCTTTCCCCACACCTAAGACCACCTTGCTTCCTTATCCCATAAGTATCTCAAGCCCCTTGCCTCTGGGGAGGTGGATTTGATATCATCACTTGGCTGCCTTGCAACCTCGGCATCTAAGCATTTGGCTTGCTGCATGACAAATAAGCCTGGTTCCAAACACCATGAGTCCCTAAGCCTTAAGGCAGGGAAGCTTCTATAAAACACATCCTGCTGAAATAACTCCCAGAGACAGTTAGGATTAACCATGTGACAAAGTCCA
This sequence comes from Monodon monoceros, assembly GCF_005190385.1. Classification (NCBI taxonomy): domain Eukaryota; kingdom Metazoa; phylum Chordata; class Mammalia; order Artiodactyla; family Monodontidae; genus Monodon; species Monodon monoceros. The sequence continues at coordinate 32,670 of NW_021703769.1, forward strand.
GAAAACAAGGGCTCTGTGCTCGCAGTGGGAAGACAAGCGTCCCTGCGGAGCCCGCCACACACCTCCCACCACTCACTCAGGGCTGCTGACTGCAGCGGCCTCCTGGCTTTGCTCTCACCACCCCAAACTGTGCTTTAATGTGCTTACAGAAAAACGGCCTGTTGAAGTAAAAGCAGCACGGGCTGTCTGTCATATACTCTGCCGCCAGAACGGGCCCTCACCCAACCGTGCTGGTGCCCTGATCTCAGACTTCCAGCTCCAGAACTGTGAGAAATACACTTTTATTGTTTATAAGCCAACTAAAATACCCAACTGGTGTTTTGTTATAGCAGCCCAGATGGATTAAAACAATCAGCAACGGTGTTTAGGAAAAACTGGAATTTTCAATGAAAAAGAAAAAAAAAGCTCATTTACAATAGCACCTCAATACTTTTAAGTCTGGACCACGACCCTCTGACCCTGACACTAAATCCTGACCCTGGCCCTGGCCTGACCCCAACGCCAACCCTGAACCCTCATCCTCGCCCCCTGCTGCCCCACAAGATATGATGCCATTACCCAATATCTTTTACTTAACATTTTGACGATAGGGGGAAATCGTGCCAAAAAACTAACCAGACTCTCTCCAGACGCCTATGCTCTCATGTAGCCACTCCGTCTATTCCAACTTCCTGTGTTTAATCACATATCACGCCTCCCCTAGGTGTGCTAGAATGGTACAGACTTCAGCAATAATGCAAACGGTGAAAGAAAGCACAGGATTCTAATTTTTTTTTTTTTTTTTGCGGTACGTGGGCCTCTCACTGTTGTGGCCTCTCCCGTTGCGGAGCACAGGCTCCAGACGCGCAGGCTCAGCGGCCATGGCTCACGGGCCCAGCCGCTCCGCGGCATGTGGGATCTTCCCGGACCAGGGCACGAACCCGTGTCACCTGCATCGGCAGGCGGACTCTCAACCACTGCGCCACCAGGGAAGCCCTGATTCTAATTTTTTAAAGTTTATCTTAAAACGTTTTTGAAAACAAAATGTAGCCAAGAATTTTAATTCCACACAGGAAACAGAAGCAATGCCAAGAAGGCTAAAGCGTCGTAACTACCTTTATTGGTACCTTTATTGGTACCTTTATTGGTACCTTTACTGGTATCTGTTGTATATCAGTTCATTAAAACCTTTGTTTCATATTTCTTGCATTAATCCCCTGAAAGTTCCAGATGGGCAAAAATATTTTTAAATACACAGCTGATTTCTACATTATATACTTAATATTTATAAATTTGTTATTTGTTTTGCACATGTCTATGGCTGTACTACTTTCAAGACGAAAGTCACATATAAAAATACAGACTAATCAAAACGTAAGAGTCAGCCACTGTCTAGAATGTGGTTTACAATATAGAGCTTGCAGACAACACAGACTATATATATAATTCATCTGTTTGAAAACAGAAAGTAGTGTCTCAGACTGACTCTGGAGAAAGGTGCTGACACACAGGGAAACTCACTGATGATTCTCCTTTATGTTTATTAGATCAATACCAAATTATTTCACATATATTATATTCAATATCTATCTATATATATCTTGTAACCAAATTCTGGTTTAAAAGTCACAAACCAACATGTAAATACAAAATGTTAGGAAAGGTTTAACATATATAGGGGAAAACATGTCTTATGCCTCATAAAGACTTTTTACAATCTAGCATAAAGGCAAATGTGGTTGAAAAAAAAAGGAAATCCATATACAATTACAGAAAAAAATTTAGTCAAGCCACCTAATATAAAATATTTCATATATCATGTCCAAAAATGTCCATGTGTTGCAGAGGTCTCTACAAATCAATTAGAATGACGTCAACAAGATCTGCAAACTGAAGTCTTAGCAAGTAAACGTGACTCGTGCTTTTCTCTCTGAGACAATGAGGCTTGACGTTCAGTTAAAGGCAGGTAAACACAACTATGAAGAAACCCTTCTCTGCAACAGTTTAACTGTACCAATTTAGGGCAATACACCCGCCTTCCCGGCTATGTGTGCACACAGTGTTCTGTGATAAAATGACTCAGTTACTTTAAAAAAGCATAAATGGCAAAACAAAATAACCAGGACTCCGCGAAGCTGGTAAAACCACAAAGACGCTGAAATCCAGCAACACCTGAGAGGCTGAGAGATCAAATTAATCATAAAATCTGGATGACTAATCCTCCATCAGCACTCTGATTTGGGGTTTAGTGTTAACATTTTATACTAGCCTTTGGTTAAAACTGAAAAGTCTGAAAAGAACCAATGTTTTGGAAGAAGCAGTGTCACTTGGAAACATCCTGCCACCTAACTAAAAGGACGGCCTCTTCTTCTAGACCCACGACTTGATAAGACAGGAAGCTCTCAACACACAGCGCTGGAGAAGATGGATTCCACAAGTCAAACTTGAGTGCAATGTACCAAACACGCGTTTGTTCTTAGGAAAAATTACAAAACTAACAAACATTTTTCTCCAGAATTATAAAAGATAAAATCTATGAATCAGTACTGTTATGTGATTACAGAAAAACAGCCAACTGAAAAAAAAAAACAAAAAACCAACCCACAGGCCGTCTACATCGTCCCCAATCCATTTCCTGCAGCCAGTACTTCCCACCTGCTCTGAGGACTGAGCCTTAGACACCGTTGACTGTATTTAAAGTTAAGTCAACAGTACTCTCCGTCTCTGGGGCAAAAGTAATGTAGCTCATTACTTACACACAACACTTGTTTCATTCTTCAGGACTTTCTTTGAGGGGATTACTCAATGTGGGTTATTTTAAAGGTAACAAAAGGTGTCAGAAAAAAATTCCTTGGAATTCTTTTGCAATTCCACAAAGACACCTGGCAATCTGATACGTTCATTCCTCTCCCCATCACAATTTTTGTTTTTTAAAATTACAATTGACAACTCACATAAGATGTAATTAATTTACTTAAAATAAGAGAGGGCTTTTCAATCAAGTATCCACGTTCCAAATAACTAAAAGATTTAGTTAAATCTTTTAAATTAATCTTTTAATAAATCTTTAATTACTCAATGCCAGTAATTAAGAGGCTGATACCGTAAAATTCAAACTTGCACATAGGCATGTCCCACTCAGAAAAGATTTTATACACTTAGCGCCTTGTGCTTTTTGTCTCACCTTTTATAAGAAACACAGGTTAATTTCAACTTCAGTTTTCCTTTCTGATGCAGACACGTGTACCTTGTGTAAGAAACGGTCTCCAGGCCACCTCCACGTGTAGACCTCAGCATTTCCTGAGAGTGTGAAGTCAACCCCTCCTCCAGGAGACTCTCGCCCTTTTGAGACATTCCCCCCTTGCACCTTATGTTTGTCAGACTGTGTTTACAGAAATCAGATGACTGGATGAAAACTCTACAGGACAGTCAAGGACAGACGAGAAGACGAGATGCAGAGCGGGAGCCCCTTCCTTCTCCAGTGCACCTGCTGCGGGCAGCCCTCCAGGAAGGCTTGACCTCCTCCCCTGGACCACAGACTTACTTTTCTCTGTAATAAAGCAGGTAGTACTTCAGGGGATCTGGCAGAGGGAGGCTCAGGACCTTCTCACGCAGGAAGTTCACCGGGGGCTCAGGCTTGGTGTCCGGCGGGGTTGTCACCTCTTCTTCTTGCCGCTCGTCTTCCAGGTCTCTGCAGCTGGTGTCATCGGAGGGGTTGGAGATCTGACTGGCAAACACCTCTTTGTCCAAAAAGACAATCGTTTCCATTCGGCGGCGGTGAACTCTCCTCCGTTTAAACCTGGGAGTGTTCTTCAGTCCGTTCCCGTTTTTGTTCACAGCTTCCTGGTGGATGACCTTCTTAATGGTGCCCCGGATGGCAATGCGCGCCAGGTCCTGGAGGCTGCGAACCGCCAGGGGTGCTGTGCAGACAGCGAGACCGTCAGCCTCACCCTCGTGACACCACAAGGTCTAGACACCTGAGAAAATTCTAACCACATTTTCATTTACTGGCGTATTTACAAACACATTACAAGAATAGGACAGTGCTGTAGGCAAATGTTAATTATACTCTAATTTGCATTCATATGGTATTTTTCCAAAGATATTTTCAAATGCACTGACCTTTAAATCAGATAAGAAAAGGAAGCAGTACTGCTTGGCTAATCAATCAATGGAAGAATAAGAACCAGGGTTACAGCGTTTGGTTCTTTGACAACCGGCTTCATTTCCCTATTTGCCGTGTTCAGTGATGCATTGTCTCATCCAGTAAAAATACAGTGACCACATGGCTCTACAATTCTTTTATCTGTTTTTATATTTTCACAGTATTTCAGAAATTTAAGAATTTGTTCCTTTTTTATTAAAGTAGAGAAAAAGCAGTTCCAAAACATTTTTAAGAACAAAAGTCCCAAAGCACATCAAGGAAAAATAAAATCTGGTAATTAAAGCTCAATTTAGGCAAATGTGTAGGCAATACACACATGGCAATATAAGGGCTCTTCGGAGGGGAAGAGAATCACTAGGGGCCATGTGTTTAAATGCATGACACTGAAAGTCAGCACCACTTCTTACCCCCCTGAACCTAACTTCTCCAAAAAGTAACAACCCAAACTATCCGGAGGGCTCCTCTGTTGCCCACATCTCTTACCAGAATCACAGAGGCCCGAGCAGAACCTGCTCAGCGCCCAATGCCCTGGAGGCGCCCCCGGCTCGCAGCACCCTCCTCCCCTTTGTCAGGACACTGCACTCGCGCGGCCCTGACACCCCGACACGGCCGAGCAGGAGGTGGTGGCAGCACTCCTCCCCCGCCACTCCACTTGCTGTTGCCCCCTTCTCAGACCTCCCAAGGGCCAGCTCTGGCCTCTCCAGCTCACCCTGAGGTGCCATCGGTGGGGGCCGCCTCATCCCCTGGCCTCCTCCTCTTCCACCCAGCCCGGCGAGCTCCTCTCCGCTTATCCTATTAGTCCTTGGTTTGACATCCATCCCGTGGGCTTCAAATAACACAGGGCAGCCAAAGGCTCCCCAGGTTCTAACCCAGTCCTGCTGGGGTCAGGGCCTCCTGCAGACCCGCCTCCATAACATGCCAGCCACCTCAGGCCCACCTCCTCCCTCAGACAGGCCCTACACGCCTCCTGAGCCCCTGCCACTGTAGAGCCCCATGTCTTAGCTTCAGTCTTTATCTCTTGCCCAGAAAATCCCAGCGGCCTCTTGACCAGCTCAGCCTGCAGTCTGGTCACTCACCCGTCCATCCGAGAGCTGACCCCATCCCCTGTGCAGCACACGACCACATCCTCACGGCCTCCGTGTGCACTGCCCTCATCAACGTGACTCTACTCGTCTAAGAACCTCTGGTCCGGGAGACAAGATCACAAGTTCCCTTCAGGAGCCCTAAATAGCATCGACATTGTTCACTGTGCCACGTTTGCTCTGAAGCCTCAAAACCCACATCTCGGGGTACCCTCCACATCTTCATGATTCTTACCCAGGCATGATCAACACACTTGTCATAGATCCCACCTGTGACCTCACCTTCTGAAACTCTGCAGGGGCTCTGGAAGGCGGTGCCCTCCCCACCCACGGGCAGTGCCTGCCTACCCATTCCGGTGGGATTTTCAGGGAGCACACATTTGACAAATTCACCCTCCCCTGACCACCAGGAAATCCAGAATACAGAGGTGCCACATCTTCTATTTAGAGTTTTTTGAGCGGGGGGGGGGGGTTGTTTTTTATTTTTTGGCTGCGTTGGGTCTTCGTTGCTGCGCGCGGGCTTTCTCTAGTTGCGGCGAGCGGAGGCTACTCTTCATTGCAGTGCTCAGGATTCTCATCGCGGGCTCTAGGTGCGTGGGCTTCAGTAGTTGTGGCACATGGGCTCCGTAGTTGTGGCTCGAGGGCTCTAGAGCGCAGGCTCAGTAGTTGTGGCGCACGGGCTTAGTTGCTCCGCGGCATGTGGGATCTTCCCGGGCCAGGGCTCGAACCTGTGTCCTCTGCATTGGCAGGTGGATTCTTAACCACTGCGCCACCAGGGAAGTCCCCACATCTTCTATTTAAAACATGGGACGGACTCTACCACCTACATGATAAACTCGGGTCTAACCCACCTGCCCACCTCACGTTCCCACGACCCCCACTCTGGCGAGCTCCTCTCCGCTTACGCCTATTAGTCCTTGGTTTGACATCCATCCCGTGGCTTCAAATAACACAGGGCAGCCAAACGCTGCTAATCCTAACCCTGACCCTGACCCTGACCCTGACCCTGACCCTGACCCTAACCCTAACCCTAACCCGGACGTCCCCGGCATACGTGCCCCGCACACCAGCGACGTCCAGCTCACGGCCAGTGTGCCTCTGCTCACGCTTCTCTTCCCTTCTCTTTCTTTCTAGGGGTTCCTTTTCATCCTTGAATAGCAAGCACAAACATCCTAAAATAACCCAAAATAGGCTAAACGTAGACTATAATTTTTTGAGTGACTTTTTAAACATCACTTGTAAAACTTTAAAGGCTTCAATGGGTGGAAAAGTGTTCTTTAACATTAAAAGGTTTCTTATGAATTTTATTTCTCTTCAAATTCTAACGACGGTGAAAAGATCTAAACAGTAAGCAAGGATCTTCATACTCACGTAACTGGACAAGTCTTGATTCTCCTGACTCCGACTGGCAGGGCTGGATGAGTGGAGCAAAAGACACAGCCAGAATCTTTTTGGTTTCCCAGGCGGAAGGACCCGTCCGAGTTATCTTAGTCAACTATCCCAAAGACAAAACGAGAAGATTCAAAAGGTCTGACTACTGGTAGTGTCGATTTAAATATAATCATTCCTATACACAACCTGAAAAAACACAGACACTAATAATGAAAAACCCTGACAATACGGGCCTGCAATGTGCCCATAATGCGATGTGGCAAGAATTACACATAACTTAATGATATTCTTGCAAATATACTCAAGCTTCTAGTACAGAAAATATATCTAACAGGGAAAGAAGTTAACGGGTGACAAGAGGAAACAATCAGAGAAGGAATGTGGGGATTCCGATGAGGCAACCTTCTTGGACTCTACAGAAAAAGTCCGTGTGGCGGGGGAAACGTAAGGAGATGGGGCGATTCTCAAGTACAAGTCGTTAGAGACCCTCACAACCAGCTGTGATGCTTCAGCCTAGACGGAGTCCCTGGCTGTGGTTTCTGGAGGGTGGGAACTGGAAAGAGATCATCTCGCCCCCACTGAACAGCAGCAGGAACCTCTCGAAGGCAAATGGCCTGATTGCTTCAACAAATAAATTGCAAGAAAGAAGGAAAACTTGGAGATTAACAACACCGAAGAGATAATCCACCAAGTGCAGGGCACAGCCCTAAATGGGGTCCCATTCAAGTAAGCTGTTCAGCCTGGTTTTGAGACAATCAGGAAAACCTGAACGCTAGCTGGACGTTTCAAGATATTAAGGAATTACCATTAACTTTTTTAGGTTGATAACGGTTTTGTTATGAAGTTTTAAAACACAGAGCCCTTATCTTTTGCAGATACAAACTGAAATATTGAAGAGTATTTTTTTTTTTTATTAAGGACGTTCACTACCGTCTTTACATAACAGTAAATAACAATAAAAACGACATACAACCTAATGTCTGATTATAGGAGCCAGATAATTAACTGGTCAATGGTTCAGCCGGCTACCACATAAGCACTAAAAAACGATGATGTGGAATATTAAGTAACTTAAAATCATATTCACAAACTCTGTTAAGTAAAACACCTTAGTGTACAATAACCTTTTTGAAAGGATACAAACTAAGAGGAGAGGGCTGCAAGAATCACACGCTAACAGTCATTAGGGACTGTGAATAGCTTTTCTTAATGTTCACATCTTCTGGATTTTCTAAAATAAATAATTACTTTTCAAACAAAATGAATTGAATGCTAATATTTTAAAACTGAAGAAAATTTCACCAAAACGCACAATCTCCTAACATTTGTCATTTCTGTTTTTCCTAGTTGTTTGGGACGGATAGGTTGCTCATTTATGGCAATCTGTTTTCCCAATGAAACACAGTATCTAAAACATACAGAAACATGCATAGCCAAGTAGACCTGGACAAGATTCCCACTCAGCAAGGGATTCTGTACAGTACCCGCCACCATGGAATTTAACAATTAGACTAGCTACCGAAATAGAATTACTCTAATATTTTTTTATGTGTACTGTAATTCCAATACTAGAAAAAGCATAAAAGAATAGCTAAGGGGGGGCGGGGGGAGGAGGGGGAGAGGACAGAAAAGACGAGGAGGGAGGAGAGAGAGGGCGGCAGGTCAGCCTTGCAGTGCAGGCTCTGGGATGCCCGCCTGAGTCAGGACCTGCCCCGCCTTGGCTGCCTCTGCGGCCTGTCTCCTCCTCAGTGAAATGGAGGGCATTGTTACAAGAGTTACGAAGGAAAGTGCACGTCAGACCCCCGGAACCGACGCTGGCAGGCAGCTAAGTGTGCAAAACCGTGGGTTACGTGGGGACCTGACCTTCTCTTCCAGCGGCATGACCAGGACGCCCCCGACTTTGAGGAGGCTCTTCATGTACCCCTCGTGCTGCTTCTGCACGCCTGCCCCGCAGTACACCCGGTCATACTGAGAGCAGCCTGGAGAGATCTCCAGGCAATTGCCAGTGACGAAGGAGGGCTCGCAGAAGTCAAACCTGAAGCAAACAATGTTTTCCACAACTAAATATATCACATCAGAACAAGCCTACATAGTAAATCTACACTAAACACGGGTATGTTTTCATTGCACAATCCCACAGCAACATAGCAAGATCAGAGGCAGAAGCTGGACCCCAGACTTCAGGAAGAATTACGCTAGTAATAAGCAGAACCCTAGAAATTCCAAACCAAATATTGTGAAAGTCAATATCATAGGCGCAATCCAAGCTTAAATCACCCAAGCTCCAAGCATCACTACTGGCTATTTTTATTATCTTATTTTATTATCTTATTCAAGATCTACTAACCGAGTAAAAAGAGGGAAAATTATATTTGGTTTTTCTAAAAATTTTAATCCCTAAAATAAGAACTGTAACGCTTTGTTTTAAAATGCAAGAGCTAGCTACATGGTGCCATTTAAAGACAAATGTGGGACTTCCCTGGTGGTCCAGTGGTTAAGATTCCGTGCTCCCAACGCAGGGGACCCGGGTTTGATCCCTGGTCAGGGAACTAAGGTCCCACATACTGCAACTAAGCCCATGCACCACAACTAGAGAAGCCCGCACGCCACAACTAGAAAGCCTGCACAGCCAAAATAAATAAATAAATTTAAAATAAAAAAATAAAGACAAATGCAACAATTCCATTTTGCAAACAAGTAGGTGATAAAATGTTGTCTCTACTGGAAACACGAAAATTGGGAAAAATGAACATTCTATTTGTTCTCTTATACTGGTGAGAAATTACCTTCAGGTATCATAATTAAAAAACTTGGACTGCCCTGGTGGCACAGTGGTTAAGAATCCATCTGCCAACGCAGGGGACACGTGTTCGAGCCCTGGTCTGGGAAGATCTCACATGCCGCGGAGCAACTAAGCCCGTGCACCACAACTACTGAGCCTGCGCCCTAAAGCCCATGTGCCACAACTACTGAGCCAGCGTGTCACAACTTCTGAGCCCACATGCCACACCTTCTGAAGCCGTGCGCCTAGAGCCCGTGCTCCACAACAAGAGAAGCCACCACAGTGAGAAGCCCGCACACCGCAACGAAGAGTAGCCCCTGCTCACCGCAACTAGAGAAAGCCTGTGCACAGCAACGAAGACCCAACGCAGCCATAAATAAATAAATTTGTAAAGAAAATAAAAATTAATAAATAAATAAAAAACGTAAGGCCCTTAAGAACACAAAATATTTTAAGAATAATTAGAACAGATACACACATATCCCTGACTCTCCTGCCACAGTTTAATCATGTTTCCCGGAACACGAAGAGTAATAAACTGATTTCTTTCCATTTAATCCAAAGTTTAAGTTATAACTGACACCCAGAACCACAGACAGATTTGATCTTACTTGTCGAAGCTGTCACTTGTCCTGATGAAAAAGTCCAGCTTCTGCTTCGCATACTCTGTCACATCTGAATGGAGTTCCACCCCGTGGTTCACACCAAAAGGACCTAAAAGGTTTCAGGATAAGAAAACATGTAGAATTAGGGCGAGAACCCCTATTCTTTATTTCTGTTTCATAGACTACAACACATTTGATTTGGCATGTATAATTACAGAAATACACGTTATTGGGCCTAAATCACCCAGCCCAATATTTAAATATGCAGGCTGGCCTCTGCTCACCACATCACCAATACTCTTTCCCACAGCTTCCTAAAGCCTGGATCTCCCTGTCCTCAAACTTCTACGGAATCATTTGAAAATGTAAAAAAGCCAAGGCCTGTAACCAAGAGTTCAAAGTGCCACTAATGAATTAAAGAAGAAGCATGTATTTGCAAATGAAAGTGGACACAGGCCTGTTTTCCATCAAAGGTCTCCCCAAACACTCAGATGTGGTGTTTAATTCTCACAAAATAGGTTTTAATCATCATTAAAATAAAACTATAATTCCAAAATCAAAATGAAACTTTTTCAATCAAAAGAAATTTATCAGTAACTGGAAATAAAGCTGTGAGAAAAGTTAGGAGCCCACTTGATGAAAGCGCTTCCTCCACCTACAAACGCCTCTGGGTTAAATCTCGGTGAGAACTATTGACACAAACAGCTTCGTTAAATCTCTGTGTTGTAAGAATCCATTTGTATGAAGGTCGGACTTCCCTGGTGGCGCAGTGGTTAAGAATCCGCCTGCCAACACAGGGGACACAGGTTCGAGCCCTGGTCCGGGAAGATCCCATGTGTCGCAGAGCAACTAAGCCCGTGTGCCACAGCTGCTGAGCCTGCGCTCTAGAGCCCGCAAGCCACAACTACTGAGCCCACGTGCCACAACTACTGAAGCCCATGCGCCTAGAGCCCGTACTCTGCAACAAGAGAAGCCACCGCAATGAGAAGCCCACGCACCGCAATGAAGAGTAGCCCCCGCTCACCACAACTAGAGAAAGCCACGTGCAGCAACGAAGACCCAATACAGCCAAAAAATTTTTTTAAATAAAAAATAAAAATAGGGCTTCCCTGGTGGCACAGTGGTTGGGAGTCCGCCTGCCAGTGCAGGGGACACGGGTTCGAGCCCTGGTCCGGGAGGATTCCCACATGCCGCGGAGCAGCTGGGCCCATGTGCCACGGCTGCTGAGCCTGCGCTCTGGAGCCCGCGAGCCACGGGTGCTGAGCTCGCCTGCCGCAACTGCTGGGGCCCGCGCGCCTGGAGCCCGTGCTCCGCAGCAGGACAGGCCACCGCAGTGAGAGGCCCGCGCACCGCAACGAGGAGCGGCCCCCGCTCGCCGCAGCTGGAGAGGGCCCTCGCGCAGTGGCGAAGACGCAATGCAGCCAAAAATAAATTTTTTTAAAAATGCAAAAAAGAAATTAAAAAATAAATTAAATTGAATTAAATTAAAATAAAAACATTTGTATGAACGTCAAAACAGGTAACGCTCATCTGTGTGATGGAGGTGAGCATCTTCCCCCTTCTGGAGGGGTGGGGTCCTGCTATGGGGCGGTGGCCATGAGGACCTCTGGGGCACAGACTCTACTCTGCATCTTGTTCTGGGTGATGCTTACATGGAGGTGGATGTAAAAACTCACCAAGTTCCACGCTTCACACTTGTTACTTTGCTACGGGTAAGTTATACCTCAATTTTAAAAAATCTGCATGTGAAAATGAACAGGGCACATAGGGCTTTATTTAAAAGACATACAGGGACTTCCCTGGTGGTCCAGTGGTTAAGACTTTGCCTTCCAATGCAGGGGGTGCGGGTTCGATTCCTAGTTGGGGAGCTAAGATCCCACACGCCTCGGGGCCAAGAAACCAAAACATAAAACAGAAGCAATTCTGTAACAAGTTCAATAAAGACTTTAAAAATGGTCCACATCAAAAACATCTTATAAAAAAATAAATAAAAGACATACATATAAAGTCACAGTGCAGCATTCAGCCCTACAGTCCAACAGAAATCCTGGTAAATGCAACCCTCTGTGCGCCCACAGCTTTGCACTCTGCCACTTGGTTCATCTGGCCCCTTCCTGGTGCAGCAGCCTGGCCCCAGGCCCAGGCCTCCCTGCCTCTGCTGGATGACTCACGCGCTCTCCTTTCTCAACACCTGTCACGTACAGAGCTGCTGCTGTAACATTCTCTCATCAAAACACAGCCTACGGGCATCCTTGGTGGCTCAGTCGTTAAGAATCCGCCTGCCAATGCAGGGGACACGGGTTCGAGCCCTGGTCCAGGAAGATCCCACATACCGCAGAGCAACTAAGCCCGTGCGCCACAACTACTGAGCCTGTGCTCTAAAGCTCGCGAGCCACAACTACTTAGCCCACGTGCCACACCTACTGAAGTCCACTCACCTAGAGTCCACACTCTGCAACAAGATAAGCCACCGCAATGAGAAGTCTGCACACCGCAACAAAGAGTAGCCCTCGCTCACTGCAACTAGAGAAAGCCGTGCGCAGCAAGAATAAATAAAAATTAAATAAATAAATAAATAACCCAACGCTGCCAAAAATAAATAAAATAAATAAATAAAATATCATTAAAAAAAGAATAAACATAGTTATAAAAAGAAAAACCACAGCCTACTTGAGAAGTCACATTTCCAGTGTTTATATCACATCCACATTATTCCGTTTCCATCCCCACTGCTCTCTTGGTCACTTGCCAGAGACCAAGAAAACTTGCCTTTTTTCCCCCTCTCATCACGTTCTCATCAGCCCCTCACCTTTGTTAGGCACTTATTGAGGACACACCTCCTATTCCCAAGAAGCTTCACACCAGACTAAAAACACATATCCCCTGACCCACCCCAATAAAAAGAGAACTAAAAGCGGAGGGAGTACAGGGGGTGGTCAAGATGGTGGCACCAAAGACACAACACTGAAACTAGTCCCACAAGGCCCCCCAAGCAGAGCATCACACGACATCACACGACACTTTCAGGTTAAGCTGACAAGTGCTGCGTCCTCCCCACCACCAACTGGGACCTCAAGAAGGGAGCGCCCTCAGCAAAGGGGTGGAGCCACAGAATGAGCACAGGAATGTGGCAGAAGGGCTGCGGTCAGAGAATAAGAACCCCTAAGTCAAATGAAACACTTCAAGCCTCACATCTGCAGGCACTGGGAGGCCAGCAAGGTTTTCACCTCTGCCGTGATCTGCACAAAGCACCGTCACGGCTGAATGAACCAGACAGGGAGGCCCAGGACACACAGCATCCAGACAGTGAAAACGGTGCAGTGCGCGCAGCTTTCTCCCTGCAGATCCAAGATGGCTACCCGTGAATGCAAACTCTCAAGTTACCTCCTTCAAATACATCAAAGCACCACGCAGTGTCCACTGCAGCCGAAAACACAGCTTTCCTTCCTTCAGAACTCTCCTCCCCTAATAACTAGTGAGATTCCCAAGAAAGAGGGGACTCAGAAAAGACAAACAGCAACATCAATTGTAAGCCATTTCTTTGTAACTTCTACACAACATCAAGTGCAGCAGGTCAGCTGAGGTTTACTTTAAGTCACCTTTTCCTGAGCATTTCAGTTCTTTTCAACAGCATTTCTAATCTAACCAGTTTGATAACCTGACCACCTTATCCTTAGCTCCTCCAATTTTTCAGCTCCAACAGAGGGAATTACAATTCACTAATTCCAGAATGATGAATAACCCTGGCTCCCTTTGCAAAGCAGTTTCAATCCAAGTTAAGTTCAAAAAGCATTTAGCTTAAAAAAAAAATAATTCACATTTAATAATCTGAGGGTAGCAATTTATAGCCTAAAGTCAGATGATCAGAATCTCAAAACTTCAGCAAATTCTAAAGTATATGAACTTATAAAGAAACCAAAAGTTTCATTCCATATCCACAAAAAGCAACTGTTACTGCTAAGATTTTCTTAAGTGCCTGTATCAACCGCAAAGAAACAATATTGTGATGGACCACTAATGATTTAAACATGACTTTAAAGCCGTTATTACTTGAAATCGCCAATATTCGGAATCTTACACTGACCCGGTAACGATGTTAAGATACTTAAGCCGAAAGCTTTGATATTTAGCAAACCTGGGAAAACAGGCTAAATGGCTTCAAATGAGATAACTTGTGAAATCCTTCCCATCCCTGGAATATATTTAAAAATAAACAACTTACAAGTATTAACTTTTTTAGTATTAAAACAACAAAAACAAAAACTGCTTGGAAGAACTTTAACTTCCAGGGGACTTTAAAGTTAACTATTCCCAGTTTAGAGACCATGACAGGGCAGGCTGAGTGACTGTATTAATCGAGAAATGACCATACGGTCCAGATTTATACAATGTCTAGGTCCTCCGTTGTCCAAAAGGAGGGTGTGCCGATCAGATGTTGGAGGTGCAGGCTGGGGGGACAGGAAAGCTTCAGAAGGACGCTTCTGTTCCTTATGGCGATTTCTCGATTAATACAATCACCCCCCACCCAGGGGCTGTGTGCACACCACGACGGCCTGGAAGGCCGAGGGCAGTTACAACTCGGTCTCCACAAAAGGACACGCTGCCGGCAGGCTCTCCCTCCTACGTGGGACAGAGCCAGACTCACCGAGGATGAGCCCCACCATGGAGCTGAGGTAGCCGGTGCCGCTGCCCAGGTTCAGGAAGGAAAGGCCAGGCTGCAGGTCCAGGGCCTCCATCACCTCCGAGTAGATGCACGGAGCGGAGAGGTGGATGTTACCGTGCTTCCACGCCAAGTCCTTGTACGCGTTCTCCTTAAACTCCTCGAGGTAATAGTCGGCGCGGTCAACAGCTCGGAAGGCCTGCTCCACCAGCTCGGAGCGGATGTACTGCGCCGCCTTCAGATGGTCTATCAGCTCATCGTTGTCTTCACCAGCACTCACCGCACCTCCCATCTTCGGGACCGCGCTTACGGAAAGCTGCCGCTTTACGATTTTTAAAAGGGCAATTCATACTAAAGGTTAGAGCGGAGCAATAGAAGTTCTAAACACATACCAATTTCAGATTCTGAATTCTGAAAGTAATACAGATGGAATATATTTAGTCATCACCCACCCCTCCCACCTTACCCTCCTCCACTCCCAAGAATGCCAGATTCAAAAAAAAAAAAAGTTAAATTTGAAATTCAATTATATCCATCCAAAAATGAGTTTGTAATTTATAGTATGGACTGAATACAGATGAACATGCAATATCTAAAACATAGCTGACGACTTAAAAACATCATTAAAGTATGAATTCAAAACTTTACTAAAAGTCATCATTCTAGAAGGTCAAGCATTTAGGATTAAAATCATCTTGAATATACACCGATCTCTTTTTTTTTTTTTTTTTTCCTTGGTCGGGTCTTAGTTGCGGCATGTGGGCTCTTTCATTGCGGCATGCGGGCTTCTCTCTAGTTGTGGCATGTGGGTTTTCTCTCTCTAGTTGTGGCGCGCAGGCTCCAGGGCACGTGGGCTCTGTAGTTTGCAGCACTCAGGCTCTCTAGTTGAGGCACACGAGCTCAGTGGTTATGGTGCCGGGCTTAGTTGCCCCGCTGCATGTGGCATCTTAGTTCCCCGACCAGGGATCAAACCTGCGTCCCTTGTATTGTAAGGCAGATTCTTTACCACTGGACCACCAGGGAAATCCCGAATATGTATCTATCTTAACAGGTATATATCCACATATGGAAAAATCATTGAATGTAAACATAAAAAGAGAGCAGATATGTCTACTAGAAAATCATTCTAATATCAACCTCTTTGAATATTTCAAGTGCTGTAGATCCTTTTTATGTACATAACTCTTCAAAAGCAAAAAAAAAAATTTTTTTTTAATTCAGGTCAACAAATAATAAAAAGTTATTCATTGTTCATTTGAAATTCAAATTTACCTGCTGTCTTATATTTTATCCAGCAACTCCACATCCCACATGCACATAAACACCAAGTCAAGCAGTCCATTCAAGCTCCGATCTGGACGTTCTGATGTACAAACTTCAGGCAAAAACAACACCCACAAAACCCTCTTCCCCACGAAACATACTGTGACACACACCTCACTGTGACGAACACAGCACCCGTCTCAAGGCTACAGCTTAGGAGCAAGAGAAGCTGCTACTAGAACCCCCTCAACTCCTCGAAGTATCAATACCTACTACACAACCTTTCCAGCTCGTCAACAACGGAAAGTACATTTCCGCTCTCCTCCCAACCGCCTTCAAGAAGACAAAGCAACAGCACGTGCTCCCCTCTGAGCCGGCTACCAGAACACCGCGTACCCTCCTCTAGTTCACAGCGAAAATGTAGAGGTTTTACTCTTCCTAAACAACTCCAATTTTATACTTACCCTAGGGACTTTTACTTCAAATAAAATGGTAATGTTTACAAAACATCTGATACAAATTGCTGGGAAAAAAGAAAACAGCACTGACTTCCCGGTGGTCCAGCGGGTAAGACTCTGCGCTCCCAACGCAGGGGGCCCGGGTTTGATCCCTGGTCGGGGAACTGGATCCCACATACATGCCACAACTAAGAGTCCGCATGCCACAACTAAGAGTTCCAAACACACACACCCCACACACAAAACTGGCAGTTGTGGTGGGAGAGATTTCCCCAGGAATGAAAGCCACCGACCACACAGACTAATCTTCAGCTTCTCACAAGGACACAAAATGTGTGAAAGGTGGGACTTTTAATACAAACGCTCTTCTATGTTATGGCTGGAACAGTTCATCTTCATCGTCAAGATTTTAAAGCTGAAGACTTCCCTGGTGGCGCAGTGATTAAGAATCCGCCTGCCAACGCAGGGGACGTGGGTTCGACCCCTGAGCCGGGAAGATCCCACATGACGCAGAGCAACTAAGCAACTACCGAGCCTGCGAGCCACAACTACTGAGCCCATTTGCTGCAACTACTGAAGCCCGCGCGCCCTAGGGCCCACGCTCCACAACAAGAGAAGCCACCGCAATGAGAAGCCCGTGCACCACAACGAAGAGTAGCCCCCACTCGCCGCAACTAGAGAAAGCCCACGTGCAGCAACGAAGACCCAACACAGCCAAAAATAAAAAAATTTTATTTAATTTAAAAAATAAAAATATATAAAATAAATTAAAGACTTTAGAGCTGAATATTAGACTTCCAAATCACTAGGATCTTCCAATTATTAGATTCTCACCCCCACTCTAAATTGTTTCAGAGCCCTTCCTGGTTACACTCCACGGCCAGTTAACTTAGCCAGATGGGATAAAGTGCTAATGAGGTCAAGTTTAATCCTGGGTGAGCCACTTAGTTCTGAGGCTAAGGCCTATAGCCCTAGTCTTGGACAGTCATCTTAAAATTGGGGTCACCAGTAAAAAGTTGGGTCATGTTTGCTTGCTTTAGGGAAATGTCTGGCACCCACACATCCTCCAGGACGGACCTGAAAGCCACCTCTTCACCCAGAAGCCCGCAAAGTATAATGTTCTATCCTCAGAAAGCAAACATGGAGTATATGTTGGGTATGTTTCATTGTCTATTAAGTATTTATCCCTTATTTTCAACTTTGCCTCACTTTGAAAGTTTATTCCACGTGCAAAGGCTAGGTTTTTAGTAAAACTAGCAACTAACTACAACCTTTTTATAGGCACCACCTGCCCGTCACGACCTCATTTTGGCTTTACGACATTATTAGGCATATTGGGACTGAGAAGTTATTCTCGTGGTCACACACCAGTGCGAAAGGACAGGGCTGCCATTCAACCCCGGGCCTATGTTCTTTACCCCACACCAAATACAGCTTTAAAAAATCCTCAAGGGAGCAAAATTCTTTACCAATGAACACACTGGTAATCTCTACCCAAAATGACAGACGAAATAACTACGTGGTAACCCTATCTGCTGCCACTGGTAGGCTGCACGTGATAACCTGTAGGATCTGATATTTACTATTAACTTTCCCTGGCAATCTAACACTCCCTCACACTGGAAACAATCACTGCTTATTACTGACCACGAATGTGATCAGTCCTAACGCCACCAAAAACACCAGCAACAGGTTAAGAGATGTCCTTGCCAAACCAAATCTGGACCTACAAGCCACTCAAATTCAATTTTTCAAAGTAATGGCAAGTCATTTTTCGGATGCTGCACTCGACTATACTTTGCAACCCTGAATTCACCGCTCCGCAGTAACCGGGCACCACCCAACAAGAAAGCCTTACTCTAATGCTGCTTCTTCCAAAACCAGCCGTAAGGGCACAGGGAGGAGACAGCGCTCAGCCATCTGGAGCAGGACCAGGCATCGGAAGGTCTCAGGTGGACAATCGAGGAGGCTGTGACAGTGGCCAGGCTAACGGAGCATGCAGCTCTGATACCCGGGGCCAAGATTCAAGTCGACGCTGGGTTTATCAGGCTACTTATTAAGGGCAACATGGACAAAGTAATTCAGCTGGAAGATGAGCTGGGGAGAAGGAACCAAAACCACACCTCCTGCCGCAGGAATAATGGAAGAAATGGAGACTTCTTTCATTTTGAAAACCAAAACTCTTACAAGGAATGCAGAGGGATTTTTTTCCCCCAAGTACTCGAAAGGCTGCCATATACACACTATACGTGAATGAGCCTGATAAAAGCCAGGCCAGTGGAACACGTGTTGGATGGAGATAATTTCTACTAAACACACAAAAAAATGCTTTCTAAAACTGGAACTGAAAACATTGACACGTTGTCAGAACGAGGAGTCTCTCCCCGCCAGGGATGTCCCGCGCCAAGTACAAGCAGGGAGGGGGCCCAGGCGCTGGTCTCAGGGGCCGAAACCCACCATCTCCAAGGGCCCCTCCCACCCTAGCGTATGGCTCTATTTCCCCCCAGCAGAGCCACAAGTTCGGACTTGTTTATACAGGGACCTGCCGTCCTACCCAACACTGAGAATGCAGTTGTTTACTTCAGCCCCTCCTTGGTCAAAAAGAACGAAGAAAACGTTGACAAGCACATTGAGCAAAGGGGGGAAATAAAGGACTTCTCTGATGTGCAAACATCAACTCGGGAGACACAGGCCCTCGCAAACACAAACAAAACACACGAACCAAAGCCCGGCGAGCTCTCCTTTCCCAACGGAAGGCGTCTTTCAGGTCTTGCCTGAAGCTAAGTCCCCAAGGCTTGAAGGGCCAATACTTCCTTAACAGACTCTGTCACCTTCGGAAAAGGTACAACCTGTTTCAAACCTTGGTAACTCTCCACTTGCCGTGCTAATTGCAAATGTTTCCTACTTAGTAAGTCAGGGACGAGCTACGCGTCTGGAGAGTTAAGTCAACCCAAGGGGTGTAAGCAATGCGCACCTGGAGAGACCTCGGGAACCCCCGGAACGCTGGAGGGCGGACCCCCGGGGAGGGGGGAGGGGCGACGGGAGACGCCTGGGACGCGGAGGGGTGTTTATGCTTGGGGGTGGGGAACGAGAGGACAGCGGAAGAGGACAGGAAAACGGGGAGAAGAGAGGGCGGCCCTGGGGGAGGGTCCGGGAGCCCGGGACCACGGGAAGGGGAGGGGTGGAGAGGAGGGAGAGAGGGGGAGGGGGCCGAGGGGCCGCACCGCCCCCCATACCCCGCTGCAGGCCGGGCCGAGGGCGGCGGCGGCGGCGGCGGCGGCGGCTCAGTACCTCCTGGCTCGGCGGGCCCGCGGAATCGGCCGCTGGGCCGCACCTGCAGCTCTTCTGGCGCCCCTCGCCAGTCCGCCTCCCACTACGCAGCCCCGACCTCCGCCGCCGTAAACATCCACCGCCCCACTGCGCCTGCGCGCCCGAACGCCCTACTGCGCGTGCGCCTGGGTCCAGCGTTTAAAGGGGCAACGGCGCAGCGGAGGGCCCCATCCAGACGTCCCGGCCGGCCACGCGCTCCGCTGGGAGGCGGAAGTCAAAGGGCAGCCGCAGGTGAGCGTTAACTCTTCCGCGCCCCACCGCGAGCCAGGACTCAGCTGTGACCACGACAGGCAGGGCTCACTCCTTGGAAGTGACCTTCCAGGAGGGGACCGACCGGTGAGGAAGAAATGAAAACACAGGGGATGGACAGCAACTGGCGGCGGCGGCGGCTACTGTGGCTTGGATGACACGGAAGGGACATTCCAGCGAAGATCTGCAGGACCGGAAGGATCCAGCTGTGCCAAGAGAGGGTCCAATGGCTGCAGGCCAGGGAGAGCTGAAGTGGGCAGGAGCCCCTACCATGCCCACCCCTGCGAGGGGTCCACACAGCCCCGGCTTGCACACCCACCCTCACTGACTTCACCGCCGCCTCCCACGCCGCATCCTGATCAGCCCTTCCTGTCATTCTGCGTCTCAGAAGTGGCCTGCCCCTGCATCCTGGCCCACTGGCAGATCCTCGGTGTTACTTCCCCGGCCACCCACCGACGCGGGGGGGCCTTCTGCCCTGATGCCACACATCCCTTGTGGGCCACCTGCCCGGCCTACCCAGTAAACTTTGTGAAATCTGCCCGAAACTCACATAGGCTTTCCAGCTGAGTCTTGAGCAGCAGGACCCTTTCTTTAGACACAGTCCTATAAGGGAGCCCTTATACTTAACAGGTGCAAGCACTGCTGCCTGGGTCCCTCCTGCCCCCACATTCCTCCCCAGACTTGAGCTGCACTTGGGGGCATGGTTTTCACCACTTTCCACGTTCCAGGGAAGGCTTGCTTCTCTTGGTGGTCCACAGCCCCGAATCAGTGGCCCTGTGGTTGCCACCAACCTAGTGACGGTCACACTGGCTCTCAGAGCCCTTCCTACCTGATTGCCTGTGATAGTCTGTGACTGTTTCAAATTACAGACGCCCTGGAGCCATCCTTGACCCTCTCCCTGCTGTGAGGGGATATGCCCTCCATCCACCCCACCCTGCCTAGGCCTTGCTTCCCTCCTCTCTATGCGGCCAGGCTGTAGCCTCGCATCTCACCACCCCTCCCTCTGCTCTGCGGAGTGGTCTTCCTAATATAAATAATAGACAACATACCATCAGTACTGGTCTTTGTAGAGCATCATGCTAAGCACTTTACAGAGATTATTTCCTTGGAGTAGATATTAGCATGCTCTCCAGGAAGAAGGGCAGCCCTGACCATGGGAGTTGGCCTGGGCTCACGGCAAGGTTGTCCTGCTGGACACAGACATCTGGCAGAAAAGCTGCACTGTGACAAAGGCCACATCTTAACTCTGTCCAGGTAGAAGCCAAAACCAGGTCTCTGTGCCACCAGCATGCCCTCTCCCAGCCCACAGCAGTGAGGCCTGCTCCTGCCTCAGCATAGCTGAGCCTCCCTCTGCCCTGCCCCTCACAGGTATCACTCATTTAGATACCCCTGCTTCCTGACAGCATCCAGCCCATGCAGAATTTGTCCGTCTGTAAAAGAGATGTCAGTGCCCTGCCAAGGCCACCAGACATACTGTAGTTGGATGAGCTGGGATTATTCCTTGTCCCAGGGAGTGGGGGTCACACCATGGGGAGCTGTGGGGTGTCTCTAACAGGTATTGGGAAAGCTCACTGAAAGATGTAGGCTTGGGTTGGGTGATTTGTGGGCCACTCATGGTTGATGTATCTGGAGGAGGGGTCCCCAGGCACAGGGGTGGTCATGCATAGGCCTGAGGCAGGAGCACACCCGAGGCTGGAGCCACATGCGGGGTTGTGTTGTCATCTTCAAAGAACAGTACTAGGACTTCCCTTTGTTCAGGTAGCCCTTTTTTTTAAGGTGTTTTTTTTGTGTGTGTGGTAATATATAGATAACATGAAATTAACCATTTTAACCATTTTTAAGTGAACAGTTCAGTGGCATCAAGTACATTCTAATTGTTGTGCAACCATCACCACTATCGATCTCCAGAATTTTTTCATAATTCCAAACTGAAACTCTGTACTAAGAAACTCTGAAGCTCTGACCAAGATGCAGTGACAGGAGTTGGACTTGCCCCCATTCGTGAAACAACAAAGAAATGGACAAAATACGTGATGCAATAGTTCTCGGGACACTAAACATTGTGCAACAAAGCTCAGTGACTCCTGAGAGATGAAGAACCAATGCGCTGAGCCCTGCAATTGCCCCCATCTTACCACTGTGAGAATCTCCAGGCTGCAGTGCAGAGAAAGGGAACCCAAGCAGAGCCAGAAGGACTCCCTGAGTCGAGGAGATAAAACTGAGAATTCAGGGAAGCCAAGGCAGCTAGGGGCCACAGCTGGTGAGGAGAAGGCGACATTGAGAAGGAACTTGGGGATCTGCAGGGGACCCCCCCCCCACACCAAAGCTTCAGCAGAGAACTGATCAGCGCATGCATGTCAGTAAACAACCCAAGTCTGGGCGAAGAACCGCCCAGAAGGATTCGAGGCAACGCCCCGCACCGTAACAAGGCAGGAAGTAGTGCGGGCTCCCACCAGCCAGACTGGAAAACCTCTTGGTTCACTGGACATTGGTTAGAGGACGGATGTCCCCTGCATCGGCAGGCAGACTCTCGACCACTGCACCACCAGGGAAGCCCAAGAATATTTTTAAGAACACAAAATATCCAACCCTCAGCAAGGTAAAATTCACAGTGTCTGGCACCCAATCTAAAATTGTCAGGTACACAAAGGGGGAAAATACAACTCATAATGAGGAGAAAAATCAAGCAATTGAAACTGGCCCAGAGCTGACACAGATCTTAGTATCAGTAGACAAAGACACTAACACGGGTGCTATTATGAATATCAAGTACTGAAAACAGTTAAGTAGAGACATAGAGGTTACAATAAAAGACTCAAATATAGCTTCTAGAAATGAAAATTATAATGTCTGAGTTGAAAACTCTGCAGATATTATTAGCAGCAGATTGGACATTGCTGCAGGAAGGTTTGAAGAGGTAGCAATAGGAACTGTCCCAAATAAGACATGGAGAGAAAGGAGAATAAAAAGTTAACAGCCTCAATGACAACTGTGGGACAACCTCAAGTGACCTAATATACATGTAATTAGTGTCCCAGAAAGAAGGAAAGACAGGTTGGGAGGGAAAAAATTATTTGAAAAAACAAAGGCTGAAAATTTTCCAAATTTGATGAAAACTACAAACCTCAATGTACCTCCAGCTCAGAAACATGAAGGAAACTACACCAAGGTGTAACACAATCGAGTTGCTCAACCAGTGATAAAGAGAAAAAACTTAAACACCCAGAGAAAAAAAGACACATTATGTACAAAGGAATAAAAATAAGGCTGACAGCAGATCTCCTGATGGAAACAATACAAGCAAGAAGACAGTGAAGTAACATATTTAAAATACTAAAAGGAAGAACAAAACCCTGCCACCCTAGAATTCTAGCTTTCAAAAACAAAGGGGAGGGGCTTCCCCAGTGGTGCAATGGATAAGAATCCGCCTGCCAATGCAGGGGACACAGGTTTGATCCCTGCTCTGGGAAGATCCCACATGCCACGGAGCAGCTAAGCCCGTGCACCACAACTACTGAGCCCACGTGCTGCAACCACTGAAGCCCACACGCCTAGAGCCCATGCTCTGCAACAAGAGAAGCCACGACAAGTAGAAGCCTGCGCACCGCAAGGAAGAGTAGCCCCCACTCGCCACAACTAGAGAAAGCCCGCGTGCAGCGACGAAGACCCAACGCAGCCAAAAATAAGTAAATTCAAAAACAAAGGGGAGAAGAGTGTAGTGTAAGTGCCTGGCGTGAAGCTTTGATTACCGAGGCATCCAAGTCAGATGACATGGCTCGTGAATAAACATATCACCAGCTGTATGACACGACAACTAGCAAAACAATCAGGTAGGGAATTCCCCTCCCGCCTTGCATGGAGTGTTCCCATTTCAGAAAACCCTGGGAGACCTAGAAAACTGAGCACCTGAATGACCCTGCCTACACCCTAATTCCTGCCCTTATGCTCCAGGCTTGCCAGTAATGAGTGACCCCATGATCCTAGACACCCCACCCTCAGACCCTAATAAAGGCAAAGCCCCAGGCTCTCTTTCTCCCCCTCTGACCTTGCTGTGTGGCCCTGAACTGTGCCATGTACCCTCCAGCACCTGTGAGTAACAAATCTTGTTCCTCAGAGTTCCCTCACGGTTTTTGCTAAAGTGCATCCAGTGATCATAATAAGAACCACAAGAGCCAGTCCAGCCACAACATTGCCCCAGTAGCAGGGTTAGGGGGGGATGTCTCCGGGGCTCACTACAAGTAATACAGGCCCAGAAAGTGCCTCAGGCATTCCTAGCTGAGAGCATCACCGTCAACAAGCTGGGACTGACACAGCAAAGAGCAAATTACATCCAAAGTGAGCAGAAGAAAAGAAATAATAAAAATTTGAGCAGAAATCAATGAAACAGAAATCAATAGGGGAAATTAGTGAAACCAGCAGGTGGTTCTCTGAAAAGACTGATAAAATTGATAAACCTCTAGCCAGGCTAACCAAGAAAAATAGAAGATACAAATTATTAATTATCAGAAATGAAATAAGGGCCATCACTATGGATCCCATGAATATTAAAAGCAAATAAAAATATTGTGGGGACTTCCCTGGTGGCGCAGTGGTTAAGAATCCACCTGCCAGTGCAGGGGACACGGGTTCCAGCCCTGGTCCATGAAGATCCCACATGCTGCGGAGCAACTAAGCCTGTGCGCCACAACTACTGAACCCATGCGCTGCACCTACTGAAGCCCACACGCCAAGAGCCCTTGCTCTGCAACAAGAGAAACCACTGCAATGAGAAGCCCGCACACCACAGTGAAGAGTAGCCCGCGCTCACCACAACTAGAGAAAGCCTGCACACAGCAATGATGACCCAGTGCAGCCAAATAAATAATTTTTTTAAAAAAAGAATATTGTGAACAACTCTAGCTCACAAATATGATAATCTAAAAAATGAACCAGCTCCTTTTAAGACGCAACTTACCGAACTCATACAAGGATATATAGATCATGTGAATAGTCCTACATCTATTAAAGAAATCAATAATTAATGACCTTCCAAAACAGAAAGCACCAGGCACAGATGGGTTTACTGGTGAATTCTACCAAAAACTTAAGGAAGAAATGATACCAGTTATCTGATCTCTTCCACAAAACAGAAGCTAGGGAACACTTCCTAACTCATTCTACGAGACCAGAATTTCCCTAATACCAAAACTAGACAGAGACATTACAAGAAAGGGAAAGTATTAGGTTGACCAAAAGTGTCATTTGTTTTTTTCTGTAAGATGCTCTAGTAGCACTTAGCTGTCTTTAACTTCATTCGAAGCAATTTTGTTAGATTGTCTGTGACAGCTGTCATATCAGCGTGCATTTAAAACAAGACTTATCAAAATTGGTGAATTTTTGTGTAACCATTTTAATATTGAAGATGGAAGGAAAAAAAGCAACATTTTCAGCATATTATGCTTTACTATTTCAAGAAAGGTAAAAAATGCAACGAAACGCAAAAACAGATTTGTGCAGTGTATGGAGAAGGTGCTGTGCCTAATTGACTATGTCAAAAGTGCTTTGCGAAGTTTCGTGCTGGAGATTTCTCACTGGATGATGCTCCACAGTCAGGTAGAGCAGTTGAAGTGGACAGATCAAATCGAGACATTGATTGAGAACAATCAATGTTATACCACTCGGGAGATAGCTGACATACTCAAAACATCCAAGTCAAGCATTGAAAATCATTTGCACCAGCTTGGTTATGTTAATCGCTTTGATGTTTGGGCTCCGCATAAGTTAAGTGAAAATAAACCTTCTTGACCGTATTTCCGCATGCAATTCTCTACTTAAACGCAACAAAAACGTTCCATTTTAGAACAAATTGTGACGGGCGATGAAAAGTGGATACTGTACAATAATGTGGAACAGAAGAAATCGTGGGGCAAGCAAAATGAACCACCACCAACCACACCAAAGGCTGGTCTTCATCCAAAGAATGTGATGTTGTTTATATTGTAGGATTAGAAGGGAGTCC
The DNA here is from genome assembly GCF_005190385.1 of Monodon monoceros. Classification (NCBI taxonomy): domain Eukaryota; kingdom Metazoa; phylum Chordata; class Mammalia; order Artiodactyla; family Monodontidae; genus Monodon; species Monodon monoceros. The sequence continues at coordinate 58,633 of NW_021703769.1, forward strand.
TCTATTCTGAGCTCCTTCCAGAAAACCAAACGATTAATTCCAACAAGTATTGCTCCCAATTAGGCCAAGTGAAAGCAGCACTCAACAGAAAGCGAAAAGCGTCCACAATTAGTCAACAGAAAATGCATAATATTCCATCAAGATAATGCAAGACCGCATGTTTCTTTGATGACCAGGCAAAACTGTTACAGCTTGGCTGGGAAGTTCTGATTCATCTGCCATATTCCCCAGATATTGCACCTTTGGATTTCCATTTATTTAGGTCTTTACAAAATCTCTTAATGGAAAAATTTTCAATTCCCTGGAAGACTGTAAAAAGCACCTGGAACAGTTCTTTGCTCAAAAAGACAAAAAGTTTTGGGAAGATGGAATGATGAAGTTGCCTGGAAAATGGCAGAAGGTAGTGGAACGAAAGAGCGAATACATTATTCAATAAAGGTCTTTGTGAAAATGAAAAATTTGTCTTTTATTTTTACTTAAAAACTGAAGGCACTTTTTGGCCAACCCAATACAAACCAATATCTCTCATGAGCATAGACACAAAAATCCAATATGTACAAATTGAATCCAATAATATATAGAATGAATTACACACCACGACCAAGTGCAGTTTACTCCAGGGATACATTTAACATTTCAAAGTAATCCATCACATCAACAGGCTAAAGAAGAAAAATCTTATGATCATATCAATTTTGGATATGAAATCGGATTTTGTTAGATGCAGAAAAAGCATCTGACAAAATCTAATACCCATTCACTATAAAGACTCTCAGCAAACTAGAATTAGAGGGGAACTTTCTCAGCTTAGTAAAGAACATCTACAGAAAACCCACAACAAACATCATACTGGATGAGAAAATAGATACTTTCCCATAACACTGGGAATAAGGCAAGAATGTTCTCACCACTTCTCTTCAACATTGTACTAGAAGCTCTAGCTAATCCAATAAGACATGAAAAGGAGAGAAAAGGTGTGCAGATTTGGAAGGAAGAAATAACTGTCTTTGTTCACAGATGACAAGATTGTCTACATAGAATATACCCCCAAAATCTATTAAAATAAACAAACAAAAACCTCCTGAACTAATAAATGATTATAGCAAGGTTTCAGCATACAATGTTAATATACAAAAATCTATCGCGTTCCTACTTACCAGCAATGGACAACTGGAATTTGAAATTAAAAACACAACATTTACATTAGCACCAAAACAAACAAACAACAACAACAAAAAAAACCTTAGGTATAAATCTAACCCAAAAAAGTACAAGATGGATAAGAGGAAAACTACAATACTCTGATTAAAGAAATCAAGGAAAACCTAAATAAATGAACAGATATTCCATGTTCACAGATAGGAAGACCCAATGTTGTTAAAATGTCAGTTCATCCCACATTGATCTGTAGATTCAATGCAATCCAGTCAAAATCCCAGCAAACTATTTTGTGGATATCAACAAACTGATTTAAAGTTTATGTGGAAAGGCAAAAAAAAAAGAATATCTGACACAATATTGAAGGAGAAGAATAAAATTGGAGACTGACAGTACTCGACTTCAAGACAATTTAAAGTTACAGTAATGAAGACAGTGTGGTATTGATGAAAGAATAGACAAATAGATCAACAGAACAGAATAGAGGGCCCATAAAAAGACCTGCACAAATACAGTCAACTGTTTTTTGACAAAGGAGCAAATCAATTCAATGGAGAAAGGATAGTGTTTTCAACAAATGATGCTAGAACAACTGGACATACAGATACACAAAAAAGGATCTAGACACAAACCTCACAATTATCACATAAAAGTTCTAGAAGATGATATAGAAGAAGACGTGGGTGACTTTTGGCTTGGCGATGATGTTTTACATACAACATCAAAGACAGTATTCATGAAAGAAACAATTGGTAAGGTTGATTTCTTTTTTTTTTTTTTTTTTGGTTGCACTGGATCTTAGTTGAGGCAGGCGGGCTCTTTAGTTGCGGCTCACCAGCTCCCTAGTTGTGGCATGCGAACTCTTAGTTGTGGCACGCATGTGGGATCTAGTTCCCGGACCAGGGATCGGACCCGGGTCCCCTGCATTGGGAGCGCAGAGTCTTAACCACTGTGCCACCAGGGAAGTCCCAGTAAGGTGGATTTCATTACAATTCAAAACTTCTGCTCTGTGAAAGACACTATTAAGAGAATGAAAGGATAAGCCAAAGACTGAGAGAGACTATTTGCAAAACACATAACTTATAAAGGACTTGTATCCAAAATATATAAAGAACTCTTAAAACTCAACAACAACAGAAGCCAAATAATCCAATTTAAAAATGGGCCAAAGACCTGAATAGATGCCTCAGCAAAAAAAGACATACAGAGGGCAAATAAGCATATAAAAGGATGTTCAACATCCTATGTCATCAGGGAAATGCAAATTAAAACAACGAGATACACTACACACCTGTTACAACGGCTAAAACCCAAAACACTGACAACACCAGATGCTGGTAAGAATATGGAGTAACGGGAACTCTCATTCATTGCTTGTAGGAATGCAAACTAGTGCAGCCACTTTGGAAAACATTTTGGCGGTTTCTTACAAAGCTAAACAGTCTCATTAGATACAGCAGTCTCCCTGGTATTTACCCAAAGGAGTTGACAACTTACGTACACACAAAAACCTGCACACGAATGTTTACAGCAGCTTTATTCATAATTGCCAATTTTTGTGCACAACTGTGGTACATCCCAACTATGGAATGTTATTATTCAGCACTAAAAAGAAATGAGCTGTCAAGGCATGAAAAGACAGGGAGGAACCTTATGCTATTTCTAAATAAATGAAAGAAACCAGTCTCAAAAGGCTACAGACTGTGTGATTACGTACATACTGTATGATATGACATTTTGGAAAGGGTGAAACTGTAGAAATAGTAGAAAGATTAGTGGTTGCCAGGGATGGGGTTGGGGGAAGGGGGGATAAATAAACAAAGCACATAGGGTTTTTAGGGCAGTGAACCTATTCTGTGTGATACTGTAATGGTGGCTATATGACATATGCATTGTCAAAACTCACAGAATGTACAACCCCAAGAGTGAACCCTAATGTAACTTATGGTCTTTAATAGTGTATCAATATTGGTACATCAGTTGTAACAAGGTACCACATTAATGCAAGATGTTAATAATAGGGGAAACCGTGTGCAGGGGAGAGAGGGCATACGGGAAGTCTCTGTACTACCCCCTATTTTCTGTAAACATAAAACTACTCGCAAAAATGAAGTATATTAATTTTTTTTAAAAGGAGATGAAATTTTTTTCAGACATACAAAAGCTAGAAGCAGCAGCAGACCCGCACATGTGTCAACAACAAATCAGCCCTTGCCATGGGCACTTGCCAGCCACGTCTGCAAAGATTAAGTCCTGTGCTGCTCCTGCAGCGGCAGCTGCAGACCTTCGACACCCCCGAAAGGAGCTCAGGGCGGAGAGCAGAGATGAGGGGCTCTGTGCTCCGGGAAAAAGTGGCAGAACAGGTCTTCAGACAGTTAGATATTTCCAGGAGCCAATTTTATGAGCCCAATTCTTGCATCTCCTCATATCTAGAAAAGCACTAAAACCCTTCATGGTGATGTCTGCTCCTTGTGACTAGCAGAAACCTTCTGCAAAAAAAATGTGTTTGATTGCATGTGCTTCCCCTTCACCAAAATCACATCTATACTGACCTTCCCCCCCACCTCTTTGGAGCGGTTTCTCAGAGATATCTGGGATACTGTCTCCCGGGCTGCAGTCCTCATTTTGCCCCCAAAAAAACTTAACTCGCAACTCTCACGTTGTGCATTTTTTTAAGTTGACACATGAAATGATAAAGTGAGTTTTTCATGCAGAAAGCAAACAATAACAGATGGAAATACAGATCTACACAAAAGAATGAAGAGCCCTGGAAGTGCTAACTGTGTGGGTAAATATATAAGATTATTTTTTAGTGTGCCTCGGTCCTGGACAAGGACGTCACTTCTCACTTTACCTACTTCAGTGCTGTTTTTACTATGGACAAGAATTGCCTTTGCAATTACAGTAACTAAAACATGCCTCCCCCACCCCACCCCACCCCCAGCCCCGCTTCCAACGTCTCCTCCAACGGAGGGGGAAGGGCTCACGTCCACTCTCCGCATCTGGGGCCTCGGAGTGAGATTACTGCCCACAGACGCATCAGACTCCACTGGGGGGGGGGTCAAGGAGGGGGCCTCAGAGCAAGTGAATGCTGTTACACCTGGACCTTCTCTCCTGCCTCTGGCCATCTGTGAAGTGAGGCAGGACGGATCGCATCCCAGGGCCAGGCCATAGCAACGACGAGACCCGATATTGACCACAAGGCGTCGCCGCTGCACTGTTGTGTTGAGAGCGTCCAAACTAGGTCATCTGAGAAGAGAAAAAAGTTTGTTCTTCTTCATTTTAAGCCATTCGTAGCCATTTGTGGTGGAATTAGCCACAGTTTCAGACATGAGTTGAGGCTTCTCTGCTATTTGTACTATGTTTGATGTTGATCTGAAATTATTGGTGAACTCAAATGTATTCATATAAGTAAAATGACTGGGAAGGGATTCTGAAAAATAACTTCTCATCTTAAAACAAACGACCTTAATAAAAGGTTAGCAATGCCTGGGCACAGGAATCTTCAATGATTACTTTTATGTGTCCACTTGACTAGGTTATGGTGCCCAGATATTTGGTCAAATACCAGTTAGGTGTTACCATGAGGGTAGCTTTTAAACGTGGTTCACATTTACATCAGTAAACTTTGAATAAAGCAAATTACCCATCAGAATGGAGGGCCTCAGCCATGCAGCTGAGGCCCTAAGAGCAAAGATGGAGATCCCACTCACCACCCTCTCACTGCCACTCACCTCCAGACATCAAGACCTCTGGGTCTCCAGGCTGTTGGCCTGCCCTACAGATTGCAGACTTGCCCCCCCACATTGTGTGAGCCAGTTCCTGGAAATAAACCACTCTCCATATATAGATATAGATGTACGGGTATAGATAGATACACATGATATGGATATAGATACGGATACGGATATAGATAATAGATATAGATATGGATACGGATATAGATATAGACATAGATATAGATATGGATACGGATATAGATATAGATACGGATACAGATACAGATATAGATACAGCTGATATAGGTATCTCCTCTTGGTTCTGTTTCTCTGGAGAACCCTGGCTAATACAGCGTCCTGACCCAGAAGTGGTAGCAGATCAGGGCCCAGAGGTCTGTCTACAGGACACCTGGGGCAGAAGCACCCTGAGGTGCTGACACCCGCATTTCTTAGGGTGCCGTTCCCAGGATTCGAGGCGCCCCTTCCCCTTAGCCAGCTCTCACTGTGTTTTATGATTTATGAGAGGGAAAGCTTGCGGGGACAGCGTGAGCGGGTAGCAGCCTTAGAGACATGGGGCCAGCCTGGGAAGAGCAAACTCCAGAACCTCTGGCTGCAGCTGTCAGTGGACAAGACCAGTTGCCAGTGCAGGTGGCAGCAGCAGTCGTATTCACCCTGCGGGCACCAGGTGGGTGGCAGTTAGACTTTGCAGACAGGAGTGCCCTGGGTGGCGCCTCCAAACCCAGGGCTTAGCTGGCAGCTGTGGTCAGACATCAGGTGTCTGGTAACCCACGAGGGGCAGATCTTGGAGCCAGGAGTGGTGGCTGGTGCTGATGGGGGGTGCAAGAAGGAGAGGCAGGCTAGAGGGTGTCCGCAGAGCATCAGGGGTGGCATGTGGCCCAGGGCCTGGGCTCCCGCTCGCTCCCTCCCACTCTCCTTCAGCAGCATGTGCTGTGGACCCCTTTACAGAGAAGGAAACTGAGGCACAGGGGCTGGAAGTGTCCTGCTCAAGGTTCCCAGGTATGAGACGGGCCTGGACTCAAACCAGAGAGCTGACACCTGTGCTAACGTATCGGAAACCAGGAGCCCCCGTGAGGGGCATCTCGGCATACTCTTAACTCATGTCCATCTGCTGCCCCTCACCACTGTCCAGACGTACTTCCTGGGCCCTCCTCCAACCCTACAAATCCCCCACCCTGCTGAGCATGAGTTCTGTGCTTGGCTGCCCACGGCCACACCAGTCTGACCCTCAGCCTCCGCCAGAGCAGCATGGGGGCTCCGGGTGACACTCCACTTAAAGGGTTTAGGTGACTGAACAATGTTCGAAGACCGCCAGTCCCGACCCAGGGCTCCAACGTGCAGGGCAGCAGCAGCATCCCCTCCCCCACACCACTGGCCACCCAGGGGCACATAAACCTGTTGGGGGTACCCTAGGGCCCCTCTAGCATGAGTGCGGGGTGGGTGTGGATGGCCCCTGGGGCAGAGCTCTGTGGCCGGGGTGGGGGGTGAGCCTTGAGGCCTGGAGCACATCACCACCACTGTGAACCCCTCTCACAGATGCCTCTGAGCTGGCTTCCCAGGGACATGCGATGGCAGGGGTGGGGTGTCCAGATGTCTCAGGGCAGCCTGCTCCCCATCGCAGTGCACACACTTGTCTCAGCGCGTCTGCCCCCTGAACTGAGGAGGAAACTGCCGCACAGAGGGTCGACCTGCCCAGGGCCTGGGCCGCTCTGAGTGCTGTTCACAGGACACGTGGCGACCGTGAGCTGGGAAGTATCCCTGCTGCACTAAAGAATTTGCGGTGGGCTGTGGGCCAGGGAAAGAACCCCTCTGAACGTGCACACATGATTTCTCAATTTAAAGTTGTCTGGACTCTAAAAGGCCCCTAGACTCAGCACTTTAAGAAGGAAACACGTTTGAGGGTCTGGTGGTGATCCCAGACCCCAGCTTGGCAGGAATCACGTGGGACAGACCTTCCCCCACCCAGGGTCAGCACAGGGGATGAGGCCAGGAGGCCGCTGTAACCTCTGGGAACAGCATGAATGTGGAGGGGCCTCCAGGGAGGGTACAGTGTGAAGGTGGCTCTGGAATGATCAGGAAGGTTCTGGAAAACGTGGTCCCAGGGCAAGGACCATGTCTTACTCCTCTCTGCCTCTGACTGAAAATGCGTGCATCGGAGGAGACCGCCTTTTGGCGTCCAGAGAAGACATCTTGGACAAGCCTGGCCGCCCTTGAGGGAAACCCATGGCTACCCCAGTGACAGTGAATCCTCACCGGACAACAACTGGAGAGGGGCCACTCTGACAGCAGGTCTGGCCTGCCTGGTGGCTGCCACCATCCCCAGCTCACAGTGAAGGAGGAGCCTCTCCAGGAGGCTCCAGAAAGAGGAGATCAGAACATGTGGCTGGTCCGTCCTCCTCCCGTCGGACGGCATGGACTGTGAACCTGGCAGTAAAGCTGAGAAGGGAATCTCCTGGGCCTGGTGGCCCCAGACCCCTGACGTCCAGGTGGGGCCCCTGCGGCTACGTCAACCTCTTTGTCCGAGACACAGAGGCCAGCTTCCACCTGGCTCCCCCCACACTGCAATGGGGCAGTGTACCTTGGGCCACACTACAGACAAGCTGATCTGCAAAGAGCCTTCTCATTCTGGAAAAAAAAAAGACCCCGTCTGTAATTAGCCCGAGGTGAAGGGAGACAAATACTTTCTCTTTGTAGCCCCTCCGTCATGTTTGAAAGCAAAGTTATTTATAAATCAGAAGCACTGATTGCTTTTCTCTCAGAGCTTAGCACCCTGGAAGGAGGGACCAGAGCTCCTCTGGAGTTCACCGTGGAGCCACCTGTCAGGGAGGGTTAGGCTCAGGGTCTTTCCCTTGACGGTCCAAGCAGGTCTGGGGACTTCTTAACTCCTGGGGCTCCTGCCAGGCGTGGCTCCCACCTGTGGGCTGCTCCTAGCTGAGGTGTCCAGGGGCACAACTGGATCCTCCTAATTCAGACCCAGGGCCCTGGGCCCACCTCCTGCCCCATGCAGCCACCCCTCTCCCCACTCTGGCATGATCTAGGGGGCACCCTGCTCAGCCTTCCTGTGGCAGGTGGGACATCCAAGTGGAGACCCAGAAGGTGCTAGAACTGGGAAAGGCAGGCCTGGGGAACAGTGTGGGCATTCTCTGCACGTGGCACACTCTTGTAGGGATGGTGAGAAAGGGAGGGGAGAGGCCAGGAGGAGACCCAGGGCAGCTTCTGCGGGGCGCAAGGGGGACAGGCTGGAGGAGGGCACAGAGGGGGAGGGATGGAGGGAGCCATAAAAGGCGCTGGAAGGGTAGAAGCCAGGCTTCAGTGGCCCACACACCCTAGACCAGAGGGGACAGGGAGAGGGGCAAGGCTAGCAGGGGCGGGGTCTGGGGGGCAGAAGGGACCGCAGGGGCCTGTCCCTAGGGTCAGCTGCCAGCACTGGTGGTGTGCCCACGATCGTGGATCCCCTGGCACCCCTATGTGTTTTAACCTGACGGGCACTTGGCTGAGGTGGGGGCTGGGATTCTCTCGGAGAAGCCACCTCCTATTTCACGGAGGAGCAAAGAGAAAGGCAACGCCGTAACACCTGCAGACCCGTATGGCAAGGTTTGGACCCGTATCGCCCAGTGTTAGGAAACCCTCCACATCCACAGCTGTAACAGCCTCTACGGAGCCATGAGCCTTAGGGGTGCAGTGGTTAAGGGGAAAGTCTCTCCTGCAATCATGGGGTGGCATCAACACAGCCTCCACACACAGCCTGATGTTCACCCACTTGGGGCGTTACCTGTGGGTCCAGGTAAGGAGGGCAGGTAGACACGCCTATCTACATTGGCACCCTCTCAAAACCTGGCTAAAGTGACAGTTTTTAAGGTATAAACTGGCAGGCAACAAACACATGAAAGGATGCTCAACATCACTAATCATTAGAGAAACGCAAATCAAAACCGCAGTGAGGTGTCACCTCCCAGCAGTCAGAACGGCCATCAGCAAAAATCTAGAAACAATAAATGCTGCAGACGGTGTGGAGAAAAGGGAACCCTCTTGCACTGCTGGTGGGAATGTGAATTGATACAGCCACTATGGAGAACAGTATGGAGGTTCCTTGAAAAACTACAAATAGAGCTACCATATGGCCCAGCAATCCCACTCCTGGGCATATACCCTGAGAAAACCATTAATTCAAAAAGAGTCATGTACCACGATGTTCACTGCAACACTATTTACAATAGCCACGACATGGAAGTCCAAGCTATTAGGAGGGACAACCTAAGTGTCCATCAACAGATGAATGGATAAAGAAGATGTGGCACATACATACAATGGAATATTACTCAGCCATAAAAAGAAATGAAATTGAGCGATTTGCAGTGAGGTGGATGGACCTAGAGTCTGTCATACAGAGTGAAGTAAGTCAGAAAGAGAGAGACAAATACCGCATGCTAACACATATATATGGAATCAAAAAATATATATGGTTCTGAAGAACCTAGGGGCAGGACAGGAATAAAGACGCAGACGTAGAGAATGGACTTGAGGACACGGGGAGGGGGAAGGGTAAGATGGGACGAAGTGAGAGAGAGGTATGGACATATATACACTACCAAATGTAAAACAGCTAGCTAGTGGGAAGCAGCCACACAGCACAGGGAGATCAGCTCGGTGCTTTGTGACCACCTAGAGGGGTGGGATAGGGAGGGTGGGAGGGAGACGCAAGAGGGAGGAGATATGGGGACATATGTCTATGTACAGCTGATTCACTTTGTTATAGAGCAGCAACTAACACACCAGTGTAAAGCAATTATACTCCAATAAAGATGTTTAAAAAAAAAAAGGTATAAACTGGCAGGAATGGGAAGATGGAAGAGGAGACAACAATGTGATTCAGAAGGCAGAAAAGACACCGATATGCAGTGGACGACTTAGCAGACCCCAAACCCGAATTATAGCTAGAGTGTGGGAAGCTCAGAGCCAAGGCCATCCGCACCTCAGAACCCGGGTACCTGGCAGATTCAGGTGATGCTGGAGAAGGAAGAAAGGGCCTGTAACAAAGATGGCTGGTGGCAAGTGTCTCTGAGAGCTGGGGAACGCTCCCCTCCCTCAGGATAAAGCCTTGAGTTTTATTCTCTGCAGGGTGTAAAAGAAGGGTCTGCAGGCTGGGAGAGGAGGCCTGGCTGTGGATGAGGTCCCCACCCCAAAAATAAATCCTAAGAGAGCATATGCCAATGACACCAAGACCTTCCCCAACCCTGGACCCCAGGAGGCTGGTGGCTGAGGCAGACCCTCCAAGCAGGAGGTGGGATCAGCTTTTTGGGGGGTGAACAGCTAATGTCATCATTAGACTGTGGGACCATACAACCTTCTAGCGGCACGGTGCTGCTGCATCTGCTTGAAGCCAGAGGGGCTGCCGTGGACCCTCTGCCCACAGCATCACACACAGACACCAGCAGGTAAGTGCAGAGCCCCACTCAAGCCCAGGTCTGCTGACACCACAGTGGACAAAGCCTCAGAAGCCCAGGATATCATCGTGGATGGAAGCCGAGAGATACTGAGGACCCAGAAGCCCGAGGCCAGGCTGCCTAGTACCTCCCAGAATCCTGGAGCCGGAGAACAGCTTGGAAAGCCTACAGGTCTTATAGAGCAAAGCAGCCTCCTGAGTGCTGTGGTTCTTCAACATCAGGGTCCTACACGCCAGCATCCGTGCCCACGGTGCTACCTCTCCAGGAAGCCCCCTCTCCTCCAATCCACCTGCCACATCCGGCACACGGCCTCTGAGAGGCCTTCCGAGATCCCACACTCCAGGGGAATGCCCTTGGCCCACCTGGCCAGCCATGGGCCTGAGCAGCCCTGAGGGTAAGGCTGAGTCCATCTTTGCTGGAGCCCAGGCCCAGGGCCAGTCCAGGGCTGGTTTGGAGCTGACCTCTCCCCAGGCTGTCCTTTCGCTGTGGCCCACCTGCCCCCCAATTATGCATACAGGACTTCACTGAGATGCGGCTCGTGGAGGGAGCCTCTGGCCCGCCCCTGCCCGCACCCTCCACAGCCCCTCTGTCCCCCCACATCTGTGCACTCACCTGCTCTGGACGCTGACCTCTGGGGCCCTCTTCCCAGCCGTGTTGTCTTTGTTGTTCTTTGGACCAACCAGGTTCTGCAGAGCCCACGGGCAGAGCTTACCGCAACGAAGCCAGCTGGAGACCTGCGTGGCAAGTGCGCCGGCACCCAACCGTCACCTCCACGGGCACCAGCGCTTCTCACGTTGCTGGAGCCCTTGGAAATCTCTGCTGAGGCCGTGCCGTGTGGCGCTGGGGAGAGGTTCTGGCTGAACTGGTGCCAGGTCGGGGTGCGGTAAGCTGGGTCCCCCGAAGCGCAACGTTTCGGAGTCAGGAGGCTAAGAGGCCCGCTAAACCCTTGGCAGGGAGCGGGCGAAGCCCGGGGAGAGGGTGGGAGCAGGGTGTCGCGCGTGGGACGGACATGGCCCTTCGCCCGTTCTTCCGCAGTCCTGGCCTCTGCTCGTCTCCTGCCAACTCTCATGCCTCCAGAACGCTGTCACCCCAGCATCTGCGTGCTGACACAGATGAGTACCAACCCGGACCACTGGTTCCCTGTGCCCCCCCGGGGAGCCCCTCCTCAAGGCTGCACAGGTTCCACGCACTGTCACATGCTCTGGTCCCCACAGCCGGCAGCTGAGGCCCTCCAGAGCCTCAACTGTCCAGCTGGGACGGGTCTTGGAAGTGAGGCCCAGAATTCCTAAGAATCTCCCTTCGTTCTCAATTCGGGTGGGAGCTCCAGTTTGCCCTCAAGGGCCAGATTCCCAGTGAGGTCAAAGTTTGTTGACAGTTCAGGTTGAATGTGACCAGAAGCCCCAAATCTAAGTCTTACCTGGGAGAGCCCCGCCTGACACAAAAGGGTAAAGCAGTGAGGAGCCACTACAGCCATCGCCACCTTCAGGTATGGCTGAATCCAGGAGCTCTGTCTGCCTCCCCCTCCCACCTCCACCTTTCTCTCTCCCCCTCCCAGCTCTGCCTCCCTCCTAAATGTCCAAACTCCCTCCTCTGCAGATGGCTCCCTCCGGCAGCCAGGAGAGGTGGCCTTGGGCAGCCCCCATTTCACACCCCCAGTCTAGCAACCCCAGCAGGAAGACTTCTTCTGACCCTAAGAGAAAACTCTGATTTACACATGCAGGTCTGTGACTCAGACCTTGGGGGGGAGGGCGGTTCCACAAAGGAGATGTGGGTTCCACGTGTAGCATCAAGGAGAGCCCACCCACCATCCACTCCCCAGGAAGGTGACCCCTAGAGCTCTCGGGACAGAGACGGCACCCTCACCAGACACAGCTCCCACTCGCAGTCAGAGTGGACTTTTATTAGGAAATCACCCTGCAGACACACTGAGAAGTGCTGTGCTGTGGGTTCAACGTTTCCTGAGGAAGGAGAATCACAGTATCAGAGCTGTCAGAGGGACGGGAGCCTAGAGCGGGCAGCTGCTCAGGGAGGCCTGCGGCCAGCACCCCTCACAGCAACAGGACTCAGCCATCAAGAACCGGCACACAGACGCGACACAAGAAACACGCCAGAGCACACACGTCTGCACTACGCTTAAATAAACAATAAATACAGAATTCCATTTGCTGTCGTCCGCGCCTGAAACCAAAGGAGCCAAAAGGGATGAAGAAAACCAAAAAGTCGTTCTTTCCATTGGACCGAGGGGGAAATATCCCCAAATTATCAAAATTCCTGTTACAAAATACTTTTTTAAAATTCCATTATTAAAAGAATAAATAACAAAATATATAAAAAATAACTCAGTTGCATTAAAATCATAACTAGAAGTTACAGCAAGATTTTTCGTGTGGCCTATCGCATAGTGAAATCGTTAATTTCGCTTTGATTTCATTGATTTCCCTCTCGTGTGTCCTAGTGTGGGATCTAGGTAAAATAGTATAAAATTAATAAATAAAAATGTTAAATAAATAGCAAACATTAACATAAGAGGTTGTGAATATAAATACTTACATTTTGACAAAATTAAATAATTTACAGAATAATTAAACTAACTACTTTCTTATTTCTTCCAGGAAGTGCAATTTCTCTACTTTTAAATACTAACTTGGAATCGCAGTCACAGTTGATTTGGACTCTATTTACACGTTAGGAACATTGTGTTTTTAACACATTAAATCAAAATTTACCTTCTTTCTAATCTCGAATGGATCTAAAAAGAAGTGACACCTTGGTGGTCTCTAGTTAGGAACTTATCCCCTGACCTCGCTGACACTGTCCCCACCTCAGTAAAGCTCAGCCATGACCCGGGTGGTGGGCGGGTCACGGGCCACGTGGGCACACAGAGAGCCAGAGGCCCTGGCCTTGACCCCAACATGGGTCTAAAGGCCACAGCCTCGAGGGAGCCAAACCCCGAGCACAGGGTCTGCAGGCTCAGCCGGGGGTGCTTCCATGTGGAGCTGGCGCTGTCTTTCAGGGGGTCCTGGGCCAGCTTCCTCGAGGCCTACTCCTAACCTACCCTCTGGAACGCTGTTCTCTTCCACCCTTAACGTAAAAACTGAATTAAAGGACAACAGGAAACACACTTGCCACGCGGCCTCACCGCGCAGGCGCACTGGCCGCCCCAGGCTGGCTCATCACACGCACCACCGCCCGGCCGGGCTGCCCTCTCGGCCTTGACAGACAAAGGAGTACTGTGGCTGCAGCTCCAAAACTTCCCTGAGAACCTGGTCCTTGAGTTTCCCCTGGAGACTTCGAGCTTTCAGAAGCAAAAATAAATCACTTTGTAATACTTCACGCCCCGCACTCGTGTGGAGAGGTCAAGGCCTCTGGCCCGGCGAGCGCATCGCATCGAGGGAGACACGGATTTCCAGGCACCCCTCTGGGTAAACCCCCCGAGGCCGCCCTGGGCTGCCAACTAGAAGTCACTGTGAGTTGGGAATCTCCACTGGGAGGGCAGGGCAAGGGAGGTAAAAGATGGAGGCAAGTCGGGGTACCCCCGGTGCCCCGGATCAGCACGAGGGCTCCTCACACGAGGAGGACTAGACCTGGATGCCCCTCACGGCCTGCTTGATGCTCTCGAGGAGGTCCTTGTTCTCGGGGTTCTGGTAGCACTCCTGGTTGGAGTACATGTCGGTGAGGGTGCTTACATAGGCATCAAAATTCTGTTCGCATATTGGCTCCTAGAGAACAGAACCAGGTTAGCGAGGCCCATCCGTGCAGGGGGCCCCAGGGTTTCCAGAAGCAAGGGAAATCGATGGGGGAACTCTCGGACCCACACGCCCATGCCACCAGAGACAAGCCCACGGACCCACCACGGGCAGCACTCGGGCTGAGACAGCCACAGCCCAGGCTGCTCAGGGTGTTACAGCCACCATGGCCAGCTGTCTGCCCAGGCAGAATCCCCAGCTCAGGGCCCCTCCAGCAAGACCCCAGAGGCAGAGGGGCGCCCTCCCTCCCAAGAGCCCGAGGACGTGGCTGCCACGGGGCTGCTGCTACCTACCATGTGCGGAAGGCGGATGTTGGCAAGACTTTGGATGAGGGCTTGGCTCAGGCCGGACAGCTCCAGGAACAGGGCTTCGTTCTGCTCCTCGATGAGCCTGTTCTCCTCCTCGATGTTCTTCAGGCTCCTCTCCATGGACGAGATCTGCGCCAGACAGAGACGGGAGCTGCCTTCCGACGCATCCGCCCGGGAGCGCACGGGGTGTGCCCGCTGGGCCACGCCTCACGTCCCTCTGTGAGAGGGTGAGGAGGCAGAGGCCCTGCCACAAGTGAGGGCTGGCAGCACCCTGGTCCCTGGGTGGAGGAGGGGATGCAGTGACTGAGCCAGGGCGGGGGTGCCACGGCTTTATGTGCCCCACGGGGTGGAGAGGAGCACAGACTGAGGCACCTGGGCTCAAGTCCCAGCTGCTACTAGCTTCCCGTTCTTCCTCTCTGGTAGGGACACTGTACACACCTTGTGGGACGTCCACCTGCCTTTGGGTTTCCCCCACCAGAAAGACCAACCAAGTGCCTTATTAAAGCTGTGAAGGTGGGCTTCCCTGGTGGCGCAGTGGTTGAGAGTCTGCCTGCTGATGCTGGTGGACGCGGGTTCGTACCCCGGTCCAAGAGGATCCCGCATGCCGCGGAGCAGCTGGGCCCGTGAGCCATGGCCGCTGAGCCTGTGCGTCCGGAGCCTGTGCTCCACGGCGGGAGAGGCCACAACAGTGGGGCCCGTGTACAGAAAAAAAAAAAAAAAAGTAAAGCTGTGAAGGCAAGCAAAGCAGCCCGCTGCAGCTCTCTGCAACTCACGGCGGAGTGGAACCAGCACACCAGAGAGCATCCTGGGATTTCTGGCACAAACACTTCTCCTTCTCTGGACCCAGCAGGGCACTAGGAGGGAGCCTGGAAGTTCTCCCAGGGGCTCTAAGGGTTCCACATGGAACAGCAGAGGACGGTGATGACAGGGCTCATGGCCATGGGCAGTCTCACCTGCTCTAGGTGCCACAGGCACCACATGAGTCTCAGGGTGAGCAGAACCCTGTGCAGAGGGTCACCACCCCATGGGGAAGGTGGGAGAGAAGCCCACCACGGGGCCTGGACCAGAGGAGACATGCTTGGGAGGGCAGCCCCCAGCCTCACTGCATCTCAAAGGAGCCTCAGGGCAGAGGCAATCTCATGCAGTGTGTGTGACACACCAAGCCACCCCTCAGGGGCAGGATGGCGAGCCGCCGTTTAGGAGGCTACGGCTCTGTGACCTGCGGCTGAGAAGCATCACTCTCTCGCCGCCTAGTGACAAGCCTTTGGCTTTAAAAAAGTTTTGAGTAGAGGTCTGGAGCCTGCCTTCTCTGCCTGAGCCCTCCTGCGGGGCACACAACTCAAAACTCCCCGGACGGGAAGGGGAACTCCAAGTCCTTCCAAAAGGACGATAGTGAATAATCTGTCTATAAATAGGTGGGCATTGGCAAATAAAGAGAAATCAGAGGTGCTTCCCAAGGGTGTTGACACTGGGAGATCCCTTGGACTTTGAGAAGGAAAGGAGCAGGGAGGTATGGGGGGGACAGCCACCCAGTGGGGTGTCTCGGTCCCCAGAGACAGCCCCTGCACCCCTTCTCTGCTTCCACTGCCTGTGAATGTGGAGAAGACGTTGCACAGCAGAACAAAACTCCCTCCAGATCCTCATGGGCTGATGCTCTTTTTACACCAGTTCCTGGGTAACAGGAGGTCAGCGTAGAGGCCCGTCTGCCAGGGGAAGGAGGGGCGGCACAAGTCATGTGGACTCCAACATCTCACACTTCCCATTCACCCCCTCTGCCCTCCAGTTCCGCAGGGCCAGGTCACCTCCTTGTCCTTGGGGACGTGGCTGTGTGCGGCCTCCCCTTCTGTGCCCCTAGCTCTGCTCCGGCCCCCACTCAGCAGCCAAGGGAAGGGCATGGTCTTCTTTTCAAAATAGACCATCACCGTTCTTTGCAGGTTTTTGTTCTTGTTTTTTTCTGGTTGCAAATGTTCGATTTGGGGAAATCAGAGAGGTAGGATGCAGACACCTAAAGTAACGTGTAACCCTGTCCCTCAGCACAGCAGTTCTTTCTGGGTCGGACACCGTGCTCACCGCTTTCCTCGTAGAAATGCATTCACCTTACAACAAATGAATGCAGTAGGTTCTCTTATTATCTCCACGCTACCTGGGAGGACATCCAGGTACGGATCAGATGAGAGCCTCACAAGGTCACAGAGGTGGTTTGTGGCAGCGCTGGGCTAGAACCCAGCACCAGCCGGGCTCTGAGGACCCACACTGGGGTTCTGCTCCTACTAACCAACGGGACCAACAGCCACCAGCACCTCAGGACTCCTGACGCCGCTGAGCAGAGCACGCGCTGAGCAGAAGCTGGACAAGGCGCTGGGCTCCCCGCACACTCCCCAGAAGAGGAGGCCGAGGACGGGAAGGACATCCTTGGGTTGGAGGGCGGGGCGGGGGCAGGTAGGCAGCACCACCCACCTGGGACTGCAGCTGCACCATGGCGGCCTCCATCTCGGAGTTGGACTCGTTCAGGTCTCGAATCTCCTGGTTCAGCTGCTTGATCTCCTCGTCGCTGTCCAGCACTGCCCCAGAGAGAAACCTCAGTCGCGGCTCTCGCAAGCGGCGGTCGGCCGAGACCTGATTTCTAGATGGACCCAGGTACCCCCTTCCCAAGCAGAAGCCCTGGCTCATGGCCCACATCTCAGGCTGGGAAAGATGGCCTTCAGGACTAGTAGACGTGTGTCAGCTGTTTGCCTCCTGGCCCTGGGTCTTGGTGGGAAAATAGACGCCTCCTGGGCAAGTGTTAATTGCTGAGATAAAAATGGAAGTTTTTCCCCGATGGCGCTGATTTCCTCAGCTTCCCTCTTCATTGAGCCTGAGTGAGTTCACAGGCCCACACTATGGCTTCCAGCGCGGCCAGCAGGGCTCACCAGCCCCCAGGTTAGAGCCGTAATGACCACGCGAGGGCACAGGGCAGCCAGAGGCTCTGAGCCCAGGTCAGGAGGGCCAGCGGCTCAGCTCAAGAGCTCTGTCCCCACCGCGACTCGCTCCAGGGTGGCTTTGCTTCCCGACCCACTTCTCGCCAGTGCCACCCGCCCACTCTGGCTGCAAAGACCACGTGCAGGGGCTGCAGGAGGGCAGCCTTACCATCACTCGTCTTGAATTTTGTGCCGAGAACCTCATCCCCTGAGACTTTTCCCTTCTTTCCAGCGAAGGTCGCTCTGGGACAGCCGGACAAGCTGGAAGCAAAGGTCACACGTGAAAAGCCAGCGCAAGCTCACGCACCATGGGCCAGTCTGAGGTCACATGTCACAGTGAGAGCTGGCGGCCTGGTGGGATCCTGTTTGGAATGTCGCTCATCCCCAGTGCCCCTCGCTCCCGACACCAGCCCGCAGGCTCCCTCAGTCCTCAGCAGCCCAGGCCATTCCCAGCTCAAGCCACTGCCCTGAAGTCTTGTCCCTCGGACGGCTCGGAGCAAGCGCCACACCACCTTTTCAGAAAGGACTTCCTACCCGCTTCCTGCTGCTATCTCCCCGCAGTGTGTACCATCCTTCACCAAACTAGGTATTTAACTTGTGTGCTGGTTTGCAGGGGGGCTAGTGTCCTCTTGTTCTCCAGAGACTGATACTTGATGGACTTTCAGTAATGGCTTGTGGAATGAATGGGCTACCAGTTCGGGTCTTGCTTTTTCCTCGAGAAACTACCATTTACACCTGAGCCCTGGTCTGGCCCTCCCTGGGAGCCTTGCCCACAGCCCCGCAGCTGGGGCCCTCCTGGGTGATGCAGGGGCAGGGAGGCTGGGATAGTCACCTCCTGTGGGTGAGGAAGCTGCCGTTGGCATGGCCGGAGCCGTCGCAGCCCGGGGTGGGGCAGGTGGGCCCCTCGTTCTTCAAGGGCTTCCAGGAGGAGGATGAGCCATTGAGGGAGCCCTCTTTCTGCCTTCGGGCGGCCAGAGGGCAGCCCGACGCACTTCTGTGAGAGGCGTATTTGCCGCTGATGTGACCAAGCCCCACGCAGCCTGGAACTGGGCACCTGGGCACAAAAAGGTCAGAGGTGAGCCCCAGGCGCCGGAGCCCAGAGACCCCCCCACCCCAGGCCAGACCCTAAGACACACCGGGGTCTCCTGGACGAACTCCAGGCCTTGGAGCAAGAGAAGCACAGGAAGCACAGGAGGCCTGGGGCCTCCCCAGCACAGGGCTCGCGCTCCCTCCCCAGCCTTGGCCTCACATCCCCTGCACAGCTGGGGGGTCAGCAGCCACCTTCTTGCCCCGACCCTCAGCAGCAGTGACCCCTGGGGCCTGGGGCTGGCTCTTGGTGGCCTCAGGTCCACAGCGGGACCTTGCGGCTGGCATCATTTCTGCATCAGCCCAGAGGCCACTTGCTGGGCGCTTGCCCTGAGCACTGGCCGCTTGTCACCGCTTTCTGCAGGCCACAGACCCAGCAAGCACAGAGGACCCAGTTCACAGAGAGCTCGCTGGGGTACAGACACACCAGAGGCAGGAAGCCCCCGGGAGGTGGCAGGGCTGGGGGACAGCGTGCTGCCTCGTGGCCCGCACACTCGGACTCATCTCACAGGCGCCCTCCTCAGCCGGGCCCATCCTCATACGTCCCCTGTCTCAGCTCTCACCCCTTTCTCACTCATCCCAGCCACGTGGGCCCTAACGTGGGCTGTCCACCAAGCCGGCCCAAGGTCACCTTCGCCGCCGATCCAGAGCGGAGTCACTGCCAGGGGCCCCTGCAGGGGACTTGGGGAGGTTCCCTTCTATGTCCACCGCCAAGCCTGGACACCTCCCAACTGTGGGGTCCCAGGGGGACCACTGGGCCCGGCCGTCTGAGGTACCTGAGGTACCTGACGTTACAAGATCAAGAGGCCAAGTGAGAGTCACCAGCTGAATCTAAGCGCTTCTCTCCTGCTCTCCTTGCGAAACCCTTGTCTTCTCAGGAGGGGCTGCTGGGGTTTCCCAGCAACTGCCCTCGTGGTGAGTAGCTCAGATATGTCAACGGTGACTCTGCGAGTCTTTCCCTCCACACCCCAGGTCCAGATCTTCAGAGCTGTCAGGTGACCTCATGTTAAGACGTGTGGCACACCCAGGGGACCCCCGCTCAGAGGCACATCTCTTTGGTCAGGTGCCAGGGCGGCCGGGGGCAGCCGAGGCCTCTCCACGGGCAATGGATGTGCAGCTCCCGACCCACCACGCTGGAACCTCCACAGACTTTCCTTCTTCTTTTTTTATTGGGGTACAGCTGTTTTACAATGTTGTGTTAAGTTCCCACTGTACAGCGAAGTGGAGCTCCCTGTGCTATAGAGCAGGTCCTCGTTAGTTACCTGTTTTACACGTATTAGCGCGTATGTGTCAATCCCAGTCTCCCAAGTCATCCCACCCACCACCTCCACAGACTGTCTAGGCCAGTTATTCAGTCGTGGCCAAAGGGATTTACTGCAACGTGCTGACCGACTCAAACGCTGCAGACACGAGACGCCTAAGAGGGAGCTCTTCCTCTACGGGTCCCTCCACAGCCGCGCCAGTGCCGGCCGACCAAGTCACGCCACGCAGCAGGGCCTGGCGCACCGACTGAGGTTTCTGCGGCCACCTGCCCTTGTCTAAGATGCTCGTCACTTATAAATATGGTTAGTCTATGGCTAGGGAGGAGATCCTATAAAACGGAGGTGCTAAGTGAGCGGCCCCCTCTCCTTGCCATGGAGCCATTAGAAACTCCATCCATCCTGTAAATGGTGAACTGTTTCTACAAGTCACATTCTCCACTTGGCTGCAGAATCTTGCTGTGTGTTTTTAAAGCAAAGTTGACAGCACATCAGGGAAAGGAAAACCACTTTTCCCCGTTAACCTGAAAAACGCTGATCTTGACTCTAATCGTTTGCAAATGCAGCACAATTCATTTATCATCCCTACCAGCAGGATCCTTGCTAAACCCATAACAGCAATGCGTCTGTATGATCACAGGCAAATTCCTAGGTTCTCAGAAGAAAAAATATTCTTTATCCACCCTCTCATTTAGTAGGCAGCATTCACAATACCAACAACCATGTATTTTGCATTTTTGATTTAGCATTCATTACAGTTTTACTGTATAAATTAAATAAACAAGCCACTGCCTTATTACAGCAAACAGCCGGTGGGGCTGTCCCCTTTGAAGGGCATAATGCTGTTCAATTAGGCCCCTCCTCTGTGGCCAAGCAGATGTTTGGGTGGCCAAGCAGCTGGGGTGAGCTCCCGGGAGGAGCAACGGAACCTCGGGCCAGGTTGATCCCCTCTACAGAGGTGAGTGTCCAGCTGTTCCTGACAGTCAGGGCAGACCTGCTTCCCGTGCAACTGCGTGCCCTGCCCCAGCCAAGCCACCAGACAGCCAGAGCCCTTCTCTTCCAGCCCCCACCCGCCTGGGGGCACCCACTGCCTGCTCTACCTGGTGTCAGCTCTGAAAGTCCTGGGCAAGTTGGGTGGTGGGTCACCCTGTTTGCACCTGTGGCACAGCCTCGCCCCCACCTGCCAGTGGGGAGCTCGGGGGGGTCCCTCCTGGAAGGATCAGTTTTCAGCAATACCAGCCCCCACCAGGCGAGTCGGGGTCTGGGTCAGGGTTCATGACATGTCAAGCACCCCCAGTGAGAAGGTCCGTAGAGGGTTTCAGGCACTCCGATCACTTAAGGCCCAGGATGTCCTCTCTCCTCCCCACAGGACTGTTGAGGTCCCAGTTCAAGGTGACCTTCCCAGGCCCCCTCACTGCGCGTCAGCTCCCTTCAGAGGTGTGGGAGCGCGCACACGTGATTCAGAGACTTGCTGTCTTTCTAACCACCCTCTCCTCCTTGACTCTTTGCACCTGACCTTTCCCACCAGGCCAGGAGCCGTGCAGACCGCAATGCCCGTGAGTGCCTGGGGTTGCCAGGCCCTGAGGTCCATGCCCAGGTGCGCGGGCAGCCGGGCACTCTGCCTCTCCCGGCCCGTCAAACGCCGCAAACCCGAGAAGCCCAGACAGGAGCCCGCACACGCAGGTGCCCTCTACACAACGCACACGGCTCCCGCCTGCAAGGTGTCCCCGTGCACGGTGCGAGCACGTCTGTAAAAGTGGGCGTTGTCACAGCTATATTAATGCAAACAGAATCTAGAAGGAGCTTTTAAAGTTATAAAAAATACCGGAAAACCCCAAGTCTGCACAGCAGCCAAGAGGCCGGCAGGACCTGGACTCACTTCATCAGCTCAGGGTCTTCCTTGTCATCCTTTGCGGGTGTAGCCTTGGCTCCGCTTTTCTTGGCACGAGGGCAGCCTGACAAGCTGGTTTTGAAAGAGGAAACAATGCCACAGTGGTCCAAGGACAGCAAAGCCTCACACCCCCCAGCCTCACCCCTCCCCTTAAGCTCTGTGACAGCAGCCCTGGCGGGCGCCGGCAGCAGGGCCACATGCAGGAGGCGGCACCGTGAGCCCCCAGCTCTGGTCAGAGGGTGCCCTGATCAGGCTCTGGGAACACTGGCAGTTCCCATGAAAGGGACGAAACCGTCTCTGGATGCAGCAACGTTAATGTCTTACTTGGAGCCTGGAACTTCGTCTGAGGAGGAAACCGTCCCCACCCGCTCCGGCCTGGCACCCAGGGCACGGCAGGCTCACCTCCGGTGCGATGCGTAGTTCCCCGTTATGTGGCCGGAGCCGTCGCAGCCGGGTGTGGGGCACCTGCGGAGGAGATTAGAGCTGGGACCAGAGCCGCGGAAGTCACTTGGCCACAGAAGACGCCTCTGTACTCAGCCCCCTACAAGTCGTCTACCCACTAAGGTCTCACAGATGGCCACGTGTGTCCCGGCTGGCCTGCTGCCACGACCTCCGGGCCTCAGAGCTTGGCCACCCACGCTCCCCAAGGGGGCCCGGGGGGCGGAGAGGAGAGCACGTTTCCACTGCGGGATGATGGGCTCCTGACTCAGCCTCCTGCAGAGGACCAGGCTGGACTAGAAGGTTCCAGAACACATGTGGGCCTTTAAACAAGCGCTCAGGATGCAAACCTCACATCTAGGACCGGTTCATCCTCCTTGAGCTTGCTGGAGGAAGACGGCCTATTCCCACCGAGGGCTGCCACCGTCGTGAGCACGAACAGACAGCACTGAGCCCCTGAGACTTGCCACCCCCAGAAGTGGTGACGTCGGGGCGTGAGTCCTACTTGGTGAGTGCCGAGATCACACGGGTGCGGGCTTTCGAGGGATGGCTGGCACCAGCTGAGGGGAGGGAGGGGAGGAACAAACCACAAAAGCCCAACTGGGTACACCCCAAGTGCTTGATGAATGTATCACATAGAAGGTAAAACTTCCCCTCTGATACACCGGCTTGGGTTTTCTTATTTTTTCCCTGAATGTCCACTGAAGAAACATGAATCCGTTCCTGCTGGCGCCAGTGGAGAAAGCACCCGATCCTGCAGGTGGGTCCTCAGGAGGCCTCCTCCGGGGTGGATCTGCCGCCTGTGCCGTGTCCCTCGTGAGGGCGTGGTTTCGTCCTATGGACCCGGCAGGACCTTGGTGCTTGCATCTGGAGAGGCTGGCACTCACTGGGTGCTTATCTGCCATTCCTGGCTCCATCCTCACACGGAGAGAGAACTGTGGAGCCAAGGCCATTCCTCAGCACAAACGTGGACCCAGAAGGACAGAGGGCCGAGCGCCAGCGGGCCAGGACACGGGTGGCCGTCAATCAACAGAGGGCTCCCTCGCGCCCAGGCTCCGGCAGCCGTCAGCAGGCAACACTGCCCGCCCATCTCAGGCTGGCATGGCAACACGGAGGGGCTAGATGCCCAGAAGCCTCCTTCTTGGCCCCTCTCTTCACCCCTGCCCCAAGTGCCACACGTCAGCGCCTCCCTGGCCTGGCAGCCGGCCAACGGGTCAATCTCCCTCCTGTCGGGATTTGGGGTAACTCAGACCCCACTGAGGTTGGGACACCTCCTGCCCGTCACGTGTGGTCACATTCCAACCCCCACATCTGGGGCAAAGAGGTTTTTGTGTTTTAACGGAAACCACCCACCACCTCTGTCCAGGTAAGCATCACCCTTTTCAAATGACCCCCAGCTGCTGGGACCTCCTGCTCTGACACTCTGCGTCTCTGCGTGGCCCGCGGTCCCAGGGCGCCAGCTGCTCAGAAAGGCCCTCTGGGCCGCACTGAGGGTACCAGGGTGTCCCTCGCATGGCTCTCTGCGCTGAGGCCCGGGCCTTGTGACACCCTCTGGAAGGACACTCTTCTCCCTCCTGGTCTTTCGCAGCTTCGGAACACACAAGCTGGGCGCTGCAGGCAGTGGCCAGGACGGCGGGTCCACAGCAGTCCCAGGCCTCTGCGGCCGTAAGCACAGCTCTGGTCTGCGGGTGACACCCCTGCGAGTTGCAGCCTCTGGTGGTGCCTGTGAGTGGGTCTCAGGTCTGGGGGAAGCGACTCGGCGAGAACACGCACGTTGGGGCCCTCCAGGAAGGCGGGGCAGCCCCACCCTCCTTGCTGGCCTGATGTAACGGCTTTTCCCCAAGAGTCCTGTCCGAGAGAGGATGACGTCACACGGCTGGAAAAGCAGGTGTGTGCTCTGGGCGCCAGTAGTGTCGGCCACTCTTATGGCCCTGGGTAACCCCAGGGCCAGCTCCAGGAACCCTCCCACCTTCTGTTCTGAGTGCGTTGTCTGGGCAAGACAAAGAATCCATGCCGCCTGGTGCACAGCAGACGTCACCCCACCCCCAGCCCTGTCCTGTGGCCGGGGCGGGGTGGCGGGGGCTGTCCCCCACCCCGTGCAGAGCTCCCCCATGATGCCCTTGCAGGCTGTGTGGCCGCACTCTGAACGCCCACACATGGAGCGGGCTGCACAGCCCAAGGCAGCCGAGTCCCCAGCTCCTGACCACACTGGGCACGTGGATGGGAAGAACAAACGCCCTTGGGATTTGATTGGAGCGCAGAAAACACATCGCCTGCAACTGTCACCACAAACCAGGTGTTGATGGAGGGCCACCAAAAATGACTCATTTGCAAGGCACAGGTGCCTTTGCCCCCCGTGGACAGGTCACCTTCAGCTGGCACTGCCACGAGGCTGATCAGGGTGCCAAACCCCCACCGAGCGGGGGAAGGAGAGAGAAGCATGGGGGAGCCAGGCCACACCCACACTGTGGCCTGCGAGAAGCAAGGAGCACGCTCCACGGAAGGAACCCTTTGGGGAGAAAAGCGCGTCGGAGGGAGTTAGGGAGTGATTTGTTTTCACACGAGGAAAACTTTCCATTGCTAACTTCCAGACAAGTTTGGGTTACAGTTCTTCACAGGCTCTCAGTCTTAGGAGGGCACTGACCCTCCCTGTCGGCCACATTTCTGGACCCAGACCGAGTCTGCGTGCTCCTTCCAGGAGCCCTGACTAACGGCTCTGCAGGAAAAGGGCTACTGAGGGTATGTGGTCACTTCTAGAATTCCACCACCACTCAGGCAGGCCTTCAAACTGGAAAACCATGAAAACTGATCAGTTAGAAAAGCAAGTCGAATTGGAAAAGATAATAGAAGAAAGGATCACGAGAAAGATGGTAAAAGAAGAGAGGAAGGAAAGCGGGAAGAGGACGGTGGGGAAGAGTGCGTCGAACCTACGGGACTGAGAGCCTCACTGCCTTTCTGGGGCTGGACACGGGGTGAGTGAGCACATGTGTGAAGCTGCCATGATGAGCTGAGCCTCAGAACATGCAGGTATCAAAGCCGATAGTTCCCAGAAAGACGCTTCTGTCCATGACCCCTGCCCAGCCTTGCCTGTGGGAACGGAAGGCCCCACGGGTCAAAGAGGCAACGCCACACTTCTCCCGGCTGCTAGGACCAGACAGGCTCCCCCGAGCCACAGAAATGAGGCCGGCAGGACCGGACCCTCTGAGAGAGCTGGAGCTTCCTGCCCCGTTTCCGAGTCAGCTCAGGTCGCCAGAAGCCTGCGGCAACCGTGGTTCCTCACCTTAGAGGCACCAGAGCCCCAGTTCCTCTCTGGCCTCAGACGGGGATGGGCCGGGGAAACCCGGCCTGGATTCAGACCCCCAGCACAGAGGCCCAGGGCGGTAGGAACCCCCTGAAGAGGGGGTGACCTGAGGGGCCAAGAGGGGGCCCTCCTTCCACAACCTCGGCTCAGCCTGGAAATCCAGAGCCAGCACCTTGTGGCTTAGGGCTTAGCCCAGCTCAAGGCATGAAACCAAAGGCAATCACAGCCCCGGGTCCAGCCCCGCGAGGACGCTGAGAGCCGGAAACCTCTGGGTCCTTGCTCCTTGCTTGAACAAGACCATCAAGGAGAGTGGCTGGTGCCACAGGGCGGCCCTGCCCAGACGTCAGGGGCAGGGGGAGCAGAGACAGGGCACAGCCAAAGAAAGGGTGAGCACGGAGGAGAGGCGTGGGGGCGAGGGCACGAGGGGCCAAGACGGAAGCAGCTGGAAGGGGCTGCACGAGGAGGGACGCGCACAGAGTTACCGCTGCCGTCACCAGCATCCAGCTCACTTAGCAAGAGCCGCACGGCCTGTAGCCCCGAGTCACGGAGAGACTTACAAGCCAAGGCCAATTCGGGACTCCTCCCGAATCTCCACGGCAGGAGGAAAGCAGGCCCAGACAGCCCGGCAGGGCTCCTCAGGAGAGGGAGAGAACGGGCCAGGCCACCACGAGCCGCAACCAGGCCCTACACCTGCTTGGTCCTCCCAGCCGTCGGCCCTCAGAGGGGAGCGCGGGAGCCTGTAGCGGCCCTGGGCCCAAGGGGGCAGGCAGACAGCGGCACTCAGAGCAGGGAGATACAGGCAGCAGCGGCGACAGCCCAGCCAAGCAGAATGAGCCCCTCCGTGGCCCTGCCTCTCGGCCCCACGGCCCCGGGCCTCAGGCTGGGGCTGGCCTGTGCCAGAGCCCCGCAGAAGGCTGCTTTTGGCCAGAGCCTCATGGAAGGAGTGAGCAGAGCAAGGAAGCCACCCAAGAGACGGGAGGCCGGGAGGGCAGACATACTTGAGGTCAGCAGAATGGGCAGCCATGAGGTTTCTGAGGCTCTTGTCAGCAAGAGGGCAACCAGAGAGGCTGAAAGAGAAGAGATGGGATATCGGGGTGAGCCAAGAGGGGGAGCAGAGGCGCAGAGGAGGAAGACCCACCACGCAGCACCCAGGCCGGGCCGGACCCGAGTGGGGGGACGAACCTGCGGTGGGAAGCATAGTTCCCAGTGATGTGGCCACTGCCGTCACAGCCGGGGGTGGGACAGCTGGACAAAGGAAACAGAGCGTCAGAACAGAGAGCGAGGCACCCCCGCCAGGCCCGCCCCCCAGGCTGAGCCCGCTCGGAGAGGGCGGCTGCCACCTGCCTCTGGCTCACCCGAAAGCCAAGGAGCGTCTCGTCCCCACCAGCCCTCAGGGCCGGGCCCTCGCCTCTCCGACTATAAGCTTCTCCCACGCAACTTAACTCAAGAAGCAAAGGGAACCCACGTGAAGCTCAGCTTAAAGTTGGGGTGCCTCCGAAGCAGACGTGCTGTGCGTGCACACGTGTGCGTGCTGGGGGATGCGTGTGCAGGGAGCCCCTTCCTGACGTGGCAGGGCCTTCCCCAAGGACAAGACCAGAGCCACCCTGGGGCGAGCCAGCTACAGGGCAGGAGGAAGCTGGAAGCTGGCGGGGTTCGGGGCAGGAAGAGGAACCCCAGGAACAGACTCTAAGCGTCGGTGGGGGCTGGATCACCTGAGGGGCAGGGGCCAGGCCTCTCATGCCCCCTAGGGAAGGTGGTTCTTAGTGGGGGCCGGCCAGAAGGCCGTGGGGTAGCGCACGTCTACCAGTAGCCGCCCCCTCTCCAGTGGCACCTGGTTAAACTGACTCGGCTGCCGGAGCTGAGGTCACGGAGCCCAAGGCAGAGCGCACCTCAGGCCTGGGCGCGAGGGCCAGGAGCACAGCGGGCGCTCGGGGGCGGTCCCTCCCCTCGGCCCTTGTCTGCTCTGTGGGCCACACGGGGGCTTTTGCCCTCACTCTTTATCAGCCTGAAGGAGTGGGTTAGAGGCCCGCGTGGTGCAGGGGTGAGAGGACGCCTTCCCCCGCTGCCTGGCCCAGGAGGGGCCTAGTAGCGGAGGCCCAGCCTCTGCCCACCAAGGCAGCCAGGCCAGCAGGACGGTCAGCACGGGGCGCTCCCACCGAGACGAGCTCCTCTCAGGGCCGTGGCGGTGCCCTGAGGGGTCCCGCTGCCCAAGGTGGGGACTTACGTGAGCAGCTCCTTCTTTATGTCCTTGGAGAGAAACTTCAGCTTAAAGTTGGCCAGGGTGACCTCCCCGGGGTACTTCCTCTCCTCAAAATTCTCCTCCGACGCTTCCTGGTCATCTGCTTCAGAAGAAGCAAAAGAATGGGCTGCTGGCTCTGACTGCAAAAGACCAGCAGGGAGAGGTTTCAACCGGCTGGCGGGGGGCCGGGCGCCCGGCCCGGGGGCTGAGGGAGAGGGGCCTTTCAGAGGCATCTTCCGGAGTCTCCTGTCTTCTGGAAGCAGGAGGAAGACACAGGAAACGGCGCCCCGAGGGGCTGGGGTGCTGCCTCACCTCAGCCACTGCTCCTGAGCTGCCCGGGAACGAGGAGACCCGGGCGCTGCCCGGCACCGCAGCTTCTGACGCCCTCCGCGGACTCAGGCAGGTGGGTCACCTCCAACTACCCGCCCTGGGCTGCAATCTACACGCCAGAGTGTACACCGAGGGCGGCTCCTTTGGGGCTGGGGACGCACTCAGTAGGCAGTGGCACTAAGGAAGTGTTTGTTGAAATGCTTTGAGGATGAGACGGCACGATGCACAGAGTATGACACAAAATAATCACAGCGACCTCGGGACCATCTGGCCCTACAGAACCCCAGCCAGCATGACGACCTGGCCGTAGCAGGCACCGAATAAGCACTTTGGCCTCAAAAGTGGGGCCTGCAAGTGCTGAATCGCCACCCAAGGGCAGGGTGCTGTGGATGCAGGGGTGAACAAGGACAGTCCCTGCGTCCGGGCGCAGGGAAGGAGTCCACGAGAGTCAGGAAGGCCAGTGCCCTACAGGTCAGTCTGCAGCAGACCACTACCCCCGTGGTGGATCACGATTCAGATCTCAGGACTGGTACTTGCTGTGTGTCCCAGGCATGCCGTCCAACCTCCTGGGCGCCACACTTTTCAACTGGAAAGAATAGCTGCCCCTCCCAGGACGTCTGGGGATGGAAGGAGGAAGGGTCCTCGGCACCATGTCGTGCCGAGGTCACTGTCGCCACTGTTACTATTACTGAACAAGGCGCAGCTGGGTGGACGAAGCCCCTCAACTCAAGCCCAGTCTGCAGGAGAAACGGGGGCCTCCCAGAAGCATAGGGGTAGAGGCTGCTCCAGAGCAGGGAGCGTCCCAGAGGCCCCTAGACACGGGGGCCAGGGGTGTTGGGGTGTTAGGGGGACCTGAGGTGGGGCTGCTGCCAGAGTTGGGTGAGGCAAGGTTAAGAGTGGGGCAGTAGCCCTACCCAGGATGGTCAAGGAGCCTCAGACAGAGCTAGAAGGAGAGTCTGAGCAGGGAATCCAGGGCCATGGTAGAGGGACTGGGAAGGCCTGATGCAGGAGGTGTTTCTGGGGGGTCACCCAATAGGACGTGGGCACCTGTGCCCAGGGCACAGGGGAGGAGAGGAAGGGCCTGGGGGTCAGCTGAGGCTTCCTGCTGGAGAGTGGACTGTCGACCATGGGGCAGAGCAGCAGGCCTCTGTGGCCAGGGACCACAGGACCTCTGAGACCAGGGTCATCCACAGAGGACATGACAGTCCTGGGAGGGGATGAGGATGCTCAGAGGGCACGTGGAGGGGGCGGGGGGCAGCGTGGCCAGAGAGGCCAGCCTGAGCTGGGGGTCAAAGAAAGGGGCAGGGAAAGGGAAGGAGCCGAAGGAGGGGCCGAGGGGCAGAACTGAATAGGGTGACAGCAGACGTGGGGACGCTACGCTGGTGGCCCAGAACAGGAACAGGAAGGCGGGGCCCACCAGCCAGGGAGAAGCCCTCCTGTCGGCCCCGGGTGGGCACCCTCAGCCAGCCTCCCTCCCCTGGGGGCTCCCTCTGAAGAGGTGTCCCTCTTCTGAGGCCAGACATTGAGTTGCAGCCATGTGACTGAGGCAGAAGACCTAGACCTGAGGCTCAGTCGGCTCCTCTGTAAAGTGGGGTTGCATGCGAAGCCTGCAGAGAGAGGGGCCCTAGCTGGCCCTGAGGGTGGGACTGCGGAGGGGCTGGGCTCTCAGAGGAACCCTCACCACCCCGTACTCCTGCACAGGGACTTGCCCCCCTTGCCCTCCTGGGCATGGGGGCTGGCAAGGAGGGCAGGGCTGGGGGGGCACCCACAGGCCTGTCCACACTGTGCAGAGGCCACCTGGTCTGAGCCCTCAGAGCAGGGCTCTGCTGTTCGGGAGGCTCTTCTCCTTGGGGAGAAGCCCTGCATCAGCCCCCATCTCAGCTGGGTGGAGTAACTGGGAAGGGAATGTTCCACCGCCCCCAGACTACAGCTCCAACACAGCGGCCTGGTGTGCGGCCCTTCCCCAGGCAGTACTGTCCTGGGACTCTGGCCACTGGCCACCCAAGGGGCTCCTGAGTCCAGGAGTTTTCTCCTGCCTCCGTCCAGGGAGCCAGGCGCCTGAAGTGTCCTGGTGACAGTGAGAAGAGGCTGCTGCCAGAGCTCAGGGTGTCCCTGATCTGGACACAGCAGGTCGGTGGGAGGCCCACAGAAACGAGGAACTCGGAGCCACTCCCGAATCATCCCCCGTGGGGTCTGAACAAAAGCCCTTCTCCTCCCCGTGCTCTCGGAGAACCGCATTGGTGCTGAACACTGATTCTGCAGAGGTGAGAAGGCCACCTCTCTCTCCGAGGGGACAAGGCCACAGACTGGCCCAATGGTGAAAATCCCTCCAAGAAGGTGGGCTTAGCTGCCCAAAGGGTGCAGGACCCTGGGTGGAAAGGGGCAGGACGCACGGAGGCTCTGCCTGGAGCGAAAGTGCGTTCACACCCGCCCTCGGGTAAGGCAGACTGACCACCAGCGCCTGCTCGACCTTCTGCCAGCTCAGGACCCCAGGACCCACCTCCTCAGGTTCCTCCTCTCGCTGGCGGCTGGGCTTGGTGTAGTCCAGGGGCCGGTCCCACTCGTCCTGGCGGGAGGCGTGGCTGGACTGGGGCGAGGCCACGGAGCTGCTGGGGGCCGTGATGCTCTGGCCCTGGGAGGCATCAGGCGAGGTCACGCCGGGGCCGCCACCGCCGCCGGGGAAAGCGTTCTCCCGCCTGCGGTGTCTGTGCATGCTCAAATCCAGGGTTCCGTTCTCATCCACCGCAATGTCCGTGGCCTGCATTGCAAAGGTAACGCCTGTGTCAGACCCCACCCCCTTCCCACGCGTGCCTCTGGTCCCTTACTCAGCTCACCGGAAGCCCAGACAGCGTCTCCCTCCAAAGAGAGCAGACCCAAACAAGAAGAGAAGAGCCTACGCGGGAAGAGAGCGTCCTGAGGCTGATGTGGGCCACGCTCTGCCCACTGCCTTGAGGCTTCCAGCGCCGGAAAACCAGACCCTTGACACGGCAGCTCGTGTGGGCCCAAAAACACGTGCAGGGTCCTTAGACTCGGCGAGATATGGGAACACACGTGTGCACAGCCACTTGGGCCCCCTTAGGCACAGCGCACGGAGTTCAGAGGGGACCCATCCAATGTCTCTGCCCAGCAGGGTCAACGGTCAGGAGGGAGAAGAGGAAAGAGTGGTAATCACCTAGTAGACCCTGGGTTTGCTGAGCCCCCTTCGTGCAGGCTGCACGTGCCCCTGACTGCAAATCCCAACCCCCTTCTCTGCCTCAGCAGGGGCTCCTGGCGGGGGGGACACACCAACCTTGCTGGGCAGGTCCTGCGGCTTCATGCTGAGGTTCTCAGGCATCTCCCAGCAGCGCGTGGAGAGGTTCAGGATGGCCGTGGCGGCCATGTGTGCGGCCTCCGCGTCATGGGCGTAGTCGAAGCCTGTAGAAGAGGACGAAGTGCAGGGGCTGGGCCTGGGGGGAGAGGCCTTTGGGAAAGGTTTGGCTGCAAAAAGGGAACAAGAGCAGGCTGATATACAACCTGAACGGGAGGCGGCCACACAGACATGGGGTGGGGTGTGGGGTACTTCGGGGGGGCTGGGAGCAAGCACACAGGGCACAGCCAGGGCCGGGAGCCTGGCCCCACCGCAGCCTCACCCCTGTCGGGCATTGAGAAGGCCGTTTCTATCTTGACCTAACTTGGGCAGAAAGGGCAAAGCCTCCGAAGACGTTCGAGCGCCCCCGATATTTCAAACAAACAAGTTGTCTGTCGGTGATGCTCATTGAGAGACTAAAGTCTGCAAGTAGGAGGAGTGTCTGGAATATCATTCAAGTAGGAAAAGTTTATCACAACGCCTCAAAAGGCTGATTTCGGTGTCGCCCCCCGCCCCCCTCCGCCAAGAGCCACAGCTTTGGCGAATGACATTAGTGTTCAAATAAACACGACACAGGAAGGCATCAAACGTTATCTTTTCTAGTAACTGTGCTATAACCATAAGGTCACCCTCAGGTATGATTTCTGAGTAATCAGGATATCGCCAGCAGATTTCCAGCGCCCCAGCGTAAGTGGGTGCCTTGCGGGAAGGCATGAGGCCCCCAGTCCTAACAAGCCGGAGAGACACTCGCACTCCAGGTGGTAATTATATCATTAACCTGTAGGAAACTCATCACTGCCAATTCTGGGGGCTGACAACAGCCACCAGGGGCCGCCAGCTCCAATCTCAAGCGCACTGGGGCGCTTTTCCATGCTGTTTGTATTTCCAGGGCTAACAGGCTTGCAACTCACAAATTAGCGCAATAAGTGAGCCCTCCCCCCCCCCAAAAAAAAGCCAGGAAGGCTTGTTCCGGAAGGTTTGGCGGAATGAACGTTGTTAGTGCGACGAGCACCCGGAAAGTTTGCTGCTAATGTCACAAATGGCACACTGTATCCAGCAAGATGGTCCCCGCGCAGGAAGCATCTGTCGGGTACCCAGGCTCAGCACAGCGGTTGTCTGACCCTCCCAGACCCCCAGCCCTTGAGCTGGAATAAACTGGCTGGGAACGGACAGCCAGGGGAGGGCACGCTCGTAGGGTGAACCACGGCAGCGACGTCGTTAAGTCTGTGGACACGCACGGCATAATGGACTTGGGTTTGTTTCACGTGTAGTGAGGAGACACATCCAGTTTGATGGTGAGTGTGTGGGCAGCAACGTGGGTGAGACACGGACTCTGAGAAATCCGCCACGGGGGATTGGGGCGTTTTGGGCCCCAGCGTGGAGAGGACCGACACGCTGCTGCTGAGGGCTCCCCCTCCACTGCCCCTCAGACGCTACACCTCCGGGAGCAGCTTTCCCCAACTTACATTTAAAGGCTTTCGGTGAGGTTTCGCTGGTCTGAATCTTTGGGGCAAGCATGCGCTTGCCAAAAACCTGAGCGTCAAAACTTGCGTAGTCGAAGGTGACCTTGGAGAACTTCTCCAGCTCCTTGGCCAGGTTGGCCCTGGGTGTGGTGGAGGCCACGCTGGGCCGGTAGCTTCCATACGGAGGGACCTCAAGCTGCTTCACAAAGCACATGGGCCTGGGGTGTGAGACGGAGATGAGAATCATGAAGACAGGACGCAAGGACTCTGTGCTGTTCATCCCAATGCCCCGTGCCATGGCCTGGCCCAGCCATCCCTCAGACCCCGGCGCGGACAGAGACCCAGGCAGGCCCTCCCTCACATCCACCACTACAGGGTGCCTAGGGGCTGATGTGCAGGAAGAATTGCCACAGGGACGAAGCACTAGGAGCCTTGAAGAAACAGTGCGTGTCCCCTTGCGGACCGCGTCAACAGAGGGAATGAGGAGAGCAGGTTTCTGAGCCCTTTGCAGGGAGCCCTAGAGGAGCATCCTTAGGGCGGCAGGCAGCCGAGGCAGAATTCTGGTGGTGGAATAACTTACAATTCCCCAGAGGGGAGGGAGCTGGGGTGCCTGGAGGGAACATGAAGGAGGTTCTGAGAATCAGCCTCAGGGCGGCCGACTCAGCCCTTAGCCCTCCAGGTCGTCTGCTGAAAGTCACCTGAGATGCCCCTGGAGGGGCTGCTGCAAGGGTTAAAGACACGCATGAAAGGACGCTGCAAGCATTCAGCCACTGTTACTGAAGCTCTGAAAGAGCTCAGATTTTTAAATGCACGAGAGATGGTGCGAACACACCAGCCCTGACAGCACTGGAGCCACGGCGGGAGGAAGACCAGGCCGACCAGGAAGAAAGGCCACAAGGTCTGTACCGGTCTGCGGATGGGCTTGTGTACCAGTCAGCTGAGAGAAGAGCGGAGGAGGCCTGGGAGAGCCATGCAGTGACTTCAGTCTGGAGAAGGTGGTGGGCGGAATTAAGAAGGAGCCAGTGGTGAGGCCCCCAGGGCGCCAGGCACTACGAGAACTTAGGTGTGACCCGAAAATATGAGCCGGGTGCCAGGAAGACCCTGCAACCACGATAGGCTGGCTCTGCAGGGCCTTGGGAAACCGACGGCTCTCCTTCCCCAGCAAGGGCGGGGGCCCCTCTGAACCAGCCAGTGGCATCGGAGAAGTGGCTGGTGAGTGCTCAGGCACCCCCGGGGGGAGACAAGTCCTAAACTTAATGTCTGTGCCACGTTTTGGTGGCTTCCTCAGCCGGGGCTTCCGCCAGCAGCAGACTCAGTGTCCGTGATGCCCACAGAGCTTTGCAGAGATTCGCCCCACACCCTGGGGTACTGGCCCCTCCACGGAGCACGTGGAGCCTGGATGGAAAGCTCTGCACCGCGGCCACAGCTGCCACCATCTGGCCTCCTCACCGAGGGCCCGGAAACAAAACGGCCCTGCCTCATCCAGCCTCATGAGGAACTTCTGAAGTCGATAACGCTGTCGTCCCACTTTTACCGGCAAACAAACGGAGTCACGTTCCCGGGGCACAACTCCCACATTTGGCAGCTGTTTGGCCCCCACCCTGGCCTCGCCAAGCCTCACCTGCCTGGTAGTTTGACATTTTGTCAGTGACTTGGATCAAGGCAAGAAACCCGACAAGAAGCCAGAGGAACAGGAATAAGATGGAGGAAAGAAGCAGTTTCCACCACCGTGAGCGCCACCCGCTTGAAAGAAGCCAACTGGAGTGCAGGGCGCCCCAGTGCGGGAGGGCGAGGCCCAGCCCGGAGACCACTTGCACGTGACCCTGAGACCAAGGTGGGAGGCCACGCTGCTCAGGCAGTGGCTCTGCCAGGCACATGCCAGGGAAGGGACAGCTGGGTGATGGAGGTGGCCCGCCCACCTCCAGGCCATGGTCTGTGCCATTGCCCATGCTCGTGACTGCCGGACGCCGGGCCTGTGCAGGGGACGGTGGCCCTGGTCTCCCACACTCTCCTTTGGGAGACAGACGTGGAACAGAGAGTCTAGACGGGACGACCTGTCAGTTCTAGCTCCTCAGAGATGAGGGAGCAGGGAGTCCGCTGAGCAAGGACACGGGGGTGAGGGAGAGTCCCCCAGCACGGTGGGCACCAGAGAACCGGTCCCACTGGGAGGAGATTCTGAAGGCAGGCTGCTGGGGAGCGTGTGGCCTTGGGAAAGCTCCTCAGCCTCTGGCCTTGTTTGTGGCACCTACAGGGGCCTGCGGGTGAGGCCACACCAAGCAGACTCGCTCTGAAGGGTCTTTCAGAAGCCCCCTCATTGATGAGCCGTGTCTGCACGCACACACGGGTGCACACACACTCACACATGTGCATATGCACCTAAACACACGGCACCTCAAGGGTCACGGGGAGTGGCACTCCGGAGGGTGCCGCTGGCACCCACTCCGCTCCCCAGCTCACGGTCCGTCCTGGGGTGAGCAGCTCCCAGGGCTCCCTAGACAGCAGGGGTCCTGGGCTGGTGCAACCCACTCTCTCCAAACAGGACCAGCGACTCCACAAACAAATCCCTGAACAATCCCAGGCGGTGACATCAGACACCCTCGGGGACAGCGAGGCAGGGGCAGCCGTGCGGGTGCCGGGGCCCATGAAACCACCCTCCAAGTCCCCCCTGGGAGACACCAGCACACACGTGCACATACACACGAGCATGGACACGCACACACAGCGGCGGAGAGGCGAGAAGCCCCCTGGGCACTTGCGGAGGCAGCCCATGAAGCCTAGCAGGACCCTGCAGGGCCTTCCCGGGTAAAAAAGCCCCTGCGCGTCTCTGATTCTCGTTTGTAGGAAAAAAAAAAAAAAACAGTCTTGAAGCCCCCTAGGCCTTCCCACCCAGTTCCAAAGAGCAGGTTCAGTCAGTTAATAGGACAACAGAGTCACAGGGCTCCTAGTTCCTCCTGAAGAGACAGAGGGAACAATCTGACACGTATCTCTGAGTCACTCTGCAGAAACTAAGACCCCACCCGGTGGAGGATGGTGATGACATGCTGACCGCAAGCACGTGGACCCCAGACTGCTTGGAACCGTAAGGCTGAGATTCCCTCACCATCAGCTGATCAGAAGAAGGTCCACGAGCTGATCACCCATCCTGGACCCTCTCCCCTCACACTGGCTGTAAAGACCCTGCCTGAAAGCCACCGGGGAGTCGAGTCTTTGGAGCACGAGCCGCCCGTCCTCCTGGCTCGGCTCTTGTAACAAACCTTCTCCGCTCCAGACTCTGAGCTTGGCCTCACTGCACGTCAGGCATATGGACCCGGGGTCGAAAACACGCCTCCCGGTCTGTGACTCATTTCACTCACCTGAGGATCCGATCCGAACTGGGGCTATTCTTGGAAGGGTCTCCCGTCGGTGGCTGTTGCTTCTCATGAGATTTGGCTAATTTTTCGGCAGCAGCAATGGGACACCCAGACAAACTAGAGAAAGGACAGGAGGACAGCTGAGCCCTCCTCCAGGCCCCACCCATCTGAGCCGGGAGCCAGGCGCCAGCAGGAGCTCAGGGAAGGCTGCCTTGCCTATAGAGGGGCCTTTCCCCAGGTCTGTCCTCAAGCCTTCAAAGCACCTGCTGCTCAGCCAGCTTCTGTTTTTGGAAATTCTAAGCCAATGACACAGAGACAAAACGCACCCGAAAGTTCTTCAAGGCTCTGAGGAAAGGCACCTCCTCTGGGTGGGTGCGGGGCTCGGGCCGCCTCTCACCTCCCTCCTCTCCCCTCACCACCAACCAGAGCTGCTCACAGTCTATCAGCCCACGGGCCACGGGCTGGGTGCTGACCCTGGAGGACATGGTCTACCAGGGTCGCACGAGGAGGGCACAGGTCCTGCCCAGGAAAGCACCCAATCCGAGACGCCACAGGTTCAGCTTCCACTGTCAGAACTGAGAAACTGCGATCAGCCAGGAGAGGTGACATCATCCCAGCAGTGTTGGGAAATTTAGCCTCTTCTCAGTGATTGGACCTCAAAAACTCTGGCCAGTCGCTCCAGCTGAGTGTCACTTGCCGGAGCCACTTCACGCCCCGCCACAGCTGCAGCTACCCATGGCTCGGGGCGAGGGCGGGGCCGACCTCTCACCAGAAGATGGCAGACAACTCAAGCACCAGGCTCTCAGCACCCCTACAGAGCAGCCAGGCTCGGCCCCGGCTGCTGAGGTTCTGCCTTGAGCAAAAGCTAGTGTCCAGAGGTTTCCCGAATCTCAGCAGGACAGGGTCTCTACCTGGCTCT
Source organism: Monodon monoceros (assembly GCF_005190385.1). Taxonomy (NCBI): domain Eukaryota; kingdom Metazoa; phylum Chordata; class Mammalia; order Artiodactyla; family Monodontidae; genus Monodon; species Monodon monoceros. Next base: position 95,605 of record NW_021703769.1, read on the forward strand.
CCCCACAGGCTGCAGGCCTCCCTGCGCTGCGTGCGTCCATTCCTCCAGCCGCCCTCTGGTCTCTCGGGACCCCCACTCACAGTGGCACAGGTGACCACCCCTCCAGGTGCTGCTCTGCTCCCGCCAAAGGTCTGCCCTGACCGTGCACTCACCCCAAAGGGCAGCACACAGGGAGACCGTGTCCCAGGCTGGGGCATGCACTGCAGGCAGCCCCCTCCATGGCCCTCACCATTCCCAGCCCAGCCCAGCCCAGCCCCGTACCTTCTGTGCGTGTTACGGTTGCTATTCACGTGGCCCTGGCCTGTGCAGCCAGGAGTGGGGCACTTGAGCACGTTCTCATGCATGGCCAATACTGCAAGACAACGTGGGGGGGGGGGAGCCGGTGAGCACCACCAGCCGCGGAGGGCGCAGGAGCCCCAGTCCCCGCTCAGCCAGGCCACGCCTGCCCCCTCTCACCGCGACCCTGGCCTCCCTGAGGCAGAAACCTTACAAACTTAATGGTCACGATTGCTGCCCCTCGCCTAGAAGCAAGGACAGCTTTTCTCCTGAGCCCTCAGAACACAGACAGCGGCCCCTCCCCAGCTCCAGGGCCCAGCCTCCCCTCCTGTGTGCCCGTGTCTGTGGCCGGTTTCCAGGGGCCCTGATCCAGGCTGCCGTTTCAAGGTGAATAACTGGGCGTGCTCCAAGTCGCCACGCTTGTAGGGCCCAAGTTTGGGCTTCTGGACGTGCCAGTCCAGAGGGACAGGGTCCTGGGTGGCCACTCCTCTATGTGGACACCATCCAAACACCAGAGGCGGCCTGAGCCGTGCAGAGCTACTCACTCTCCGGGGGGATCCTGTCCTTGTGGGGGCAGCCAGACAGGCTGCGGTGGTGCGGGTACAGCCCAGTGACGTGGCCGGTGCCGTCGCAGCCTGGTGTCGGACACTTGATCTCACGCTTCTCAGCTCTTGAGGGATCTAAACACACAAGGCCTATCCGTCAGAGGGCAGCCGGGAAGCTGGGCGGGAGGTGGTGAGCAGGGAGGCGGAAGGGCAGCTCACCGTCCTTCACTCTGGCTGTCCAGAGAGGAGAGTGACCAGACTGCCCAAGAGCCCAAAAGGGACCGTGGCTGGACAGCACGGGGACCCTGCAGAGACCGTCCACACTGGCCGTCCGCGTGGAAAAGCTCCCCACAGATTGCGGCAAGCCACAAACAGCAGGACCCGCAGGGCTTTAGGGGGGACCCCCCCGGATGGCGGCTGACACCTTCTGCCCTGTCCTGCTAATGTCATGCGAGGGCCACTGGCTTCGGGCTGGGAGCCAGGCCTCTGCACAGAGAGGTAAAGCCGTGTGACAAGGTCTCTGCCAGGACACGTCCTTTGTATTTGACAGTAACGGGGACCGAGGGGCTGAGTCACTTACCCAAAGCAGCTAATAAAGGCCTGGGCAGAAATTTGACCCCAAATCTCAGTTACTGACCTCGTAGAGCCTCTGCAGGCCCAGAGAGGTCACTTTCAGTGTGGGGCAGAAGGGAATGCCTCTCAGGACACACACGGTCCCCAGAGCATAGCCAGTGTCCCAGGGAAACTTCCAGCGGAGCCATCCGTCCCCTTTGGTAGGGAAGCCACAATGCAGAAGTGACAGACATCCTCAGAAAGCCCACCCCAGGGAGGGCAGGACCCTGGCGGGCTCTGTGTGTGTGGTTTAAATGGGAGGAAGTTGTCCTCAGACCACCGGGCAGGCAGGGGCACCCTAAGGGGTTCACAAGCCTCTCCCGGGCACTGCCTTCCTGCGCTCGCTGTCGCCGGCCTCTCTGTCCAGGGCGTCTGCACCTCAGCGTCAGTCGGTCCCTGAGAACCAGTCCCACTGTCCTCCATGGCTTGGGCCTGCTCTGCACTGCTCAGTGCTCCCAGCCTGGCCACCTGCCTCACCGACCACAGGCGGCTTCTGTCTGGCTCACACCACCTCCCCCCGCCCGTGCCCCCCAGCCCGTAAAGACCTCAGGACTCGCCCGTGGGTCCGGGACTGCGCACCCCTGGGAGGGGGCGGGGCAGAGCCAGGTGCCCAGCCTACCTTTGCTGCAGTAGCTCTTCCGGGCGGCATCCAGGGGCCTCGCCGCCTTCCCCGGCTCGCCCGGGCCCAGCGGGCCTTGCTCGGCGGGTGGGCATCCCGGCTCGCGGACGGCCCGCACCTGCTCAGCCTTCAGGGCGATGGCCTGCTCCAGGAGGCCCAGGTTCCCACGGGTCATCATGTCGTACATCTCCGACTCATCCGTGACTGTGGACTTCTGGGACCTCGAGTCCTCGTCCTTCCCGTTGTCGTCAGAGCGCACTTCCACGAGGACGGAGTACGCGGGCCTGGGGCTGGGCGGCGCCGGGCGCCGAGGCTCAGAGGCCTCCGGGCGGGGGGCGGGGGGGGCCTGCTCCTGGCAGATCGCATCAGGCGGGGCCTCCCCCCGCTCAGTGCCCAGGGCCACCCTCTGCTTGCTGGACTCCTCGCTGGCCACACCCTCCAGGGACTGGGGACGCAGCTCCTGGGAGCGCTCACTGGTGACTTCGATCGCTTCCTCTGCGTCCTCCGGCTGGATGAAGACATCCTTCTCCCCCTCGTCGCTGGTGGCTCCTTCCTCAGCCTCCTCCCGCACCAGGCGCACGATGCCGGCGCCCCGCTTGGCCCCCTGGCCCGAGTCTTCCCCGACCAGTGTCTCTTCGGCGATTTGGCCCAAATTTAGGAGAGAAGTTGCGATGATCTCCTGATAGCTGCTGTAGCTGCCCTTGGAGGAGCCCGTGAGGCTGCTGATGGGATTGGATCCGAAACGAGCCTTGATGGGGCTCCTTCCTGCACGAAATCAGAAACTGCGTGGGAGGCACACGGGGAATAGAGGACAGGTCTCCAGGCGGGGCTCCTCCAGCCTGCCTCACTGCCGCTGGGGGACACCAAACCCCCAGAAATGGGCTCGGGGTGGCCGTTTTTGTCAGCCCCTCTGCCCGGATCTGGAGGTCACAGTAAACTTATGTTGGGAGGTGGAGGGAGAAACCACCGCTGTATTTTGAAGCTGAGAATTACTCTGACACTTTTGATTAACGGTCCTCCCTGTTATGTGTACTTTCTTAAATCAGGCGAATCTACATTTCATAAAATGGAGCTTAAAGAATGGATCAGGGCTTCCCTGGTGGCGCAGTGGTTGAGAGTCTGCCTGCCGATGCAGGGGACGCGGGTTCGTGCCCCGGTCCGGGAAGATCCCACATGCCGCGGAGCGGCTGGGCCCGTGAGCCATGGCCGCTGAGCCTGCGCGTCCGGAGCCTGTGCTCCGCAACGGGAGGGGTCTCAACAGTGAGAGGCCCACGTACGGCAAAAAAAAAAAAAAAAAAAAAAAAGAATGGATCAGATTTTTAAAAATTGTTTCATAACAGATAAACAGCAAAAGCTGGTTTTAAAGTTTAAGGCTTTTAATTGCCATGGCTAAGACGCAGTGGGTGCTCACCACACCCAGGCCCCCTGGGATCAACGACAAGGACCACCCCCCAGGGCGCAGCAGCCAGCCCACATCCTCCCACTCTAGGAGGGGCCAAGCCAGGGCCCATGCCTGAGCACCAAACTCCCTCCTTTATAAGAAACCCAGCAAGCGAGAGTCCCCTGGCCCTGCACCCTCTCAGGCAGAGCCGGGTCGTCAGGAGGGAGGCGGGTATGAGGACCCTCCCTGGAGTGGCTGCAAAATGAATAAAAATCCACCTCAGGCCCTGAGAGGCGAGAGCACCAGAAGCTTGGAGGTGTTGCGGGGTTGGGGCCTCAGGCCTCAGCCACATCCCCAGGACCCTACAGTCAGCCAGGGTCTCGGGACATGGACGTGTCCCACCTTCGCACTACTGTTTGCCAAGGGCTGGGGGCCCCGCAGGAAAGAAGGTGCCAGCAGGGAGACCCCCTCAGTTCCCCCTGCCCTGCCCAGCTTCCCTGAACATCCGCACCATCTCCCCTGATGCCAAGCAGACCCCTTGCCCCTCCTGCAGGTGGCTCTCCTGAGGCCAAGTGGGGCGGGTCTATCTGAGACCCCGCCACACAGACGCACAGCCACATCCATCTGTCCGACCGTCTCTCACACACACAGACACACATCCAGGTCCACAATGCTCACATACAGATGAGCCTCTGGGCCCCCCCACCCCGAGCCCCAAGCGCCAGCCCCTCCCCAGGAAGCCTTGCAAACGTCAGACAAGAGGCGCTTGTTCTCAGCAGGGCTTCCTCGCTCGCGGGAGCCCCGCCTGCTCACAGGCTGCGATTCTCCGGGCCCACACTAAGCGCCTTTATTCAGGGGAGAAAGAGCAACAAAGCACCTTCAGCTGGCTCGGGGCGATGAATCTCCTCCTGTCCTGACGCCTCAGCCTCGTCCTCCTCCGCAGTTCCTTCCGATTCATCAGAAACAGAGGCGCCCTTCACCTCGGCATCCTCGCTGCTGTCGCTGTCCACGCCGTAGCCCTCGTCCAGAGCCAGCTTCAGGGGGTGTGCCTTCCGCTTGGACCCCAGGTGCTCGGCCTCGGCGCCCCCCAGCTTCCTCTTCTTGGCCAGAGGGCAGCTCAGTAAACTGGGAGGGAGGAGGCCGGGCCACCCTGTCAGCACCTCCCGGGCCCCCGGCCTTCACCCTCTGCAGCGCTATCCCTGTCCTGAAAATTTCTCTTTGCATCTCATCACCACCCCTCCACCAAAGCCCCAAACTCAAGACTGGCAGGTTGATGTGTTCAAAATTTTACAGTAATTGTCCGCATTAAAAAGGCCCTGATTGTGCTTTAAATTTCACTTCCTGCTTCTCTGGGAAGGCCTAATCTCAACGGCCCTGTCCACGCCACAGTCATCCCCCCTGGGATGGCCGGGGGTGGGGGCCGGCCCAGGCTGCTCTGCTCCGTGCCCACCGCCCCCCAGGCAGGTCGTCGGGAGTGCCCAGGCCCTTCCTCCTTCACCTCCAGAACCTTCACACCCTCACCCACCTCCTGAGCCTGGCACCGCAGTCGGGGGCCCCTGAGGCCCAGCAGACCCCCGGGATGACAGCAGTGAGAAGAGCCACCCAGCGTGTGCCGGCTCTGCTCTGGGCTCTCCCGCACAGACTCCTCCGGTCTCACAGCAGCCCCAAAGGGGAGACAACGGAAAGGCACGCCACAGCCGCGCTCAGCCTCCCAGTAAGAGGGTCACGTGGGAGGCCACCGCAGCTCGGCAGCCAAGAGCAGGGGTGGAAGGTTCTAGACCCACAAAGGGTCCCAGAGCAGCAGAGCAGCCCAACCTCTTTCCCAGGAACCCTGTTGAGGGCCCTCCAGCCTCCTTACCTTCGGTGCCTGGAGTACTTGCCCCGGATATGTCCCGAGCCCGTGCATCCGGGAGTGGGACAGCTGGGGGGAGACAAGCAGGGGTGGTCACCTGGGGGTGGGCCCCGTGGGGCATGGGGAGAGGGTCCGAATCTCGGGGCCCACCCCAGACCCTCACCCGGGGAAGCAGAAGATTGTCTCCAAACAGTTCATCTCAGAATGGCTGCTTGCAGTTTGCAAAAAATTAATGAAATAACTCACCCCCATTTATGTAAATGAATGGCTCATTACAACTTTATAAGAGTGTTTAATTAAAGATCTGTGTGTATGAAATCAAGGCTGGATGACTTCCTTTTTCCACAGTGAGTCTTTCCCACTGCAGGCAAACCACCACCAGGCTTCCAGGGGGCTGGGAACAAGGAAGCTCCAGGGTGCCCCCAGAGCCAGCACCTGAAGCTGGCCCAAGGGCAAATCACAAACACGGGGATCCTCCAGGGCCTTCAAGATGCTGCGAGGCCCTGCCAGGCGTGCCCCTCGCTGGCACACAGCCGAACCCCCCCGGCAGGAACAACTCTGCAAAGGTGCAGCTTTGACCCAAGCCACAGGACCCCGGCTGCAGGTGGCAGCAAAGACCCCACTCCAGAACTTGCGGCCTGGTGTGATCCCAGCTTCCCATGAAGGGAGGTGAAGCCAGGAGGGCCGATGACCCAGGAGCTGCGTGAGACCTCGGTGGGGCGAAGCCTGGCCCCTTACAGTTCCAGGGGTCCCTCTCCCTTCACCATCATCCACCTCCCCACAGAACCAGATGGTGGGAAGCTCTGGAAACTTCCAGTCACAGCCACAGACCACCCAACCCACTTCCCCAGCAGTCAGCTCCCCGGGGCAGCAAGGGGCCTGTGTGGGGCTTGAGGTCAGGGTCCTGTGGGCTTCTGAGACGGAGAACCCGTGGTGGGAACAGGGGGAGCCCGAGCTCCTCCCGGGAGGTATCACCGCAAGGTGCCCCCATCCAAGAAGGGACAACCTTGTCGTCACAGGGTCTGAGCCCCCCACCTCCGAGCAGGCTCTCCCAGAGCCTGGGAAGGAAGGCTGTGCGGACCCACCGACGCCAGTGAGCTCCTGAGGCTCACAAAGGGGCACCACTCTGGACCTCTGTCCAGACACACTGATGTGTCTAATCTGATTGATCACGGACCTGACTACAGAGGACTGTGGGGTCCCGCCGGCCGGCAGGCCACACTCGCTGACGGATCAGCAAGAAACAGAACAGTCCGTGGAGGCAGGGTCGCGCCCCCCAGCGCAACGGTGGCCCTTGCGGGAGCCGGGGTCTCTGAGGGGGACGCACCCTGCAGCCCCCCATGATGAGGCCACCGTGGCTCGTCTCCTGGTGTTTAAAAGAAGAGAGAAAGGAGAGAGGGAGAGGAAGGGGGAGGATGGGGGGGAAACATGCGAACTTTGTGTGGGTTTCCTTTCCAGACAGACAGGACTTGCTGCTGCCCGAGGCCTCTCACTCTGAAATCTATGCCCCACACTTGCTGTCACTTTCTCAAGAACTAGCTTTGAGACTCTTCACAAAAGCTCCTTGTTATTGGGGATTTGAAGCTGAGGTCCCAATTAGTCGATTAATCACTGAGTCAGTCAGGCAATTAGGTGCCAGCTGCTGTAGCACTGGCACTGCCCCCAAACACGTCACCTGCTCCGAGCACACCTCCGCCCACCAGTTCAGAAGCACCTGGCCTCCAGCCCTGAGGGCCGGCCCCTCCAAGGGCAGTGGGCCAGGCATGCACCGCATGTGCAGAGCTGCCAAGGGCCCCTCTGGGAGAGGAATCTGGAGACCCCCTTCTCCCCACGTGCCAGCACAGAGAGTACCCGTTGAAAGCGAGCCCCAGGGGCTCAGTGCCAGCAGGTCACCCTATGGGCACCCCCAGTGCTGGTAGGATGCCCTCTGTGTGCTCGGGGCCGGAGGGCAGGGTGAGGCACCAGCTCTGGTTCCAGGCCTCTGGAGCCCCTCCCCAGCATGGAGGAAGAGGGAGACCCGGCCAAGCCCTCCCCCGATTCCACAGCATGGCCCTGAGTGTGGCAGAGACAGGGAGGTGGGCAGAGGGCCTGCCTGCCGTCAGCCTGAGAGGGGTCCTGGCGATGGCTCGGAGGGATCTGAGGATCTGGACATAAACAGTAGCTCTCAGGCCATGGCGGAGGCCGGGAGGAGCCGTGCCCCAGCGGGAGCCCCTGGAAGCGACTGGCTTCCCTCCGGCCCCGTGGAGGCAGGTAGAGGGCTCCCCACTCCCTTCTGTCACCTTGGCAGGAGCTGGCCAGTGGCTCAAGAGGAGGCCCTCAGGTGAGGACAGGCAGGCTGCGGACTGGGGCGCGGGCGTGGCAGACGGGCATCCTTCCCGGGACTGGGAGACGCCCCAAGGATGCTCCAAGAGGGGTCCACCCACTCCCTTCCACAGAGAGGGCAGCGCCCACCTTCCCTGCATAAGCCACCTCCCACAGCGTGGACAGCAGATGGGCCCCATGGAGACCGGGGGCGGGGTGCAGGGGGAGTCTGCTGGCTCTTCACTGCGCAAAGGGAAAGGCCACCAGACCCGCTTGTTTTCTCTCAGGGACTCGGCTTCAAGTCAGAGCAAGAGCTGAAGGGGCTCCGGGTGGGAGGAGGCAGCTGAGAGCCCTGCTTGGTCCAGGCCCACCAGCTCCTCAGCTCGTTTCCTAGCAACCGCCACTCGCCGGCAAGCGGCTCCCGGAGTCTCTGCTTGAGATGGGGAAAGGGCCGCTGGGGGCGGTGGGCCACAGATTCTGGGTCCACAGGGTGCAAGTCCCTCGTCCACAGAGTGAGCCCTGCGGGTACAGCTTCCCTGTGACCCGTCCTCCCGTCAAGTGATTCCGAAGGGGTTCCTTTGACATCCCAGCGGCACGTCTGCTCCAGGGTCGCTCTGCCTGTGCTGGCGCCCACTGCGAAGGCCCCGCCGGGACCAACCACAGCCCCCCACGTGCTGGGGGCAGGAGTCGCGCTTGCAGCACCTGCCCCTTCCCGCGGGGTGAGCGCACAATCACAGAGCCTCAGGGATCGTGCCCCACAGGTGGTTCGCGGCCAACAAACAGTTGTGAACTCAGGCGTGGGTGGCACGTTCCACGTGGATTTTCCTCTAAGCATCGATTCTCAGAAACGGGAAGAATTGCTGAGGACATGGTTGCTAGAACACGTCAATGCATCTCTCCCCAGTTTCTCCATCAGATTGCATGCGGGCCTCACTATTACCATGTAAACAGGGTGAGACCAAGAGATCGATGATGCTGCACAAATTCCAGATGCCCACACAATCCCCTTACTTACACTGGTCAAGTCCGCTCTCAGAATATTTCAAAATACATCTATTCTGGGTCATTTTTGCTTCAAAGTTTCAAGAGAAACCTAGCCCTCTGGGTTTGCCTTTCCAGTCACCTCCATTACTTCATCTGTTCCCAAAACTCAAGTCCTGTGCCCAGCCTCCTCTCCCTCGTTGTCCCCAGGATGTCCCCAGGTGAACGTCACATAGCCCAAGGGAAGCAGCACCTCCCCCGGGAGACCTGCTCTGCACCCTGCGGTCTGCGGCCCCTCTGAGCGTCACGTGGGGTCTCCTCCACTGGTCCACCCGCAGGCCCCTACCCTCCAGGGAGCTGACCACTGTGCTCCATGCAACTCCAGGGGCCTGGCTTGTCTGCTGTGCCCCCCTCGCCCTCCAGCCCTGTGACCAGGACTGGCCTTTGAGCAGGAGGGTGTATGATTCAGCTCTTCCGGCTGTGTGAGTTCTAACCCTCCGAGCCTCAGTTTCCCCACTTCACAAATGGGGAAACACCAGCAGCCGCCAGTGCTTCCATGAGAATCCCTGAGATCGGACTGCACTGTACGGCCGCTGCAGGGCTCGCCGCATGCGTGGGGCTCTGAGCACCGCTCCCGCGTGCTTCCCCTCCCGCCTCCAGGTTACAGCCTCAAAGGTTGGAGAGATGCTGGGATGTTCTGGGGTCCTCTCATTTTCCTGACTGGCAAAAGAAGCCATCCACTCAACCACTAGTTGGTGAAGAATAAGATGGTCCCAGCCCCAGACGTGTTCACTGTCTAGTGAGAATCTTCACCCCTAAGAATGTAGAAGTGGCTTATGCCCTGGAACCATGCAATTAGGTGGAGAGAGCTGTTCCAGGCTGGGGCACAGGGAGCACGAAATAACAGCACCCACCCTCAGTAACTAGAAAGCTCTGTTTGTCTCCATCCTCGAGCCTGGAAGCCCACAGAAATGTCCATCAGGGGGGAGTGGCCATCACCCCCAACCCCGCAGCACAGGCAGAGCAGGACCACGGTGAACTCAGCGCCAGAGCTGCCCCAGGGGCGGGAGGGTGGGCTCGGAGCCCCTTCATCCCTCCAGCAAGCCTCAGGCAGGTTACCTTGGCCACAGTTCAAGTCTGGCCCCATCTCACAGGAAACTTATAAAAATTAGACGGGGCACCCAGAGCCCACCTGGCACACTGGGGGCCCTCCCTTCCGTCTCCAGTGTTCTGAGCCAGACGCACTGGCACTACCCCTCGCCCGGAAAGGGGGGATGCGAGAGGCTGCTTTCCTTGCCACTCACGGGACACCATTCACTGGAGCTCTGCCTGGGCAAGATGGCCCCCGGGGCCGGCCCTGGACGCCCCAGGAAGAGCCCAGGCCCACAGGACCTGCAGTCCGAAGGCCACGTGGGGCGATGCTGGGGCAGCCCAGCCCGTAAGCATTGGGGTGGCTTTCTCTCTGGCCTTCCCCCAGCCCCTCCCCTCCACACACACACAAAGCCTTTAGCCAAGCCCAGGACGGAAGCCAGCAGGCGAGGGCAAGTCGACCTCTGGGGAGGAAGCCTGGCCCCTCCTGCTTCAACCCAGGAAATTGCCATGTGTCTGTCCTCCCTCCTGTTCGGGATGCCCGTCCCTGTGAGGCCGGCCCGGAATCTGGAAAGTCACAGAACTCAGCCGATACATAAGCCACTGCTGCCCTCAAGTCAGTGGAAGACTCGGGCGTGGGACAGCCTGTCCCCTCATCTCTGGCCGAGGAGCCACTAAGACAGCACCTTGCTGCCGGCTGAGGACCATGGTGACAGTCATGTCCCAGGGGTGACAAGGTGTGAGCACATCTGTGCCACTGTGCAAGGCTGGCTGCATGGCGGTGCCAGGACAAGGCGGGAGAGGACAAGGCAGGGTGAAGACGGATGCACACAGGCCAGGCAGAAAGGAGCCTCGTTAGGGAAAGCAGGGGCCCGGGCGCGGTTGCTCAACTCCAAGCTCCCAGTGCAACATTTACGACGAACGGGGTCACAGGCGTGCACCATGCTGGGTGCGGGCAGGAAGCCTTTCTTACCTGAGGTCGGCACCTGTGGGCTCTGGGGGAGCTGAGTGAGAGAAAGAGAAACAGGGAAACTTGTGTGGGAAGCAGAACTGAAAAGGCACGTGTGTCTCCACAGCACAAGCGACTGAAGGGCGGGGGCGACCCCCGTCCTAAACCCCTCTTTTCCCTCCTAGAATGTCCTCCAGGGTCTCACAGAGGGAGCTGCCTCCTCCAAGCCGGTGCTCATGTCAGACCACCCCCCCCCCCGCCACCGGTGGCTGCTGGTTTTGCGGAGTCGGACAGAGGCCCCAGCTAAGACAGGCTCCCTAGGACAGCATCTCTTTCTCTAATCTCAGGGAGCAGTCATCTTCTGGCTGGAAAGAGGACCCAGAGGATAAAGCTGGCCAGAGAAGAGAACAGGTGGCCCAAGCACCTGGTCCCTCAGTGATGGGGCCACTGGGACAAGAACTTGCATTAGTCTGACTGGCAGACACTTGAGAAGCTCGGGGCGTCTGGCCCCTCCTTGAGGGCCACACACGCACAGGAGCAGTGTGTGCCCTGTGGCGTCGGGGTGGCAAGGCTGGCCACGGTGTCGGGACTTGGTCCCTGCAGAGCAAGCAGGGCCTCAGCCCCTCTCCCTACCCCAGTGCCAGTTCAACCCAGGAACATCCCAGTGCCCTCAGCGCCAAGACTAATCTGGGAGGCAGAGAGGCTGGTGATGCGAGGCTGGCGGCCTCTCCTTCCCAAACAGAACAGGTCTAACCAGGTTTTGCTTTCCCCACTCTGCAGCGCTGGGGCTGCCACTTCCTCTCCTCCCCAGCAGGTGCATCTAGGCCAAAAGCCCCCCAGTGGCCGTGGCCCTCAAATGCACCCTGAGGTTGAAGAAGCCTGAGGCCACCAGGTGCCCGGCTTAGGGGAGGAGCGTCCCAGGGGCGAGGCACTGCTGCGGGATTCTGTCCTCCTAAGGACAACTGCTGTGGGAGGTGGCATTTACAGCTTTAGGACCTGGGACTCTTGGCCAGAGGCAGGCTGTGGACGGCCCTGGCCAGACCCTGCTGGGAGGGGAGGGGGGAACTCACCTCGGAGGGCCTTGGATCTCGTACGAGCTCTCTTCTCGTCATTTTCTAAGCTCATCTGCAAGTAAAAACAACTGCGCTGTCAACAGGAAGACGGCAGAGCCACCCCCTGTGTCTGCAGCGTCACCTCCAGGCATTTTCTGTCTCAAGCTTCACCGGGGCCTGTGAAGCTGACACAGGAGACAAGGAACCGCTCGCAGGGCAGGAACGGCCTGCGAACCCGCGAGCAGCAGGTGAGGCGGAGGCGCTTCGGGGCGGAGACCACTGGCCCCACAGTGTCCCTCATCTCCTGCTCTGGGCCCTCCTGACGCCCCCAGGCTCACATCCGAGGAGGAAGCCGCAGCCACCAAGCCTTCATTAACGTCCGGGTGTCGTAACACACGGTCCCCTGGCGACACCACCCACCGCAGACTCTGACCCCGCCATGCTGAGAGCCCAGCTTCCCCTGGGAGTTGGTGACCCCGGCACTCGAGGGTCGTCTTGTTAGAAACAGGTGCCTGGGACCTGAGCGGGCTTCGCCGCCCCCCGTGCGCTGTCCCGCGGAGAGCCAATGGGGCAGCCTGAGCTTGGGGACCCGATCATCCTCAACAAGAGATGGGCGGGTGCTTCCAGCAGCACAGGGGCCTCCAGGCACTGCTGCCCAGGGGAACACAGAACAGGTCATCCACTCATTTAAACTTTTCTAATAACTTTTTCTAATTAAAAGTGTAAAAAGAGGCCTTCCCTGGTGGCGCAGTGGTTGAGAGTCCGCCTGCCGATGCAGGGGACACAGGTTCGTGCCCCGGTCCGGGGGGATCCCACGTGCCGCAGAGCGGCTGGGCCCGTGAGCCATGGCCGCTGAGCCTGCGCGTCCGGAGCCTGTGCTCCGCAACGGGAGAGGCCACGGCAGTGGGAGGCCCACGTACCGAAAAAAAAAAAAAAAAAAGTGTAAAAAGCAGCGGGTGAAATTGATTTTAATATTAAACTTTACTTAGCCCAATCTCTCCAAAACATTATCATTTCTACAGCATCAATAGAAAAAGTTATGAACGGGATTTTGTTTAGTGCTAACTCTTAGAAATCCTGCACATCTCCTGGACTCACAGCCCCTCTGAGTTTGACCAGCCACATGCCAAGGGCCCGTGGTCACGGCACCGGCTCTGGAGGCGGGAAGCACACGGGGGTGAGAGCTGGTAGGAGCGCAGGCCGAGGCGTCCCCTGGACCCGACACACAGGCCGCCCTCCCAGAGATGCTGACTCCCCCAGGAGAGAGGGAGTGGAGGCCCTCGAGGGGGACAGGGACCCCGCACGTCCTCTGGCTACCCTGCCTGAGCCCATCAGCTCCTGTCCCGCATTCTCTGCCTCAGACCCACTTCCATGGGGGATGCTGCCCACATCCTTCCAGGGAACGAGGCAGAGCCCTGGGAGGGTAGGGACGCCCCGGAGCACAGGTCATCACACGGGATCCCCAGCCGGGTCGGGGCTGGAACGAGTGGGAGATAGAAGGGGCCCTCTTCCCAGCAGGTGTGCCCTGTGGGGGGCGGGGGAGGGAGCAGCCCCACCTCCCAGGCCCCCAAGAGGCCATCAGAGCAAAGCCAGCCAGTGGGAAAGGAGCAGCCGGGGAAGGGGCTTCAGTCCCCAGAGGCCAGCACAGGACAAGCAGCTAAGGTCCCGCTCGGGAAGAAAGACAAGGGACCCCTCCCATTAACTCCCCTGCTAGTAAGCTAGAACTTGCAAAGTGAGCCCCCCACCCCGGGCAGCACGAACGCACAGAGATTCATGTGCTGTGTTAAGGACGGAAATCACAACCTGGGGTAATTTATGCAGCCGTCGACTCCAGGCGGTAGAGCTAAGAGCTGTGCGCTTACAGCCTCCCGACAGCATGGAAGACAATTACTATAATTCCTATTTTTAAAGCAGTGTTCCCCATGGACCAATGGCTCACATTTAAAGTGAAGAGAGGAGCAGGTGTCAAAGGGACTTCATTACATTTATGAGTCTTCAAATGTCGTCTGCGCTGAGCCCAGCACAGAGGCTTCCGATGCAGTGGCACAAAGGGGCCAAGGCGTCTGATTGCCAGGCCGCTCTCAGCTGAAATGCAATCTACAGCTCTTTTTTTTTTTTTTTTTTTTTTTTTCTGTCAGTTTTCCCAAGGAAATTGGCGAGCATTCTGCTAGGTTAAAGCGTGCCTTGGCAATCTGGATTTCCTGAAGATAAATTATTCAAAGAGCACAGAATAGAGAGGGTTGCAGGATGCGTCCGGGCGCTGCTCGCACACTGCAAGCTCCTGTTGGCAGAGCTGACAGCTGTGGCATTCACTCTGCCAAGCACCTTTCCATCTGCAATTTACCTGCATCAAATGGTCAATAAGTGAGAAGTTCTCTCCAGTGCACGGAGCTTTGATGTGCAAAGGGGAAAAACTGAACTACGGGAGGAAGAACTAGGGTTATGGCTCTTCAATATGAGAATGAGCTTCTGAGAGCCGGGTGCCGCCACCGACGGGCAAGCAGGGAAACCTTGATTTCTGAGCCAGCGCCACTGGCTTTTTACTGCTTTCCTTCTCTGAGGGTGGTTCTCTGCATCCTCCCACCCTCAGCACCGGTGCCTCACGTGGGGATGGGTAGCCCTGTTCAGTCTGCCGGCCGCCCCACCTTCTGCCCCCACCACAGCAAGACAGGCCAAGACAGGGAGACACTTCCCAATTTTTCATTAATTTATTTTTGAAATTCTTCCCTTGTTCCGAGCACAAACCAGTCAAGTCTGTTTCTGAAAGGCCCACACGTAGTCGAGTGACCTCCCACCGGAGGGTGAAAGGCCCCATCCCGGCCTACCGGCCTCAACGCACCCCCGTGGGGCTAGCGATCTCTCAAGAACTGGTCCACGCTGCTTCTGTGATGCCCACCGCCTTCCGCCGCCAGCGGCCTGTCTTGCGGCTGCCCTGGGCTCCCTGCGCCAGCTCTTCGCTCTAATAACATTTCAGTCGTTCTGTCTTCAACAGGAGAACTATGGGAGAATAATTTACAAATGCAAAGGCACCCCATTTGGCCACATCTCTCTTTTTTTTAATTACTTATTTGTTTGTTTGTTTGTTTTTTGGCTGCGTTGGGTCTTTGTTGCTGCACGCAAGCGTTTCTCCGGTTGCTGTGAGTGGGGGCTACTTTTCGTTGCGGTGCATGGGCTTCTCATTGTGGTGCCTTCTCTTTTTGTTTTTGTTTTTTTTGCAGTATGCGGGCCTCTCACTGTTGTGGCCTTTCCCGTTGCGGAGCACAGGCTCCGGACGCACAGGCTCAGTGGCCATGGCTCACAGGCCCAGCCGCTCCGCGGCATGTGGGATCTTCCCAGACCGGGGCGCGAACCCGTGTCCCCTGCATCGGCAGGCGGACTCTCAACCACTGCGCCACCAGGGAAGCCCAGTGGCTTCTCTTGTTGTGGAGCACGGGCTCTAGGCGCACAGATTCAGTAGCTGTGGCATGCGGGCTCAGTAGTTGTGGCTCGTGGGCTCTAGAGTACAGCTCAGTAGTTGTGGCGCACGGGCTTAGTTGCTCCAAAGCATGTGGGATCTTCCTGGACCAGGGATAGAACCCATGTCCCCTGCATTGGCAGGCGGATTCCTAAGCACTGTGCCACCAGGGAAGTCCCTGACCACATCTCTTAACCAGCGAGAACGGTCTCTTCACCCTTCTTCTGAACCTGCTTTGTTGTATCACGTGATGGTCTCGCTCACAGGGGTGGCGATGCTTGGCTCTGTTTTGTATTTTTCAGTAAAGTCAAGGGTAATCGTGTAAGCTCTTCTTAAATGTAAACGGTTCTCACAATGACTTGTTACAAAACCAGCCCCTTCCACATGGCACCCTTGCCAAACCTGAGGTCCCCGAGTTGGATGTTTACAAACTCGGGGACCAAGAGAGCAAACGTGCAGAGCAACCTTGAAACCAGTAGCTTCTTAGGCTGTGGTTGTGAGAAGGGCTCTCAGAATCCAGACGCACAGCCAGTAACACAGTGGACAGGGTGGACTCTCCCCCAGGAATGTCCAGTCAGAGGTCCAACAGGCTTCGTGCCGACCTTCAACTCTACCCCCAGAACCCAGGCCTGCCCACCCCCTGCCAAGTTCAGGGACCTGCAGGTGGTTTCTGGAGGGGTGCCTCCCCCGTTTCTCTTTCTGGCTCAGTCATCCTCCCTCCGTCTGTCTGTCTCTATGTGTCTCTCTGAATCTCTCTCTCCGACTCTCTCCCTCTGTCCCTGTCTCCGTCTCTCTGACTCTCTATGTCTCTCTCTGTTTCTCTTTCATTCTCTTTCCTTCTTGGTTCTTCCCGGGGCCTTCACAGCTGAAGAGCTTCCCCCCTCTCCACCCTATACCACGTCCCTGCCCTTCTGCACCATGGCTAAGGGCTAGACGAAAACCAGACTCCAGGCTGGAGCCTGGCCCTGAGCAGCCCTGGACGTCGCCTGACGCTCCGGCCCCTGCGGGCTGTCCTGGCCTGAGTAGCACCAACTATGGGACCCGAGGCAGCAGGTCCCTCACTGCAGAAAAGGGGAGATGTCAGGGCGTCGGGGGGGGAGCTCAAGAGGAAGGGGCTACTCAGCCGTGGGAGCCTGGGTGGGAGTGGGGAGGCCCCGTGGATCAGAGAGGACCTGAGGACATTCAGGGAAGAGGGCCTCAGGGGGCGGGTGCGCCTGCCCCGTGGAGAAGGTGCACCCTTGGGTGGCCAGCGCCTCTCAGTGGTCAGGCCTGCGTCCTCCCTCTTTGCACCCCCTCTCTCGCTCTCCCCCTGGCCTGCTCATCTCCATCTGAAATAAGCTCAATCATTCATGTTTTTGAGGTCAGTGTCTCCCTGCAGAGACCTCTTTGACTGCTCGGGGCATACTGTGTAAGGTCAGACAAACAGGCAGAGGGACAGACAAACTGGGACGATCTGAAACGTCTGAGATCCTGGAGCTGGGAAGGTGGCCAGGAGCCATCAGAGCAGAGACCAGAGCCCCGAGCTGCTGGAGAGTCCAGGGCCCCTGGGACCACAGAGGACTCCCCCTGGACCTGGGCTGCGGGAGTAAGTCCAGGAGCTCGGGCTAGTGCCCCATTTTACTTAGAACACGTTGCAACAGCTTGCAAAGCTGGGGTTAGAATGGACTTAGGACGACTTTTAAAACGCACAAGATTATATGACGACTTTTAAAACGCACAAGATTACTCGGGTGATGGCGTCCCTTTTCCTCCGGGAAGACCCAGGCGAAGAAGGGGGAGTGTCTGCTGGCTCGCAGGACCAGGCAGCCTGCCTAGAAGGAGGGGTGACGTGGGGAGAGGAGGGCAGAGCAGGGGCACAGTCTGGGCTGGTTTTATTCCCTCACCGTGCGCACAGCCTGGGAGCAGAGCGTTGGGACAAACCCGTGCTCCTACCTCTGGAGAGACGCCCCCTTGAAGGATTTCCGAGCAGCTTTCAAGTACGTTCCTTGCTCCGTCTCCCACCAGCCATTCCAGCAGAATACTCGCCATCTCCCAGCCCAGCCCGCAAGCCGCAGCAGGGCAGACCCCAGAGCAGCCTTCTGCTTTGAAGATGCTGAAGTCCTGCTGTCTCCGGGATCCTCAGCATACATCCTGCTCTCCATTCTCTGATGGCTGAGGCTAAACCACACACACGCACCCCTGCACCTCCTGACAGCTGTCACAGCACCCCTGGTTCCTGGCGGTGACGCCTGTGTCCCCCGTGGAGGACGTCTGACTGTGTGTCTGAAAATCTCTGACGCTCCACCCATTGTCCAACCGACTGGCAGCTGAACAGGCCAGCCCTCTCCTTGGGTTGTAGAAAGGACACCCCACGGAGCATTATTTAATGCGCATCTTGGGAGGGGCTCTCCTGGCATCTCCAAGCGTGGGGTCATGGCTCACTCCAACCCCTACATTAAAATTATAACTATATAATAGACACCCTGATACAGCAGCCATGCCTGGATCCATCTGTCTAAAACTTCAGCATAAATGGAGTTTCCACCTTCTCGGGGTAGAAATCTAGCCACATCCAAGTAGGCAGGTCAGAGGACACAGCTGGCGCCACCTCCTCCCCTCGTCAGCAGCGTCCACTGCAGTGGCAGGAGGGAGGCCCTGCTGAGCATCCCCACAGTCACCCTGCTCCTGGCTTGCGTACCTCTAGTCATCCACTGAACACCCATGATCTGGGGCCCAAGTGCTTCATTCTTCAAGGTCAAGAAGAGCTTTAAGGTCCTACCATCCATACCTGCTCCTTTCCTCCTTAAGTTTATAAAAAAAAAAAAGCCCGATGCCCAGCACTTCCCACAAAGCACACAACCACCTAATCTTGTCTAACAGCCCCTTCCAAACCCACCTCCGAGCTGTCCACACGCCTGGTGCTGAACTCAGAGGCCGAGGCGGCTGTGACCACCCCCCCACACACAGGGCTCCTCTGCTCCGGGTGCCCTCGGGGCGCCGAGCTCCCCAGCTCCCCGCCTCCTTCTCGGGCCAGTCCTGCCATTGTGAGCGCTCTGCCCTCTTGTGTCCCCACCCCTTCTTGGCCTCCTCGGTGAGAAGGTGCCCCCGGTGCCAGCCCCATAGTCCCTCCTTCTCTGGCTCACTCTTCTTAGCTTCCCTGCTCAGAGCAGTAACTCTGGCCCTGTCTGCCCAAACTAGAGGAAATGACCCTAACGGAGCAGGTGTGAAACAGTCGGCGCTGGGGGAGAAGCTGAGCGTGGCCACCAGGCATGTTCCCAGCAGGTCCCACACACTCCAGGCTTGTCACACCTGAGCCACGGGGTGACTGCAGCCTTCCTACCTGCCCCTTACACAACGCCAGCCACTGTGAAGACACGGCACCCAGAGCCCCTGGCCTCAAACCAGGTAGCTTCTTGGTCACGTGATCCCTGAGCGCTCAGGGCCAGATGGGTGAGGCGAGTACAGCATTCAGTCAGGTGCAGATTTAAGGGGGAAACCAAACTAAGTGATCAAATTAAATAATAATTTAATGCAATATTTTAAAACATCTAAATTAATGCAAAAATTCCATGATGAGCAAAATAACAAAACTTTAAATAAAGACTGGGCCAGCATTACTGTCTGAGCTGAGCTCAAACACGGCTCAGCAGAGCACAGATGACCACACAGGAATAAGAGTGTGAGTGGAGGTGCCTGACGAGGTGCTACGACAGACCCATGCCACCTACAGTCCAGTCACCAGATTCAAAAGAAAAACGCTGGGCTTCGAGAGTAAAATACAAGCCCCCTCAAATGAGGTTGCCACCTAAAACTTCACAGCCCTGCCTGTCTATTCCCAGGGCTGCCACTTCTTGGTGGCCATGCTCTGGGTCATGGCTTGGATCCTTGGTGGAGAGCGTCTACATGTCAAAGAATATGAGAGATCAGAATCTGAGATCTGGGAAGGGATGCCCACCAAGCCCGTTGTCACCCGCACTTCCATCTCTGAGGGTCACCTGAGCCTGGGCACCTGGCTTCACCCAGAGCCCATCATGGGGAGTGAGCACATCCAGAATGAGAGGTTTGGTGTGGCTATGAGTGCATGTGATATCTGGGTCTGGAGCATCCCTGTGGAGGTGGAGTGCCCGAGTCACCTCCACCGGCGAGTTCCAGGCAGGTATGAGCAGGGCACCACAGGCCCCCACTTGGGAAGATTGCAGTCAACCAGATCAGCAGACCTCAGGAGTCCCTGCAGCAAAGGCTGCCCAGCGAGCGGCGGGGAGAAGAGCAAGTACTGAAGTGCACCGCGGAGCCCGGTGGGACCGGGCCCCAGAGCAGGGGCCTGGCAGACGCGGGACCTGCTGCCGCATTGTAGTTTTCCTCTACTCAGAGGCACTTTTCTTCCTTTCATTTTAAAGATCATGGATGGTCCTAGCCTGCACTTATTCTTGGCCTAATCTAGATGGATAGTGACTAGACCAAAAGTCACCTCCACGCTCCACGCCAAGGAGTGAGAAGGACCCTTGCCCGGACCCGGGGCCCCAGGTTGGGCGCTGCGCTCCAAGCACCTCACCTTGCTGTGTCCGCCCAGGAAGAGTCTCGGGGTCCTGCAGTTGTCGGTCTTGTCTCCGTGCGTCCACCCCTGACTCAGCAGCTCACCCCGGAACTCATTTTCTGAGAGTCAGAGAAAGAAAACCTAATGAACGCCAGCCGTGCCAGCTCAAGGGGAGAAACCGAGAAACTGGGGCCACTCTTGTACACAGCACTCATACGACCCTTGTTTTCTGGAATCCACCAGAAAGACATGACCGTCTCAGGAACACAGGACAGGGGCTCTTGGGGGGAAGTCACTCTCTGCTTCGGACAGCCTCAGGCTTCTAGCACCCGCAGCCCTGCACCATCGTCCCAGCTCTTGCGCTGTTTTATGGAGCATGTCAGAAAGTGGGGGGGGGGGGGGATTTCCACTAACAGCCACTCCGACCAGGGGGCTGGCACAAGTCAGGTGAGGTCCAATGCTTTGCCTCCCCTTTGCCCGGGTTCCCGGCATCTTTCCTCTCCCTGTGTTTCCGCCTCTCTCCAGGGCAATACTTCTAGTTAATATTTAATTCCTCACATAAATTCACACGTCAAAGCAGAGGCTATAGGCATCAGCTGGACCGGACAAAGAAACGCATCGTGTACCTATTCCTTGCACGGCACTCCCTTGTTTCCATGACAACCAGCTTTCTACAACTGCAGCGTTTCAAAGGAAGGTCATGAAGTAACCAACAATAAAAACAGGAAATGAATATTCCTGCATCCTGCTCTCTGCTTCTCCTTGGAAGTGAGTTTGAGTTCCGCTGAAGGCCGGTCAGGCTCACTGCTGTAACACCCGTCATCCTTCTTTCCTCACGTTTTTGATGTGCATCCCCAAATGCCGTTTTGCTATAATTCCACCACTCCTGCCCCGCTCAGCCCTGTGCTCCGGCCACAGTGCCCTCTTGTCTGGAAATGTCTCCATCCCATTAAAGGGCCTCCTCTGACCTCCAGTAGCACAGGAGGGAAGCAGATTGGTTGTCAAGGAGACGGTCTAATGCACCGTCTTCAAAGGAATGGGTGATACCACCAGAATTTGGCACCTACTGTGTGTGCCAGCTGTGTGCCTCACCCTCACCGAGCTGTGGGCCACCTGCAGGGGACCCCCCTGAGGACTGGACTCCACTAGAGAGGTGTAAACCGATCATCTCGGGCCCGCTACCCCATGGCCATCAGCACACGGTAAGAGGAGCCAGGCCCACCCAATCAAACCTATGAGAGGAGTCGCCCAGGGCCCCGGACCCCGGAGGAGGAGACAGCAAACAGCATCTGTGGTGAGGAGGGAGCAGACAGTCTCCTCCAAAGGCGATGGAAGGGAAGAAACTGGGGAGGTGAGTTGACAAGAATGGCCCTGGCCACAGGGTGTGCATCGCACTTGAAGACGGGTGGTAGGAATTCTGCATCTAGAGTGACAGTGGAGGCTGGGAGACCCCTGGCCACAAATGAGGTTCCCTTTCCACACGTACCTCCCGTCAGAGGAGACGTTGCAGGAACCCTCATCCTGGGCTGGTTTGCGAGGCTCCAGGGGAATTTCTTACCATGGTGACATATGTGAATGAGTGGGGTAACTGGGCATATCTCCCTGGCAGCTGGAGGGAAGGACACACCCTGAGATCTGTGCTGCTGCGAGCAGGATGGGTCCCTCCCCCTCGGCGTCCCAGCAGGTGTCCTGGAAGCCTCCCTCCCAGGCCTTCCTGCTCTCGGTCCCACATGCTTCCTGGAGAAGCCCAGCAGGTGAAGGGCGCGAGTCTGTGCCAGGGGGCCTCTGTGCTCTGTGACGGGAGGGAACCAGCTCACTGGGCCTCGCCACCCTCTCCTGGAGCGAAGTCCTGTTGAGGGGAACCCTCCCCTCACCTGCATTCCCTGTGCCCCACGCCTGCTCAGGCCACACAAGAGGACCTTAAGAACATCTACCCCAGACTTCCCTGGTGGCGCAGTGGTTAAGAATCCACCTGCCAACACAGGGGACACAGGTTCGAGCCCTGGTCCGGGAAGATCCCATGTGCCACGGAGCAACTAAGCCCGTGCGCCACAACTACTGAGCCCATGTGCCACAACTACTGAAGCCCGTGCGCCTAGAGCCCGTGCTCCGCAACGAGAGAAGCCACCGCAATGAGAAGCCCGCGCACCGCAACGAAGAGTAGCCCCATCTCACTGCAACTAGAGAAAAGCCCGCACGCAGCAACGAAGACCCAACGCAGCCAAAAATAAATAAATAAATAAATATAAATAAAAATAAAATAAAGACTATGGTCTGTAAAGCTTAAGAGGAAAGAGTAAAAAGAACAGGTGCCCAGCATCTCCTCACAACAGCACCCCAGCGATGCCTTCAGCACCAGCCCTGGGAGGCGGAGGGAACTTGCAGGAGTCACACACCCCGAGACCAGTACCACACGACGTGGGTCCATAATTGACACGATTCCTTCCTCTTCCTGGGAATGTTCTGGTAGCAAACCACAGCCACCACAGTAAAGCGTGATGGTGCTTCTCCTTTGCTTGGAGATAACCCAGGGCCCCTTGGTCCCCCACTGGGACCCGCCTACGTCCCACCGCAGACAAGCCCTCCGCTGCGTGGACGCGCTGAGCTGCAGCAGCCCACACACGCCCAAACCGCGGCCGCCAGCCACAGGACGGGAGGAGGAGCCATCGGAGACCGAGCGCCTGGCGCACAGTGGCCGCGTGAGGGTGGCCTGCTTCCGTTGCCCGGGATCACAAGCAGGGAGCGCTCTCCTCAAGACCGGCCCTTTTCCTGGGCTCTCAGGTCTCTAGTGAGCTCATCTGGAGCCCCGCCCCCAGACACACAGAACAAAGAGGCCGCTTGGGAGCCGCTGGCCCTGGCCGTGGCCTCTCTTCGGGACGGCCTGCTCCGTGTCACCCCAGCGTCTGACCCCACAGAGGCCCCAAACTCACTTTGGCAGGACTCCGGCTGACAGACAAGCTCAGAAAAGCAACCAGGGCCTTTTAACAGCCACACTCGGGCCCGCAGGGCAGGGAGGATCCTGGGAGCTCAACTGGCATCGCCCTCCTGGGGCCGGAGTCAGGTCTGTCCCTCTCCTGATGACGCCAGTGTTCAGGGTCAGATCAGGCCTCCCCAACACATGCCACTTTGGCATGTGGATTGTTTAGCTCCGAAGGCAGTAGAGACCCTGTGGACTCAAGAGAAACTCCTGTCAAAATGTTTTCAGAGTCTTCACTAGAGTGTGTGTCTCTGGTGACCTGCCTGTGGAACCAAGAGCTGTCACTACCGGCCTTCCACCCAGCAAGCAAAGGAGGAGGGTCTTTGCTTGGAGGGAGCCCACATCTTGGCTCTTCCATGCCCCCACCCGGTAGGACCTGTCAGCCCCCGATCCCCCGCCATCCTCTGTCCCCGCTCTGTCCCGTCCTGGCTGAGCCCACCTCTCCCCCCAGGGCTTGTCAGGCCCTTCTTCCCAATGCCAATTAAAGTGTCCTCGAAGAAGCAACCATAGACCATCTTCCTCTCAAATGTTTGCTCACCTGCCCTAACTGGACCCTTCCTGGGGCTTCTCGACTCTGCAACGAGCTTGAGGCGTCCACACTCACAAAACACAATGTGTCTGGACTCTGCACCCCAGCCCCGGGGCTCCACATCTCTACCCGCTTCGACAACCCGATTTCTTAAGGGGCCCCGAGAAGCTGACTCCGTCCCTGCTCCCCAGGCCAGCTCCCAGCCCTCCACCAAAGCAGCAGCCCTTGAAGGGTCACCGGTACCATCCTGGCCGCCTGCCCGTCCTGCACCGATACTCGCTCCCTCCCTCCTCGCCTGGGGCACTCCGGCTCGCCCCCAGCCTCTGCTCCTCTGCCCCACTGACCATCCTACCACCTCCTCCTCTGACTTCTCCCCTCCCTGCTGCCTGTCCTGCGCCCTGAATCCTGCCTGTCATTTTCTGACTCTCACCAGTATCTGAGCACTTTTGACTCTCCAGCTGTTTTGTTTTGTTTTTGCAAAAATTGATAAACTGATTCTAAAACTGATATGGCAGATCAAGGAACATAGAATAACCAAGACAATAAAGGTGGACCCGCCTCACACCATACGTAAAAACTCACACAATGGATCGGAGATCTAAACATCTGAGTTAATACTCCTAGAAAACACAGGAGTAAATCATCCTGACTTTTTGAGTTAGGCAGTGGTTTCTCTGACTCCTAAAACACAAGCGACAAAAGAGGAAATGGATGAACTGGACGTTATCAAAGTTGAACACTTTGGGAAGTCAAATAACACCACGAGTCAAGTGAAGAGACAACCCACAGACTGGGAGAAAACATGTGCAAGATCACATATCTGATAAGGGACTTATATTCAGAGTATAGAAAGACCTCTTACAACTCCAGAATAAAACAAATAACCCAATTTTAAAGTGGGCAAAGGGGAATTCCCTAGTGGTCCAGTGGTTAGCACTCGGTGCTTTCACTGCCAGGGCCCGGGTTCAATCCCTGGTGGGGGAACTAAGATCCTGCAAGCCGCACGGCATGGCCAAGAAAAAAAAAAGTGGGCAAAGGATTTGAATAGGCATTCCTCCAAAGTTAACATATAAAAGATGCTCCTCATCGGGCTTCCCTGGTGGCGCAGCGGTTGAGAGTCCGCCTGCCGATGCAGGGGACACAGGTTCGTGCCCCGGTCCGGGAGGATCCCACATGCCGCGGAGCGGCTGGGCCCGTGAGCCATGGCCGCTGAGCCTGCGCGTCCGGAGCCTGTGCTCCGCAACGGGAGAGGCCACAACAGTGAGAGGCCCGCGTACCGCAAAAAAAAAATATTAAACATAGACATACCATAGGCCCCAGCAATTCTACTCCTGGGTATAGATCTAAGAGAAGTGAAAACATATGTCCACACAAAGCCTTGTACCCAACTCTTTATCACAGGTTTATTTATACTAGCCAAAAAGTGGAAAAAACCCAAGTGTCCATCGACTGCTGAACGGACGACACAAGACATGACGGAATAGTATTTGGCAATAAAAAGGGTTACAGTGTCCGTCCAGGGTTCAACGTGGGTGAACCTCAGAAACCTCAGGGGAAGCAGCTCAGTGGAAGAAGATCCCAGACTGCACAGTCCCTTAGTTACAGAGTGTCCGAAAATGGCAAACCCACAGAGACAGAAAGTAGATCAGTGGTGCCGGGGCTCAGGGGAGGGGCAGCGGGCACGACTGTTCACGGGCACAGGGTCTCTCTGTGGGGACGAGAATGTTCTGAAGTTAGACTGTGGTGATCAATGCCTAACCCTATAAATATGCTAAGACCACTGAACTGTGTACTCCTAATGGGTGAATTTTGTGACGAGTAAATTATATTTCAGTAAAGCTGTTTTTTAGAAGTCAATGGCACACACGAGGGAGCACAATGGTGAGAGTCCCACAGGCCAGCTCTTGACGCACGGAACTCCCACCCGGACACGGGTGCGATGACCGACTTTAAAGAGGGCGGAGGCCCGCGGGTCGGCCCAAGTGAGCAAACCTGAGGAGACAAGCAGGGCCGGGGCTCCCGTCCACGCCAGGAGCGCAGGGCGGGCGAGGGATGCGCCGATTGCCAGGGCCGTCCAGCCGGCAGGCTCACTGTGCTCTGGGTGCTGTAGGAGATCCATGTAGTGGAGGCTCACATCAAAAATAAATTTCTGACGACAGGAGCTGCAGGACAAGAGGTGAACTGCGTCCTCCGTGATGTGTGAGCCGCTGGCCCAGAGGCCTGGGGCTGGTCTGTGAGGCCCCCCAACCCAAGACCCTCGTACGGGGCAGCAGGTGCGAGCAGGCTGCCTTTGGCTCCCCCAGCCTGGCTTCTGTGGGCCTGTGTTCCGGGCCCACCTGGAGATGAGGCAGGGCTGGTTCCAGGGGTGCAGGAAGAGGACAGCTAATGGCAGCAGTGTGGGACGAGCCTTGGGGGCCAGGGTGAGGCGTCTCAGACCCCACCCCGCAGCAGCTCTGGGGACACAGGCCAGGAGAAGACAAGTGCTTCTGTGTAGCAGGGGCACCGTGACCCCAAGCAGCACACGCATCCCTACGCTGCCACGTCAGGACTGTCGGCAGCTCGTGGCTGAGCCAGGGCTGCAGCCGACCTCTCCTCCCCTCACCCCCAAGACTGACCACATGGCCCTGTGTCCGGCCTGTGCATCGGTGGGGCTGCCACGCCGGGGCCCCCACTGGCCTGGAGAGGGCAGGCCTCCTCAGCCTTCACCAGCCCTCAGGCAACTTTGGAAGAACATTCTCCACCTCAAAGCCATGAACCGAACACATCCACTGAAAGCCTGGACCCTGGAATCGGGTACAGTCGGCCCCCATATCTGCAGGGTCTGCATCCACGGATGCAACCAACCTTGGATGGAAAATATACTCCCCAAAATTGCAGAAAGTTCCAAAAAGCAAATACTTGTATTTGGTATTACAAGTACTCTAGAGATGATTTGAAGTCTATGGAGGATGTGCGTAGGTTACATGCAAATGCTCCAGTGTTTTATATGAGGGACTCGAGCATCTGTGGATTTTCGTATCCTGGAGAGGTGGTCCTAGAACCAATCCCCAGCAGAGGCCCAAGGACGACTATATAAACGCATTTAAAAAGAGAAATTCTCTCCTACTTTCATCTCAATCCTCATTCGCCCTTCCCTCCGGCTCTTCGGGTTTTAAGGCAAAGCCCAGCAAGGCAGGAAGAAAGGGTTAGAATAAAATTGTAGCAACAGTTGAAGGCCCACACAAAACTGACCACAGGTCACAGTAGACACTGGGCGGGGGAGCGGGGGGTGTGCAGCCACAGCCCAGAATTCTACCCTCTGAAGCCAGAGAACCTCTGACCCCAAAGCCCTGAGGTACAGATGGCGCTCCCAGACACGGGAGGCCCTTGGAGGCCCTGGGAGGGCCCAGGCCACGTTGCACAGCTCCCAGGGCTGCAGAAGGAGGTTTAGCATCCCTCCAACATCAAAGGGAGTTCCCAGGACCTTCCTTAGACCTGTGGGCCAGAACCTTGGGCAGGGTGGGGTGTGGAATGCACCTGGGAACCTTCAGTGGATGAGTGAGTAAGCATCGTAGGAAGCGGCCCTCCTCTGCAGCGTGGATGGCAGCTAAGAGCGGGAGCCAGGACAGAACCAGGGACGGCTGGACAGAGTGGAAGTGGCCTGGCCCCGGCAGGAGCACATAGAGATTGGTATGGGAGTTTTTTTAGAAGGCTTCACACCATCACATCTGTCTTCCCCAGTTTGGAAATAAAATGTAAAACCAGAATGAAATATCCAGTGGAAGAGTTGGGAGAGAGTCAAAGAAACACGCTAGCAAAGCAAATGAAAGAGAAAGACAGAGAGGAGCTTCCCTGGCGGTCCAGCGGCTAAGACTCCGCGCTTCCACTGCAGGGGGCGAGGGTTCGGTCCCTGGCTGGGGAACTAAGACCCCGCATACTGTGCAGCGCGGCCAAAAAAAATAAAGAAAGAAAAAGACAGAGAGATGGGAGAAAAGGAGGAAAAGCTGAGTAGGACCTAATGGCCAACCCCCGAGTTCCAGAGAGAACCAAGAAAATGAGAGGGAAACATGTACTAAATAAGAACAAATAATTGCCCAAAACTAAAGGAAATTCTGTTTTTAGCTTGAAAGGCCCATCAAGTGCCCAACACAGTGAATGAAAAAGACCTGCTGCAACCCAGCCAAGCACCGTGAAATCCTAAAGCGCCAGGAGAAACGAGAGGCCCTGAGATCCCCACAGCGGGAAGGTCGCTCCAACCCAGCCAAGCACTGTGAAATCCTAACGCACCAGGAGAAACGAGAGGGCCTGAAACCCCACCAGCGGGAAGGTCACACACAGAAGATATCCTCGGGACAGCATTCCAACGGCGAAGCCAGACCTGCAAACTATAAGGTTGAAAATCAACTCCCTCTGCCCTCTGGGCCCAGACAAAATATCAATCAAGGAAAACGCCCCCAGAGACATTCTCAAAAGCACGCTCCCCACTGGACGCTAAGAAAGTTAGTAGAGGGGACAGGGAAAATTATCTGCAAGAAAAGCAAAACTTGTGTGAGAAATAATCTTGGTGTGTATGACTGGGTGCAGAAGTGAAAACGAATGAATAAAGATGACACTCAGCCTTACTCAGGGGCGGCCAGCCGGTGGCTGGGATGGAGAGTGGCAGAAGACTCTGGTCCTGAGGCCGTAAGTCCTGCTGGGTCTGTCCTGCCCCACATCCTGTGAACCCACAGTCCCGGGCAAACGGGGCCCATGAAGGCCCGGCCTGGAGTGGAGTGTGGGGTGTCCCACGGGAGTGGGTGTCAAGAGCCCACAGGCCAGGCGAGCGCCTGCGGAAGGGTGAGAAGGGCCTGGCGCAGAAACGTGGCTGATCGAGTAAGCGAGCATACTAAGGAAACTGGGTCCCTCATTGCTGAAGGAAGAAAGCCGCTCGTGCGGAAAGGGAGAGATCTAGAACGTATCCCGGGGGACTGCAGTCAGAGGCATCAGTGTGAACGTGTGGTTCTCAGCAAGAAATAAAGTCAGATGTGTGTGTGTCCACACGTGTGTCCACTGAGAGGCTGGCAGCACGTCCACGCTAGGTCCAGGGGTGGCTCCAGGTCTAGGGCACAGAGTGCTCAGAGAGCCACAGATGCATCAGAAGGACACAGAGGCCAGCACTCAGGATAACCTGAGCATCAAAATAATGATTCTAATCCACCGGATAAAGTAAGCCGTGCGTCTGCTCAGAGGTCAGTCAGAATGAATACCTTGGTATGTGAAGAGGAATGTGGTATTTCCCCCAAATAACTGATTCATGGCAAAGGGGAGAGTGTCCCTGCAGCCAGAGATGCTGGGATGACGGCCCCCAACCCAGGGACAGAGCTACCCCTGGGCGTCACCAAGCAGCCCACGTCCAGGCCCCAGGACAGCTCACCCGGCGCCCAGCGCCCTCCGAGGGGGCGGTCACGCCTGACCAAGACCGACACACCGCGTGGTTCCGAGCCCCCCGAGACGCTACTGAGGAGCAGACGACCCCGGGTGACGGGCACAGAGGAGTGGCAAACGCACCCTCACGTGGTCAGGAGGAACACCCTTTGAAAAGTTGCTGTGAGTTTGAGATTGCTTCAAAAACTATTTTTAAAACTGACATGGTGTGGGGTGTGACTTCAGTAACAGTGGTCAGGGGAGGCTCTGCAAAGAGAGCTTGAAGCCGGGGCCCGGGGGCTCCTCAGGCCCCTCCAGCAGCCCGTCTCCAGCTTCCTAGCTCCTCAAAGAGGCTAAAATGTCCTGGGTCAAGGCTGGCTTCCCAGGGACCTCCTGGAGAGGGGGGGACAGCGGCGGCAGGGCGTGCCCCAGGGACAGTCTGATAGCCTGGAAAATCCAAAAGGGAGCGGCACCCATGCCCTGGACGCTGCGGGTCCCAGGCCGGGCACAGGACAGGTGGGGCACCTTGAGCCCCCAGGAGCGCTGAACTGGGTGGCCTCTCCCTCTCCCCCATCCCCCTCTCCCCCTCCCCCCTCTCCCCCTCCCCCGGTCCCTTCTCTGCTCCAGGCCTGTCTGTGACCTGGTTTCCAGGGTCTGGAGGCAGCATTGGTGTCGCACCCACTGGACCAGCTTTCGGCAGGAAATGCAAACAGGGCCGATGGGAAAATGAGGGCAAGGTTTGCTCTTTTTCGTTCCTTTTTTTTTTTTTCTTGCTTGCTGGAATTCAGAGAGAAGTAAAATGAAGACTTGCTGAGTGGGGCAAAGACAGACCTGCTTTTGCTGAGTTTAGGTGAAAATGAGAGAAGAGAGCTGGGGGCAGGGGAGTCGGCAGTTCCATCGCTCTGCACGATTCTCATTATTTTCCTTCTAAATCAGCCTCGCTGGTGCTTTCTCTATTCAATAAAAGCCAAACGCAAGCCACGTCCCCTAATCTCTCGAACAGCAGCTCACTGCTGAGAAAATAATACAGATGTAACTTCCAGCATCGTACACTTTATTTTCCATTTATATGCAAATGGTGACCTTTCACCCAGGCTGTCTCAAAGAAGCGATTCCTTAAAAATGCAAATAGCATGTTGCGAGCAGTTACTGTGGCTGAGTCTTTCTTATATGATTATTATTATTTCTTTTAACCTTTACCCACGCTGTAGAAACAACAGCCACACTGCCGGGCAGTAATGAAGACTTTCCAAACCCAGTCACAGGACTGGCTCCCCAGGCGGCCTGTCAGGGAGCCTGCCAGCAGGGGAGGGGCCCCCGGATGCCGAGGGGTGGGGGGCCTCACAGCCCCAGGGTGGGCTGAGCGTCCGGGCAGAGGTACAATGGTGTGGAGCCAGGCCTCCGACACCCGGGCAGGTGCGGGGACCGCAGGCTGCAGGCTGTGTCTGCTCCAGGGAGACGCACAGGATTTCACAGAGGGCCTTCGCACCCCAAAAGGAGTCAACACGAGTGACCCCGACCTCGACCCCCGCCCAGGCACACGTGCTTCACCCCCAGACGAGGAGTCGGGGTGGGGGTGGGGGTCAGGGGAGCCCTCCCTCAACCCCCCCAGGCCAACAGGAAAGGCCTGGACAGGAGGCTGGAGACGGGGCCTGGGAAATGGACACGGCTACTGGGTGCACAGGCGACGCTGGGCTGGGGGCTTCCACGGCCCTGACCCACCCGACCAACCGAGTCAGGACGGAGGCCAGGGAAGGCGCCCGCGTCCTCGCCGCGCCCCCCACACCCCTCAGGGTCCCCGGGATTTCCCCTGCAGGAGACAGAACTGTCCTGCCCGAGGAGGGGAGAGATGGCCGCTTCCTTCTTCCTTGAGACCACACTTTACTTAGGCTCTTGCAGTTAACCCGACTAGAACGGGCTCTCTCTCGTACAAACAGGATAAATCCAAGCTGCTCGTGGCTCCCTGAAGGTCTGTCCATGCCCTGGCTTGTGTCCCATTCAGGACAGGGGACCGACACGGGGGTAGGAGGTCCGGGCAGCTCTGGGGCCTCGAAGCCTGGGGTACGGGGTTCGACAACAGTTCCACTCTCCTTCTCCCACCCCAGTCCCTCTACCTCCAGGACGTGGAAGCACTCCTGTCTGGGGGAGGAGAGTGAACCTAGGGGGCTGCCACTGCAGCCCCAGCCCCAGGGCTCAGAATGGCCCCCATGTGGTGGCTGATTTTCGGGGGAGGGGTGGCCAGCAGAGACACCCACCTGTCAAGGCCTCCTACACTGCCCACTCTGCTGCCTTTTAAGTTGGAAATACTGGGGGGCTGTGCACGTGAATTTCCCAGTCTGGATGGGCATGCGGGACACGCAGAGCGCTAACACGGAACAGAATTTGGAGAGAACGCAAACCATACGTTTGCCTCCAAATGGCTCTGGGCAGTAAGGCGTCCATCGCCAGGAGGGGGGCATGGCGGGGTGGGGAGAGCCCCTCCAGGCCCTGTGCCCCCCACCTCCTCCCCGACGCTGACACGTGTGCTCGGGAGCTGTCAGGATGCTCTCTGGGATGGCATCACAGCAACAGTGGGACTCTGACGCTCACACCAGGGCCCATTTGGGGTCCCCCGCATGCCAGAGGTGCAGGCCGCGGCTGAGCATGAGAGCTCAGGCCCTGGGGCTTGCAGGGTCTGAACCACACCAGGCAGCAGGTTCTGAACCCAGAAGCTGCACATGTGATTTGCAGCTGAGCCAGCAAATCCTGGCCCAGAAGCCTACAGCCGGTCCCATGACCCGTTCGCAGCCTTCAAGGGGGCTGCAAAGTTTGCTAATGTGATTCAGTATCAAATACAAGCCGCCTTTCCTCTCCCTTTGGGCTGATGCACTGACTTCAGGGTCTCCACGGGTTTCTCTGATGGCTTCAGTGGTGTTTCTAGAAGCATCAGAACGGCAGGATGCAGGAAGGTGGCAAGCTCACAGCTCCTCACAGCTCTCACACGTCGTGAAAAGTGCTGCCTTATGTGTGCTGGGGGAGGGGAACCTCACAGCGAACATGCTTTGCTGCAAAATGAGACCCCGTGGGGCTTCCCTGGCGGTCCAGTGGTTAAGACCTCGCGCTTCCAATGCAGAAGGCGTGGGTTCGATCCCTGGTCAGGGAACTAAGATCCCACCCGCCGCGCGCGGTGCAGCCAAAGAAAAGAACACTGAGACCCCAGGAAGCCAGGGCTGGGGCGTGGGCTTCATGAAATAAAAGGAGATCCACAAACATCTAAGTAATTTAGCCAGAACCTAATCAGACCACTAAAAGGTAATAACAGAAACACCCCCTCAGTCTGGACAACAGAGCCTAACTTTACACCCAGGCCAACAGGGCCTTCACTCACAGATGGTGGAGGGAAAACTCAGAACTGAACACTTAAGTACTCTCTTGCCACCTTGATTCAGAACCTTCCCTGGCTGTCTCCAGCCCAGCACTGACAGCTCAGTGCCCGTGTTTACAAGGGCACCCAGGCCAGCACCTGCGTATGTACCAGAACCGCGAACGCTGAGGCACTGCCCGCCAGGAGGCCCCGACCTGGTGGCCTGCAGGCCCTCCTCCAAGGCAAGTGGGGACACCCACAAGGCGGGTCCAATACAATAGCAGAGATGTTTCAACTATTGGACACCTAAGGGCGTGACTGTGACGCCTGGGAGGGTCCGCCAAGGGGCCCGGGCAGCGTCTGTTAGAGGCCGTGGAAGAGAAGCTGGAGGTGAACGGAGACAGGAGATGGATCAGGGATCTTGGGGTGGCCCAGATGGGGGATGGAGAATCAGGCTGGAAGACAGGCTGGAGACAGACCCAGGACGTCTCCCACGCAGTGGGAAAGCACCCAGGAGCGCAGCGAGGGTCAGTGTGGTCTGAGGATGACCTCCTGGGCGGTCTGGGGGGCTGGGCAGTCAGGCTGTGCAGGTCTGGGACTTGAGTGAGAAGTTCCATGATTACACATCCAAACTGATGGTTAACAAACCAATTCACTGCTCAGTTAGCAGTCTGGTAACCAAGCAGGCCGTTGTGAACCACTGAGTCTGGGAGCCCTAGTACAGTTACAGTCTCAGAGCACCTTAGTCATGTCACAGGTGCAGCTCTGAGTCTGTGAAACGCCTTGTGCCACCCCTTCACTCAGGAACCACCGGGCTGCCCATAGGGGACAACAGGGGCCAAGCCGTTTTATACCCTGTAGGTGTGAAGAGTGAAGGGACACCGCCTGGCACGCAGGAAGTTAGGGACGCGCCCCAGACCTGCGACCCGAGGTGTCTAACCCTCTAGGACCGAGTAAAGCAGGCACGGGGATAAAGAATAACGGAGAAGCCAGACCCTCCTCACTCCCAGGCAGGGGCAGGTGGGCCCTGGGTCCGGAGTCTGAGACGAGAGAGGTTGGGGGCTGCAGGCCGAGGGGAGGGCAGCCGTCCAGCCTGGAGCCCCGGGGAGCTCTCTCTCACGCTGCTGCTTTAATGTGGAGTTTTTAGGCAACAAAATGGGGGAAAAGGAGAGGCCCCAGATGGCTTCCCCAGGAGTCCTCAGACCAACATCGAGCGGGATCAAGGTGTGAAGCCAGGCGTGAGGGCTTGTCTGGCGGCAGCTCGGCCAGATGGCGCGTCCGGATGGACACAGCCCTGCGCCCTGCCCGCCACCCTGCGCCACGCGGTGCCTCGGGCCTGTCCCCGGCGCACCCTCCATGCGGACCCTGCTCCCAGGCTGCAGTCCGGAATAACCCCTCACACACCACACGTGTCCGCACAACCCCACACGGCCCCGCCGGGTGCCTGAGCGGCAGAAGGGGGGCCCGGGGACGCAGAGCGGCCAGCACTGGGCAAGGGCTCTGCCCCCTCCGGCCAGGACTAATCCTGGACAGAGGCAGATTAAACCGTCCTTGGAGTTACTTTCATTGCATCTGATTAAAATAACACTGCATTTTTTAAAGTGTAAATTCAAAAATGAAAACAGGAGGGAGCATGGACACCAGGCTCCAAGCAGAGGGAGGCCAAGCACGAGCAGCGCCCCCTGCTGGCGAGCATTCGCCACTCCGTCCTCTCTGGAGCCATCAGCCCAAACACGTCTGAGAGCAAAGCATTTTAAGCCAGGTGGAAGACATCTCTCGTTTCGTTTTGAGGGTTTTTTAAGCAACATTTGGGGGAATTCAGCCATCTGTGAAGGACAGGACGTATGCCGAGGACCTCGAGGCATTCCACCTCAAAGCCCTGCAAGCAGCCGGGAGGGGTCCCGAGAGGGTGGCCCTGGGGTCTTCAGGGAGCAGAAAGCCCACGCGGGGGCAGCTCCGGTGGCAGCTGCTCTCATGCCTTCTGGGAAACAGCATTTTCCTGGCTGAGTAATCTCCCTGTGGTGCCGGGTCCCAAAGACCGTCTTCCCATAAACTCACACCGCAAAATTCCCGTTAAAATCACCTCTGTAGACAGCTGACTTCGGAGTGAGTTTACAAGGAAGGAGCTGCCAGGGGTGGAGTGAGGGCCCCCAGCCAGGCTTTCCACAAGATAAACGCCAGCAAGAAGGGGATCTGGACGGGTCTTCCAGGCCTGGGACCGGTGTTTATCCCTCCAACGCGCAAGGCTCACTGGTTGCCCAGTGCCCTGCCTGCCTGGGGGGTCAGGTGACAAGGCAGCCCCTGCCCACCCGGCAGACACCCTCGCCCCTGCCACCTTGTCCACTCCGGGGCTGAGCAACGTGCTCTGGTCGCCCCTGGGCCCCCTCCCCAGCCCAGGCAGTGGGAGGTGGGAGGTGTTGAGCAGCCCCTCCCCCGCCTTCTCTTCACCAGAGTGGAAGTGCCTCATGCACCAGGGGGAGCTCAGCCCCAACCAGCCATCAGAGCAGTGGCCCGAGGCCCAGGGGCACTTCCCCCACATCCTCAGTCTGCAGGGCCCTTGTCCTGCCGTCTCTGACAGTGCTGGGCCATGCAAAGCAGCATTCCACCCGTGCAACCATTGCCCGGGCTGGGCACCACCAGCAGGGGCTGGGCTGCACACATACCCCAGGCTCCCTGACCAGCTCCCAGCGTTGGCTCAGATCCCCTCCGCCCCGCCCCGAATGCCCCACCCCCATCACACAGAGTGACCCAGGTCCTCGCGGGCACATTCGGCGACCCCAGGCCGGAGGAGGACAGTAGGGCCCAGAGAGGAAGGGCCTTGGCTCTGGGCAGCACCGGGGAGAGCGCCCACCCCAGCGAAGGCCAGGGGACAGGCCAAGCTCCAGCCAGAACGGGCAGCTGTGGGTCAGCTACCCGTGGGGCTGAGGGCCCGGAGCTCTCTCCTGTGCCAGCACACTCTCTGCAGGCCTCTCCCGAACGCCTCTGGGCACTGACAGGGCTTTCCAGGACAACCTCCTATGACCCCAGGAACAGGGCCACTTTGCAGACCCAAAGGCTCTGCCCGCTGTGTGGGGACATCTCAGGGCGGGTCCTACTCCCTCAGGCACCAGGAGCGTTCGGGGCAACGGGCAATCACTTCCTTTGCCAGAATCTTCCGAGAGGGTCTGGAGCATTGGCTCCAAATACTTGGGGCTGCCTCCAGGCCTGTGGGGATTGCCTGAGGGTCGCAGAGACTCCCCACCCCGGGTTACACTTTAGACAGAAGCAGCCCCCTGCCCTCAGTGAGTTCCCAGGCCCGTATCTGGGGCCACGGTCCAAAAGGGTCAGAGCCCGGGGGTTCCAGAATTAAAGGTCTCGAAGTCCAACTCTCTGAGGACCCTGGTCAGCCCCCTAGATCAGCGGACACCCCTGGGAGTGCCCGGGAGGTAGGGGCACCTTGTAGGGGCCTCAGTCTCCAGCCCTGCAGGGCAGAGGGTTCGTGAAGCTACTTCCTTCTCTTTGCGAACAAATTGCCCCGTAAGTCCTAAGCCAGCCTTCTCTCCCCGCTGGCACCACAAAACTCCAATCCCTGCTCTCCCATTCTTTTGTTTACCATTAATTAACAGGGCCATATGGAAGGAGGTGAGAATCACAGCCATGGGCCAGTGGGAGGGGAGCCCTGGTGGTGAGGCACCTGGACCTCTCCCCAGTGGCCACCCAGCCTCCCTGGGCCGGAAGAGGCAAAGTCCAAGCACATCCTCTCACACCGAGGCTGAGGGCCCGCTTCCTCTGGTTTGCCCCAACACTCTCCTGCCTTTTGTTCACTCAGCCACTGGCCTCAGAGGTGTCCTCAAGTCTCTCTGATTTTTTTTAACCACTGGGGCAAAAGTCCTCATCTCCCTCTCCCAAAAGGATAATGATAATTATCGCTGTCTTTATCGCCATTACAGTGACACAGTCTGATGGCCCAAGACAGAGCCCACATCCTGCTACCAGACCCACCTCTCAGAGGCTTTGTTTCAGAAATTAAACCCCAACTTTACCAGCCAATGATGTCCATGGATGCAAAGGTGATGCTGAGAGCAGAGAAGCCCTCGGTGACTCACAACAAGGACCCGCCACACCACAGCCCAGGGGCCACTGGCAGCTTGTTTACCTTCCTGATTCACAAAGAGGAAAGTGAACCCAGCAGACAAAGTCCACGGCCCGGAACACATCACCCTCCAGGCAATGGCATCACATCATTCAAGGCTCACACGGACTTCTTGCCTAAACCTGATTTCTAGTTTTAAATACAAAAATCCAGTTACGCTAACGCTATAAGCAACCACACTTGTGACCCCGATCACAGAATGAGAAAAGGAGGCGAAGGGACAGCGATATTTACTGCAGGGCATCTATCCTGCAGACACACGCACCCTAGTTGTTGTTCCTTAAGTTTAGAAATACGTGACACGCAAAGACAGGACGCTCACATGACCATCTCTGCTCTGTCTTGGGTGGGAGCACGCATGAGGTCCCGACGGCGTCCCCCTCGAGAGAGGTCTTCTGCTTAAGGAGCCAGCGTTCTCCCGGGGAGCTTAGCTCCTGGGTCCCACGGCTGCAGATACATCTGTGTTTCTCTTTCAGAAAAGCACACAAAGTTTCTCGTCTCGACACAAGGTCCCCCAGTGTCTTTTCTGTCAGACGCACAATGTGTCCCCTAGATTCTCAGAGTGGCCAAGCGCATGAGCAAAGCCAAGGAGGGACAGAGAACTCGGAGGAAAACGGCCGCGGGCAGACCCAGGAGGAAAAGAAAGACTCGGTCCAACAGAGCAGCTTTAAAAAGCCATCCCCAGACCTGCTTTTCCAGCAAAGAAAGCCTTCACGTCAGAAACTAACCCTGCGTACCCTCTCCCCGTCTCCACCCGAGGGGAAAAGCCAAGCGCTGGGCATCTGCCTTTGTCAGCGAAAGAACGTAACATTGACTTACCTTTTTCCCCACAGCTATTGTCTGTCCTCTTTCAAAATGACATCACGGAAAGCAATCATGAAATTTACATGGGGGTGCGGGTGTTCGGGGAGGAGAGGCAAGGCAGCTGCCTCCCTTCCGGTGGTCGCATGTGGGGAAGCCTGTGTGCGGGTTTCAATTAAATATCCTCTCCCGTTAGTGTGCGAACTCCTAAGCCAGCTAAAGGCGACGTCTCATTTACTTAATGACCGCTCTCATTAGCAGCGGTGGCACGGGCTGGCGGAGAGGCTCCTTTGTAAATACGCTACCCATGAACCCTTGGGGCTCCAATATATCTGTTTACTCTCTGAGGTGAAATAAATTTACAGTATAGCATCAGAAAGATGGATCTGCTGACGGGGAGCGAGAGGTGTCCAGGCCGGCAGAGCCCCGTCTCCTGCTCCAAGCCTCAGCCAACAGAAGGTGCCCGCGCTTGCCCACACTGATTCATAATTAATATGCAGCACGATTTGGGGTTTTTTTTATGCAAAACACACAAAAGGGCAGGGAGCGTCACAATCACCAGGCTCACCCCCCTCTGCTTTCTCCACCAGTGGTTCAGTCCAATAATTCCTAATAGCAGCAACCGGAATGACAGATGCCCTGGGTTAGCACGGCTGCAGCGAAAGTACTTTACAATATTTATTGGTGGTTAGGAATATGACCTACCATCATAAAGAACGAACTGCAGAATTTATTACTCAGATGAGCCAAGAGGGTTACATATTGGCTCATCTGCATATTTAAGTATCAGTGACTTAAATGGATATGGATATATTGTTCAAGTGCATAAAAGGTTCCTATGGCCACAGACCAAAACATAGTCACATACACAAAGAGTAGATCAGGAAAAGGTATTTTGCCTTTATCACACATTCGCTTTTTGTTTCAAGTCTAAAAATAATAAAGCCCTCTCACAGAAAGCTTGAGCACTCCCGAAGCCACAAGTACCCGACGCCCTGAAACCACTAAGTTTATCCCAGCCAGAGGGAAGCACAGCCACTCAAGTTCTATCTTTTTCAGTCTTTTTCAAACTGCCTGCGAGGAGCTGGCCAATGACAATCGGGAGAGAAAATTCATAACACACACAATGGAAGTGCCCACCCGCTCTTCAAGCAACCCAACCGTCTGCTTTTTTAGGTACTGGGTTTGTGATTTTGTTTTTCCACATTCGAGGATAAATGTAGGACTTTCCTCAGTTAAGAGTACCCAGGAGCCAGGGTATTCCTGCTTGCTATCCAGATTCCCCTTCCTTACAGGTAAAGCTAGCAAACTATTGTCCTTTATCATAGTCAGGTTGTCAGAAACTGTACGGTGAAACACGACACAAGCTGAATTGCAGACACCCGCACAGAAGGGACTGTCACAGGCCAGCACGAGGGCCAGCGAGACCCGTGGCCCAGAAGTTCGGTGCAGAGATTGCGACACAGTAAATATCAGATCTTGGTAAGTTACGCAGGAACACAACGCCCCTACGCTAATTAGCACTGAAGCGCTCAGGCCACCAAAAGCATGAATGAGACAGAACTGAAACATTTAGCTTTCTCTAAGAGAACATTATTGAAGGTCAGCTAAAACCCTTCCACAAGCAATTATTTTCGACTTGCAGAGCTGCTTCCACATGGCATGTAAACCAACAAGCTTCATCCGAAAAGCAAGTATGTTCAGTTCTTATACACACACATTCTTCTCAACAAATAAAATGTACTCAGAGGGATCTTTTAGTTTGAGCAAAAGGAAATAAAGGCAAAAGCCCTCACTGGTCAAACTGAGGATGAAATATTAATCAGCCAAATGAGAACAGCTTGAGGCCCTGCCGTGACAGCTGAACATTGTTTTTATCCTTTTCTAAGCTCACATCCATTAGCATAGAAGGACACGTTCAGTTAAGAGCTCTTCTGAAAAGCCATATTCTGTCTCCTCTGGACACGCTGGGAGTGCTGGGATATTTTACATCCCAAACCTTTGGCATTCAGAAATTCTATTAAACTCTTATCGGCAGGCTGCAGGTTCAGACAGCCCTGCACGCCGTTGTTCCAGGATGGAGATGGAATCAAGGGAGGGCTGGTGCTGAATCAGCCAATTCCCCAACAATACCCAGTGTTTCATGAAAGCATTTAATTCAGATACAGAACAGTCAAACTCAGGAAACAAGAGCAAGCAGAGGTAACAGCAAGAAGAGATCAGTATGTGCAACAAAAAGACCTGGGATGACATAGCTGTTTTTGCAGGCAACAAATTACATTTGCTCACACCCTCAGGTGCCTGCAGCTCTCACACCTCCCTGCTGAATAAACAGGCTTCCCAAGGCGTGCAGCCCGGTGGTCCGGAGTGGGGCCTCTGGACTCCACGTGAGACTGCTCAGGGAGCATTCGAACGAGCTCAGCAACTTCAAATTGGTGCCTGTTCCAAGAACCTGGGGAGAAGCCCTGGGAGCCCCGCGCCAAGGAGGTCATAGTTGCAAGAGCCGGTTCAGAGGACAGGTTTTGATGTGTAAAGGTTCAAAATCTTCGTCCCACTCCATCGAGAGAACAAGGAGAAGTTACAGGAAGGGAGCAGGGAAGGGCCTTAGCCGGCAAGTTTTAAGGTTTGGTGGCTTCCTTCAGCATAAGTGTGGGATCCAGACGAGCCTGGATCTGATCAGCACGTTGGACAGCGCTCCCTCGCCCGAGGGCCCTTTGTTCCCTGGCACAGTCGGGACCTGCACTCCGTGATCGCTGAGCCCCGGCGGAAGAGGCGATTCCAAACCAAGGCTCCCAGCCTTGCTTGTAAGTGACAGCAGCAAGGTGTCACTAAAAACCTTCTTTCTCACACAGGGGGAAACTGTCAGGATTATTTTAAATCATAAAATATTTTCTTTTCCATAACTAAGCAAGGAGCACGTTGCTCCTCTAAGCTTTATTTCATAAAAGATCTGTGGGGAGGACGCTTGTGACTCTTAGGTTTGGAAGATCCACAGGGAAACACCCTCTGCCTGATTGGAGGGTCCTCAAACGCCACACGGGAGAAAATGGGGAGATGTGCAAAACCAAACTTGCAGCACTCGCTTAGGAAGTGTTTTGTGGGAGCTGGGCAGGCAGGCTCAAGGATCGCTTAGCTGGTAAGATCATTTCAAATAAAGTGTAATTACTTGTGCAAATCTGCACACAGACATTCCAAGTGTCAGTTCGTTTGTTTCATAAAAACTCTTTCAAGTAATTTTGGTCTAAACTTTCTGCATCTGTAATTGGCACCACCTTCTCCGGTGACCAGCTGGGGGTGAGGGTTTTCTTCTTTCCCTCTGAAAGCTTCCCTGCAGATGGGCGCCCGCCTTAAAGCTGCAGACGACAATTAGGGCCGTTGTGTGTGGAGCCGCAATGGTCAGCATTAATATTGTATACGAACAGCTGAGGGCGAGGGGGGGGCCCTGCCCCAGGCAGGCTCTGGCAGATGGAGCAAACAAAACCGAGGGCCACTCTCTCCAGCACCCTGGGCTGACTCACACACACTCACACACTCACACACACTCACACACTCACACACACTCACACACTCACACACACTCACACACTC
>NW_021703769.1:135990-175167 GCF_005190385.1 Monodon monoceros
CTCACACACTCACACACACTCACACACTCACACACACTCACACACTCTCACACACTCACACACTCACACACTCACACACTCACACACTCACACACACTCACACACACTCACACACACTCACACACACTCTGGCTATATTGTGAGACTGT
This sequence comes from Monodon monoceros, assembly GCF_005190385.1. Lineage (NCBI taxonomy): Eukaryota > Metazoa > Chordata > Mammalia > Artiodactyla > Monodontidae > Monodon > Monodon monoceros. The sequence goes on from NW_021703769.1 coordinate 136,140, forward strand.
TTTGTGCTGAGACATCAAACACACCAACCCTTTGACGCTGTGTACACACTTACACACACAGTCACACATACGATTGGGAGAGTACTGCACTGTGTTAAAGTCTCTCACACACACAGAGTAACTGCCTGTGAGGGGAACAAGCAGCTGCTCCCCAGCAAAGCATTTTACTACAGCGAGTCGTGGGTGGACACGCCAGCCACACACACCCCACCCGCGGCCCCCCACCTGCCAAAGACAGGGTAGGCGGCACAGGGCCCTGCAAGCCCCGCCATCAGTTTCCAAGGGCCCTGGCCTTGCTCAGGAGGGAGCATGTGTCTGTCACCTCCTCGGCTGCCCAGAAAAGAGCACTGAGAGCTGATGGGGACACACATCTAATTAGTCGCTTTGGCGTCTTGGCAGAAACCTGTGAACAAGGCGGAGGCGGGGGGTGGGGGGGGTGCCGGGGGGTGCCGGGGGGGGGGGGCTCAGTGTGGGGGGGGGGGAGGTACGCACCCAGGAAGGTCCCGCAGAGCATCATCCTGGCTGGGCAGACACACCTCCACTCCGAAGCTTGTACACACGGTCACTTCATGCTGCAAAAAGTTGTGACACAAACTTCTGTGTCCCAGGGCCCTGGAGAGCTCCCTTCTCATGCAGCCAATCAGGGCCAGGGAGCAGATAATCACAAATCAATGCCCTGCCAATGAGGTTCCTGCCCCGGACAGTGAGCCCCGCCTGCAGGTGGAGGGAGCAGACACAGCCCCTTCACACTAAGGGACCAGCAAGTGAGGGATGGGAGGGGCCCTGCCCGAAGATGCCCCTCCTCCCGCTTCCGCCTCCCCTTCTTCCTCCTACTTTTCCCCTTCCCCCCCCCCCCCCCCCCCCCCCTCTCCTCCCCTCCCCCTCTCCTCCCCTCCCCGTCCCTTTCCTCCCACTTCCCTGTCTCCCCACTTAACCCCAGACCAAGTTAGGCCAGAAACCTAGTCAAAGACCACTCACGATAAGTGGGATGGGATCGGGTCTGGATAGCCTGGACCTGCCTGCAACACAAACACTGACTACCAAGGGGGCAGGCCCTTGTGGCCCCCGGAACGATGGACTCCCCACCACCCAGGTGTGAAGCTTGGGGCGAGGGGGGGAGGTGAAGAGAGGACCAACTCCCCCAGGGATGCGGGGTTCGGAGGGGGACCCACAGGGGCAGGGGAGGGGCACGTGTCGGTGTGGGATGTATTAGGCCTTTCTGGGGTGACCCCTCCTGCCCTACCCCCTGTCAGTGAACCTTTGCCGCACACCAGGGCCTCTGGAGCAATAAGGTCGGCCATCACCAGACCTGGCTGAACCCTCCCAGCTCTTCCCTGATGCTGGGAGGAAGCTCCCACTCACCCCGAGGCAACTCAGGTGTCACCTTCCTCGAGGTCTCCATCGCACCCTCAGCTTGGGTACTCCCCTGCCTATGTGCAGGTGTCTGCCCCTGACAGGTGAGGCCCACGCAGCCTGCGGAAGCTAAAGACCATGGCGAGAACCCCACACTCACTGTTTCTATGGGAGACCTGCGAGGTGGGGCTGGGTGAGCTCTCTTAGGCCTTGAAAGGGCCTGAGGATGACCCCTGGGAGGTGGGAAGGGGCAGATGAGACCCGAGGGCCCCCCTCCGACATTCCTCTAGAGCAGAAGTCCTCAGATCTGGCCCCTGGGGGGGTGGGATGGTCCCATCCTCACAGACTCGCCCCTTAAATAAAGCCTGAGGGTGGTGAGGACAGCACTCGGGCCAGTGTGAGTCTGAGTCGCGGCACCCCAGGCTGCTTTGCAAGCTAGAGGGACGGGTGCTGGCGGGGCGGGCTTCACTGTCCTGGAGCCGGGAGGAGGGAAATGTGGACAGAACCCGGGCCATCCCCTGTCCCCTCACAGCCCCTCACTGCCAGCAGTTGGCTGTATCCACGCCTGTTGTGAGGCCTCCAGTGAGGGCAGCTGGGCAGGAAACGGGCAAGCGGGTGGTCCCAGGGGGAAGCTGCCCAGGTTAGGATACCAGGCAGGGGGAAGGGCTGGGCTGCTGAGGGTCTGTGGGGGCCAATCAAGGGACACATGGGACTCCAGGGTTTGGCCTGAGCCATCGGAGGGGCAACGAAAGGGGCTGATGGGGGAGAGCAGGTCTGTGGAGATTGACAGCCCTGTTGACCCCAGGACATGGGTTCCAGTCGGAGGCTCAGGGGCAAGATGAGGCTAGAAATAAAGGTGAGCCACCTGGTTAAAGGGCAGCAAGGTGGGGGGCAAATGTGCTGAGAGGCTGGTGAGGGAACGGGGAGAGAGGGGAGGGCAGGGGCAGATGGGGGGGCAGACCAGAGGCAGATCAGGACAGATTGGGGGCAGATCAGGGGCAGTTGTGGGGTGGATCAGGGGCAGATGGGGGGGGCGGTACAGGGACAGATGGGGGGAATTGGGGGCAGATAGGGGAACAGTGGCTGATGGGGAACAGGGGTAAACGGGGAAGGGATGCTGAAGCTGGGCAGGAGGTCCCTTCCATGTCTGTCACGGTCCCTCATCTGAGGTGACAGATATGCCTACCTCCATCGCATTAGCCAACCCTCCTTGACTCGTCTGCAAAGCAAGGGCATCGGGGACATTGCCCTGTGGGTGCCCAGACGGGGCCGCACCAGTCGGCCTGCGCTGAGTCATTGCTGACGTTTCCCGCCTCCCACCCCGGCCTCCCAAACTCGGAGACACCAGCTTCCTGCAGTGAGTGATCCTGAGTCCCCCAGGTTCCCAAACCCTGGGGAAATGTGTCCTTGGATGCAGTTAATTAAGGAGTTAATTACCGAGAGGAACAACGGGGGCAACCTCGGAACACTTGTGCTGTTTCCCTTAATGAAACCAAATGGCCTTATAATCCAGCACATGATAAAAGCCCTTGGACAAGTTCAAAGTCCAGTGAGACAAAGTCGGTGTCTTCCCTGAAGGCCTGGGGGCCTCGGGGGGGCCTCAGGCTCCTCCATCCCCCTCCCCCCACTCAGTGCGCTCAGGGATTGGGAGTCCAGCACAAGAGTCCAAAGATGGGACAAGAGCTTGGAAAGCTGAGTCAGAATCCTCATTCCAACAAGACCCCAGGTGACCTGCGGGCCCCTTAGAGTTTGAAGAGCGTTCACCTCTGGCCAGCAGCCCCGGGAGGGCTCCCCACCTGCAGGGCTGTCGAGGGTGGTGGTCACACCAGCCTCTCTTGGGCTCTGGGCACCTGTGGCCCCTCCCTCCCCTTGACCAGAAGCCAGGTCAGCTGAGCACAGCCAGCCCGCCCCAGGAAAGCCCTCGGGACCCTCAGCCGTATTCCCAGCGGAGGCTCACACAGGCCCCAGCCCTGCAGGACCGAAGTGACCCAGGAGCAGATCTGCTGCAGGGTTCCTGGGGATATGAGGCGCGCGGGCTGGGAGGGCAGTTTGGCCTGGTACCAGTTTCCGGTGGTGCTTTAGTAGAGCCCCACGTGTGCCCCAGACGCCCCATGGGGTCTGCCTGGTGGCTCCCCTACAGCCGGCTCTGCCGCTAGCCGGCACTGCAGAGGTCCAGGCACCCCACCTTCCTCAGGCAGGAGGGGGCCCCAGAGGGATGACTCGAGCCATGAACAGGCCTGCCTGCTGCCCAGAAGAGGAAGGGGCAGCGCCAGGGCAGGAGCCGTCGCCTGGGAACACGGGCACTGCGGCTGGGTTCTGCGCGTATTCACCCCAAGGGTGGCGGCCACTGCCAGATTCCAGGTTGCAGGACCCTCAGGGCTCGAGATGGAGGCTGGAGCCCAGTGGTCCTGGGGTCTGCAGGCAGCTCTCAGCAGATTCAGCTAAGGGCCGGGGGGCAGCTGGGGCAGGGTGAGCACAGCCCAGCTCAGCACCCAGGTCCAGATGGACCCAGAGAGACCTCGTATCTCCTCCCTGCAGGCTGGCATCAGAGGGCTGCTGGCCCAGAGTAAGGGAGGGGCTCAGAGAGTGAGGGGCTCAGAGAGTGAGGGGCTGTAGTTCCAGCTGAGAGGCCACCCCCCAAGCGTGAGGCCCCAGGAAGCTGACAGCAGGTCTGGTGGCCCCTCATCCCGCCCTGGCCATTGGGAGGAGGGGAGGAAGGAAAGAGGAGACAGAAGGACCCAGACCCAGGAAGGAGTGAGCAGCTGGCGCTGTGACTCTGCAGGACGTCCAGCCCGCGGGGACCAGAGCCTCCCGTGGGCGCGGTGCTGCCCGGACCGAGGGGCCGAGAGGAAGAGCGGGCAACCGACTGGGTGGGAAGAGGGGCCGGCGGCAGTGGGCTGGAGGCCAGGGCTAGGGATGAGCACGGTGGTGGACGCACGGGACACAGGGAGAAGCAGCAGAGAGGAGAGGCGGAAACGAGACGGGCTCAGACAGACAGACAGACAGAGGCGGGGGAGTAAGAAGGTCACGGGCCCCGGGGTCGGGGACGGCAGCTGCCCTCGCTGCGAGCGCTGGCTGGGAGCCTCCCCTGATTTTGTCCTTTTCGAGGCCTTGCACCCTGCAGGGGTCACACCTCATCTGCATGTGCGTGTGTGTGTGTGTGTGTGTGTGTGTGTGTGTGTGCGTGTGTGTGTGTGGTGTGTGCGTGCGCGCACAAGAGCAGGGGGACAGAGGGCTCCAGGCTCTGTTTAAATGGCTTTGGAATTCTCTCCCGGAACAGATGGCCTCAGAGATAAAGCCGCCCAGGAGCCCAGGCGAGAGCGAGGCCGCAGCGGTTGCCATGGCAGGCTGGGCCGGTGCCCTCTGCTTCTTAGCAGCCACGAGAGTACAGCCCACACATGTCAACACGGGCTCTGAGGAGGGGAGCCCCCAGCAGAGCCCCAGCGGGGAGACCCTCACCTGGCCGTCCAGCCCCCATGGCAACAAGAAGGGAGCTTGGTGGGGCTGGTGGGCACAGGCTGAGACATGAGGACGACAGCCCAGCCGCTTCAGGAGAAGCACTCCCTCCCAAGACGCCACCCCGAGACAGCTGGGCTGGAGCCCGGACGAGCTGATGCTGGGTGGCTCCAGCCGCACCCAGCACTGGAGACCGAAAGCCAGCCTGGGGCCAGCGCCGCACTCTGGGGATAATGGGGCAGCTTCCCTGGTGAGTCGAGGCACGCCCTGGGGTAAGGGCTGGGGTCCTGGAGCCCAGAGCGAGAAGGGGCAGCTGGAGCCCTGGACAGAGCTGCTCTCGGGGGACAGACCCCGGCGTCAGCTCCCCCCGGCCCGTCACCCCAACAAGCACAGGAGTCCCACCGAGGGAGCCAGGCAGGATGCCCCCGAGATGGGGGAGCGGGGCGCCACACACCTCCACACAGAGGGAGCCCCCTTGCAGACGTGGCTGCGGAACGCGAGGGCCCGGAGTCCCCAGGGCAGAGTCTGGGCCTTCGGCCCCACGAGGGGAGACCTCGGGGGCCCGCTTCCCCAAGGGGGGGGTGCGCGCTGGGGAAAGTCTCTGGGTGAGGACGGTCTCACCCCAGGCTTCAAAGGGAGAACGGGGCAGGGGGAGGGTGGGCAAAGGGGGTGGTCTTGGGGCCTCACTCTGGTCCCTGCCTGGAGCGAGCAGGAGACATCTGATGGGAACATGAGAAGAGCCAGGAGGCGGGAGAGAGCAGAGGTGGCCGAGGGGTCCCCGGGCAGGCACCCGAAGCCCACCAGGACAGCCACAGCGGCCGCTGCTCCCCAACCAAATCCACGCTCTGGACATCCCAGGCTTCGCCGCTTAGAGCAGCCTAGAACCCTCCAAACCCTGTGCACACAAAGGCAGAGCCCCGAACCTGCTGGGTGAGACCGCGATCGGCCCATCAGTAGCCCTGACCTTTCCAGGCCCCAACTCTGCCATGAGTACATGAATGGATGCATGGGTGAGTGGGTGGATGGAGCTCAGGTGGGCGGACAGGTGGGTGGGCAGCAGATGGACAGATGAACGGATGGATAAGCACAAGGTTTGCTGGAGATCATCAGCACAGGTGGGAAGGGCTACATCCAGGCTGGGGCACAGGGGACATGGCTCACGGGGGCCACAGTGTAACAGTCCACAAGGCCCTGGAGCCCAGAACCCTGTGTGCCCCTACCTACCTGACCCCCACCAGAGACACACCTCCAGAGCCCTAGACACATCCAGCCAAGGCCGCCCAGTGCCCAGCCTGAGGCCCGTGTGACAACATCGACCCCAACCCCACACACCAGGCATCCCTGAGTCTGGAAGACAAGAGGCACAGGCCAGCAGACATGGCCACCGCAGCCCCAGGAGCACAGGCCGGGATACGAGACGCAGGAGAGTCTGGCCCAGAGGGGCCAGGAGGGGTGTGTGAGCCCGGAACACCGCCTCCAGCTCTTCACCACAGTGGTAACCAGGCAGCGGGACACCTCTGATGCAGGGGGCCTCCAGGCTGTTAGAAGCTGTGTGACGGAACTCGGGGTGCGTGCCCAACGTCCGCCTTCACAATTCAGCCCTTTCACAGTCAGCTTTCCCACCAGGCGGGTGTTGGGTTAACACATATTTCAGACAACAGCACCGTCTCAGCTGCGCACGGACCAGCCCAGCTCACCAGCCTGCCCGGCCGAGCACCGCCCCATTTGGGTGAAAGTCTTCATGGGAAGGCTTTGTGAAAGTGCAGCCCGGGCTGAGGGTCCTCCTGCAATGGCAGGGACCCCCGACCCGTCCATCTACAGCAGACGCAGGTCCTCAGCTCACACGAGCCCGTGCAGGCCGTGCCCCCATTCCCCTGTCCCCAGGCTCGGACAGTGGCCGGCACAACAAGGCTCCAGAGGGACCCGACGGCACTACAGGGGCTCCCAGAGGCCCCGGACACCAGAGCTCACCTGCTCCCACAGCGCGGGGGCCCGGCTGCAGCTCTGAGGAGGTGGCAAGGGTTTAAACCCGCTTTCCAAGGGGCCGCTGTCCCGCCACCTGTGTTCCCGTGCTGCTGGCCTGCCGGCCGGGCTGCTGGCTCCGCCCCCAACCCCTCAGCTGCACAGGCAGGGGCACCTGTATGCAAATCCCACAGACACAGAGGGAGGGAGGGTTGATGAACCCAACGTGCACAGGGTGTCAGAGAGGAGGGCCGGGGAGGAGGGCGGCCTCAGGGGAGCCCTGGTGACCCTGGGGTGACATCCACGTGCTTGGAGCGGCCAAAGGCGCCAACCCCAGAAGCGATAAGGAGGGACCGCAGGAGGAAGGGCTGTGGCCCCCACCCGGGGCCCGGGGGCCTCAGAGCTGAGGAACAGACACTCGGACTGGGGGCTTGCAGTGAGTTTGGCACGGCAGTCACTGCGTGGGCTTGAAGCTACTGGCTGCGCGGAAACACTGCAGCGGACCAGTCAGAGCTCACGTCCGGCAGCGGCAGGAGGGAGACCAGCGACCGCAACTGCCCCCCAGCAGGTGCCCACGCACTTACCTCAGTGAAACGCCACAGTGTTTGAGGTAAGACCGATCTGATCTGTTTTATGGGCTCAGAGAAGTTAGAGGGCTTCTCTGAGGGCCACGGAATCAAGCCACAGCAGAGCCACGGCCCAGTGCGCCATCCTGCTTCAGCCGAGCTGGACTTGTTGGAAGGTCAAAAACCAGGCCAGCGTCCCCTAGGGCCACCCACGCGGCACGGGAGCGCAGGACAGACGCTCGTGTGCACTGTGTACATGCGGGGCTTGGGTGGTGGGGGCCAGATGCACAGAGCCCCGAGACCAGGCAAAGCCCTGGGGCCAGGCTCAAGGCGGCTGAGACTCCGCTGGAAACGCACGGTGCACAGAAGGGCTCCACACAGCTTGTCCCGCGCCCTCGCTGCTTGTCTCGCCCCCCAGCCTGACCCTGAGGGGGACCGAGAAACACGGGAAATACGCTGCCACTTGTATCTAAATCAAAGACGACTCCAGACACCACATTAGGCTCCAAACTAACAAGGCAGCCTGCAGTGTCCCGGCAATGCCCGTCGCCCTTTGCAAGGCCGAGCACCCATGATCGCATCTGTAAAAAGCTGAGCTCTCCCCACGCCAGGGAGAAGGCAGACACACACGGAAAGCCAGAGCGGGAGGCTTACCTGGGAATCACCGCCTCTACCTCCGCCTTCACCCTGGAAGGATGGGTGGGCAGCTCCTGGCAGCCAAGCAGCGTCCTGTGAACAGAGGAGCCGGGGTTGGGCAACACAGGAATGAGCCCAGACCCACCCCCCACGCAGGGGAGGGGCCGCCACAGCCCGACTCCAGAGCCCATTGTGGGCTCGACCTCAGCCCAGGCCCGTCACCCTGAGGACCTCACAGCCCACTGAGCCCACCCGTCCCTGCAGCCACACCGGGGTGTTCCCGGGCTCCCAGCAGGGCTGATTCTCACCAACCCGAGCGAGCACCTTGGACGCCCTGGCCGTGCCACGCTTCCCACCCTCGAACGTAGCGGAAGCCTGGAGGGTTTGTGCGTGGCTGACTCTCCCCAAGAGACACAAGCCCCTTGGGAGGGTGTCAGGGCACGGACCCAGGTTCCCCGAGCCACTCCTGCCACCTGGGGCATGTATTCAACGTCTGTCAAATGAACAAACAGACGCCGATGGGCCCAACTGGTCCCGCGAGCTTCCTCAAGGCAGCTCACTCCGTCCTTCTCAGGCCCTGCGGCAGCCACCCACAGGGGCCCCACTCCTCCCTGCCCCCGTGGCCGAGGCCCTGACGTCCTGCCGTGGCTCCGAGGCTGTCCCCTGCGAGCCCCGGCCAGTCCTGTGCAGGTGCTCTCCCCTCAACCACAGCCAGCTTCCTAGGGGTCCCCCCAGAGGCCTCCCTGCCAACTGGTCCAGTCACCCCAGCCCCGTGACCTCAGCCGTGACCAAGCTCCCTGGCGCGCCCCCGCCGTCCCCTCCAGCGCCTGCCCAGCCTCGGTACCCCTTGTGCCTGGACGGCTGCTCACGCAGTCTCCACACCAGGGGACTGTGTGCCCCTGAAGGCCCAGAGCTCCCCTGGGCAGGTCGGCCTGGAAACCCCTGTGAGCGTCTGGGCCTCTGTGCGCCTCACGGAGCCTAGAGCAGGGGTGAGGAAGCCACGACCAGACACGGGAACCTCTGTGGCCCCAAACCACGAGGCGCCCCTCACACTGCCCCCAACCACTGCGAGGTCTGCGGACCCCCATGTTCGGGGTCACCCGTGTCTCAGTTCGCAACCGCTACCCAGGGTGGCCACAAAGCCAAGTCCACGTTCCTATAGCTGGAAGCAGGAGCCCCACAGCAGTGAGTCCTGCCACCACCCCCAAGCCCCTGGAGCACAGGGCCTGCAAGGGGTCACTGCACCCAGTGGGCTGGGGTGGGAGCTCCAGCTACCGTGTCCGCCGTGGGAGGGGCGGGGCTGAACCCCTGAGCAGTTCGGCCCTCCAGGACTGACTGCTGGCCTGACCCCATGGTGGCCTCATGCAGACCACCCCGCAAGGGTATAGTGAACTAGCCATCTCGGGGGCTTGGTGGGCAGGCTCCCGGAGCCCAGCCAAGAGTGCTGGAGCCCCCAACCCCGGCCAGACCTCCAAGGGTCCGTAGATCTGGTTCTTGAGCCAGTGTTCAGAGGTGAAAATTCTCAGCTCCCAGGGACCCTCCTAACCCTGACCCGGACCCAGCGCCCAGGCCAGCCCCTCGCCTGCACTGTTGCACCAAATCCCTCCTGCAACCTGTGAGCCAAGCTCCAGCGTCCCCGGCCACAGACCAGGGCGCCAAGGCCCAGAGAAGAGTCCAGGCCTTCTGCTTCACGAACTCGCTCTCAGCCCTCAGCTCCGCTGTCCTGGGGCAAGAACCCAGGACAGGGAGAAGTGACAGCCGGCAGTAGAGGCGGGGCTGCACAGAGGGGACGTCTGTGAGTGTGCTGTGCGCGTCCACGTGCGTGTACGTCTGTATGGGCACATCTGTAGTCATGTGTCAGTGTGCACGTCTTGCACAAGAGTACGTGCACATTTATGTGTGGGCACACTTACGTGTGTGCCTGTCTGTTGTGTGGTCACTGTGTGCACATCTGTGCATGTGTGCGTGTGCATACTGGTGTTTGCATATCGTGTGTGTGTGTGTGTGTGTGTGTGCGCTTGTGCGTGCACACACCACTCCTGCCCCCACGAAGGGCAGTGGGGCTGGAAGAAAGCCCAGAAGCTACAGGTCTAGCCCGTCACCCCCAGGACGGCCCTTGTGGACCCACCCCCATCAGCTACCATCTGGTGGGCGTGCCCCGAGACTCAGGCCGAGGCCCACTGGTGCCCACCTCCCTCTCAGTTCAGTGCCCACTGTGTTGCCTACATCCCCCTCCCCAGATTATGAGGCCTTCCTCTACATGGGCCATGTGCTTCCCCCAGACCAAGGTCTCCTGGGTCTCAGCTCCCATCGGCCTTTGCACCTGCTGGCCACAGCAGGGACACTGTCCGGTTGCCCACGCGAGGGAACAGGCTGCATCTCAAGGTCTCCGCTCAAGCATCCCTCCTCCAGGGGCCTGCAACCCTGCAGCCAGCCGGTCAGAGCCCCCTGCCCCGCACCTGGCCTGCACCTACCCGGGGCGTGGCCCCTGCACTGCCTCTCCGTGCCTCTCCCACTGAGCTAGAGGCCACGCGAGGCAGGCGTCTGGTCTGCTCTGCTCAGGGTGGGTGCCTGCGGGGTCTCTCCCCCAGACCTGCGCAGAGGCCATGCAAGGGCCCCGCCACGAGCTGCCTGCAGCCAGACTGCCTTCCACAGACGATGCTCCAAAGCATCTCATCTGCTTGCCTCTCCTTAGTGGTTCCTCACATTTATCCTGAAACGTGGGGCCATTTTGTTGGAAACTGCTTCATCAGGAAGTGAAAAACTTGTCACGGGAACAGCGAGCACAGGGAGAGAATGTGCTGGCCGTTAGGCATCCCCCAAGACCCCTCCGCCTTCCCGTGTTTGTGCAGGAGCCTTGGCAGAGTGGGGAGGGAGACAGGAAGCAGCCCCTCGCCGCCAGGAGGCCCTCAACCCCAGAGCAGGCACAGCAGGTCAGAAGGGAGCTGTTGCTATTTTGAACTGATCATAGCTCCACGGGTGGTCCCACCCTTTCTCATAGAATTTTACTGGGCTGTGAGATCCGCTCCCCTGTACCTCTCAGCATACTTTCCTTGGGGAGCCCTCCCCTTGGGTTCACTCATCTGCTCAGTGGCAGCTGTGGAGACACAGGGCATGTGCTCCAGCCCAGTGTGATGGGACCCAGTGAAGGCTGCTGGTAGGTGTGGGCGTGGACAGCCAGAGCAGGACGGAGTGGCTGGACACAGGGGTCAGGCTAAGAGTTGGGGGTGGGCCAGTTCCCTTCGTTTCCAGACCATCTCAGCTGTCCCTAGGGAACCCTCTCAGCCCCTTCCTTGGGGGAACAGGGAGGGCCCACCCCTCCCCATGCCCACGCCCAGCACCTCCCTCCACCCACCTGACAGCAGCCACTACCCATCAGGCCCTTTGGCTTCGGAATAAAACACAAGCCTCCACCTGCCCTCAGACCTCAGCCCAGGCCCCCTCCCTGGCGCTGGGCCACACTCAGGAGGGTGGCTCCCTCCCCCTTCCCAGGGTTTGCCCCACCCAGCTCCTTCCTGGCACCTTCCAGACTAGGTCAGGGCATCTTCCCCCAGGCCGGGGCCCCTCCTCCTGGTGGCCTTTGTCACAGATGGACCAAGTATTGTGTCATCATTTGTTCAGAATCCAACGCCTGGGGGAGGAAGGGGCAGCGGGGGCCTGTCTCACCCCGAGCCCAGCTCAGGGCCTGCCCAGTCTTGGGCCAGTGTAGACAGGTGAAGGAGGAAAGGACACGGTAGACTGCTGACCCCACACACATCTGAGGGAGGCTGCGCTGGCCGGGGGTCTCCCAGAGCAGGCTCCCAGCACAGGCTTTCTTTGAGAGGCTGGGGGAGTGTGGATGGGCAGGGCCGGAAGGCTTGCGGGGTGGCGGGGGGGGGGGGGGGCGGTCCCGACACAAAGGGTTCAGTCTGCAAAGTCAGACCCTGCACCTGCCCCGCCCCACCAAGCCCCGTGCCTGGAGGGGAGGCCCAGGCCTCCGAGCAGGGTGTCCGCAGCTCGAGAGGCCGCGTCCTCCAGGCGGCCGTGGAGCCGGCCCAGAAGGCCTTTGCCGCGTGCGGGGCACAGGGCCGGGCACCCCCTGCCCCGGTGCCCAGAGTGCAGAGCCCTAAACAGAGGCCACCCCGCCAAGGGGCCCCGCGAGGCCGTGGAGTGAGGTCAGAGGCTGGCACACGTCCCCCACGCAGAAAACTGCTGCAGGCTCCTTCCCTGCGGCCAGAGACCACAGAAGCGGGAGCAGCTGTGACAGCCAGGAATGTCACAGACTTAGCGCCTCAACACCAGAGAGCAGAGGTTTAACCCCCCTCCCTCCCAAAGGGACTGCGGAGGGACGGGGGAGGGAGAAGCAGAGAGGAGGGGAAGGGGAGAGGGAGGGAGGGGAAGTTGATGGGAGGGGGCCCTGAATTTGCACCCAGCACCCTGGCTCAGGGGCTGAGCTTCTATCCGGCACCCTCACTTTGTCTCCTCTGCAAGCAAGGCCAGGCCCGGGGTCCCAGGGGAGACGGATTTCTGTCCCTTGTCCCTCCCCACTCACCTACTTCCAGTCTCAGCCGTGTCGGGGTCTCTCCCCTGGGTTGCCCACCCTCCAGGCTGCCAAGCTGGGGGACGGGGGTGGGAGGGCAGGAGTGCACTCAGCATTGCCCGCAGCGCAGCCTGACTGCCACTCTCCCTAATTGCTTTAAAGTTGTACTAATTGAACTGACTGAAAACAGAGCCTGGGAGGGTGAAGGAAGGGGAGGGTGGCGTTGAGGATTCAGTGGCCCATCCCCCAGGCCAAGCTGAGGCCTCTCAGCTGCCCAGGGCCTCAGCCAGGGCGGCTCTTTGTTTCCTGACCCCCAGCCTAGCCTGAGCCCCTGCCAGATTTGAAGGGGTCAGACTCAAACCCAGGGAGTGCCCGACCCCCGAACTGGACACAGGCCGGGGCTGACTGGACACGACAGGACCCAGTCTCCTTACACGTGCAGGATCCACGAGGGGGTTTGAGGCACCACACCAGGCCCCGGGGCCGCACACAGCCCAACCCCTGGTCCACCAACACCCTTGACAAGCATCCGTCCTCACGCATCAGTCACTGGCCCAGACGCCACAGCCCTCTGTTCACCACAGCACTTTGGTGTGGTCGTGACAGCTCTGCCCCTCACCCACCCAAGGGACTCAAAAAGCAGCTTGCGCCAGATGGTCCCTGGACCCCAAGGGGAGGGACCAGGACACGCGGGAAGGGGAGTGGGTAGGAAATGACCCTTCACCAGCTCAAAGCACAAAGGCAGGCATGGGGCTTTGTTTCCCCAGTGAGCGTGCATGCCTCCAGACCCTCGGTTAGCACGCAGTCTACCACACCCTTCCTAAGCCTCTCCTCGACACGCGCACCCAACTGCCCAGAACGGCGGTGGGCTTGCCCAGCCCAGGCGGCGCTGCTCCAGTCACGGCCACCAGGTGTCACTGTGGAACTCGGGACCTGCACAGCCCTGTGGACTGGCTCCCGGTCCCACGCGCGAGCCAGCAGTCCCGGCCCCCAGGCTGCCGCAGGGCCAGGGGTCCTGACTCTGATCGGAGTAAGCCTGGCACGGAGCCAAAGCCTGGGGGCTCCCCACGTGACCCCACCGTGTGCCACCCACTGGTCTCCGGGCCCTGTTTTGAACCTGGTCTTTCCCTTTCCCTGGAGTGAGCCCCTGGGGTTAGGGGCCCTGGAGTCCTTTCCCAGCAGCCAGCTTCAGTCTGGACACTCCCAACTCATCCACGTGGCTCTAATCGTGTTGGACCTAAGAAATGGAGGGGTTGGTGGGATGGGAATGGTCTCACTCCCTTTCCTCCCAAGAGGCTCCGGAGCAAATATGTCCCCCAGAGCCTGGCCTTGAAATATGTCTGGACCCCCAGCACCGAGGGGAGGCCCTCAGGGGAAGGTTTTGCAGGATCTGCACACAGGACGTACCCAGCCAATGTCTCTGTCCTGAGGTGCCTGGAGAGGACTCTAGAAAACCCACTCAGAAGGTCACTCAGAGCGTTCAGACAACAAGGCCCAGCGGCTGTCTGGCGGGGGCAGGCATCAGCGTGTCTGCGTGACGGCAGGGAGGCCCATTCCACCCAGAGGGTCTACCAACTCTGGCTTCACTCTGCTTCAGCACCACACGGCTCGCCCCGGGGCCAGCCTGCAGAGAAGCCGTGGGCAGGAGGGGACCAGAGCCCCTGAGGGGCCCAGCCTAGGGAAGGGTCCTCACCACACCCAGGACACAGGCGGTGGTCAGGATGGGACAAAGATATGAAGAGATGTGACGCCTACCTCTGCTCCCTACAGGAGCGCCTCCTGGGGGTGAAGGTAGGGGCTGAGCGCTAGGGTCCCTGCCTAAGGGAAGGGTGAACGCTGGGGACCCAAGTGTCAGGTGTATGTAATTCCGGGTCTTGGGGAGAGATGGGTGGGGAGACCCCGACAAGCGGAGGGGCTGCGATAAAGACGGGGAGAGAGGGGAGCGAGGCCTGCTGGGCTCTGAGTCTGGGGAGCCGGAGGAGGGGGAAGGCAGGGACGGCTCGGCAGGGCCATCCTGCAGGGCCTCCACCGCTGTGCCTGGTCACGAGAGACGCTCAGAGCAGGGATGGCAGGTCAGAGTGTGCTCGGGGGCTGAGAGGGGCGCCCCCAGGGGGTGGGCGGGCATGGCCTTGGGCCGGTGGGCCTGGAGGACAGCTGCAGGGAGACACTTCAAGCAGCGGGCTTTGGGAGCTCGGAGGCAGGGAGCCGCATAAGGAGCTGATTGGCAAGTGAGCAAACAACGGCTGCTTGATGAAACAATGTTCACGGTGCAATTAGCAGCTGTGCCGTAAATAAAAGTTTAACTGTGTTTATTACAAACTTGTTGAGCCACAGGAAACAGCTCTCCATGGCGGAGCCGGTCTTGAAAACTCTGTTCACTTGGTGAAACGTCTTGTGTGCGACGCATAATTAAGTGCGCTCTCAGCCTTGGAAGGTGATCTTTCTTCAGCTCTCCAGCCCTCTCTACCCCATCTCTCTGTACCCAGCCCTATTCTGAGCGGTACCAGGCCCCTGAAGCCTGGACGGAGAGGAAATGACCCCTCCCAGGACCCCCCACGGCCTCTGCTCCTAGACGCTGGGCTGTGACGCAGGCGACGTGCCCCCTGGGCTCCAGGTTCCCAAAGTGTCCTTCCAACTGGATGTCCACCTGGCCCTCGCGACCTTCCCCAGATGCCTTTGCCCGGTACTCTTCCCTTCTCCTTAGCTTTTCCTCCTACTGAGGTCCGCCTGGAACCCTCACAGCCCTCCCACTGCCGGCCCACTCCCTCCGCCGGCTGGAGTCAGCTTCCTTTGCACACGGGCGCCTCATCCCAGCCCCCATACCCGTCTTTTGCATTTTAAGCATGGAAATGTTCAAACACATAGACGACGATACACACTCGGGACTCTACCATCCTCCCCAGAGGGAGCATCTCTGAAATGGGTTTGTATCACCTCTGCATGTCTTCATTGGTTTACCATCTACATACACATCCAAGACCAACGCGTAACACCCTTTGCAGATGAGTTAATGTGATCACACAGAACAAAACCCTTTGCAACCTGCCTTTACCGATCAGTACTGCCGTTGAGGTGTATCAGAGCTGACCTGGCTGATTTTAACCCCTGTGTGGCATTGTACGGCATGAATAACACACACCTCTGTGTTTTCCTGCTGAGGGACACCCAGGTCCACTTTTCTGTCATGAGAAATCCATTTTTAATGACCCTGTCTCCTTGCTGCTGGGCGCAGCCAATGACCCTGGGTGCCTCAGGTAGCCCTGGTGCACAGACAAGGCTCTCCAGGGCTCGAGCTAGATGTGTTCCCCATGCCGCAGCAGTCACTCACGTCCACCCACTCACGCTTGGAGTATCTGAGTTGTCCCCTTTGCCAACCTCATGTGTTTCCCAGGTGACCAGTGAGGCAGGAGCTGTAGAGACAGCCTCAGGGACCGGCGGGAGGGACCACACACTCATGTTTCCGATCGGGCGGCCAAGGGCCCAGGACTTCAGGCCAGTAAGGAGGGCAGGAGAGGCTTGTCCTGTGCCTGGAACGTTCTGCCCTTTCACACCCGCTGACGTTGCTGCCCCCGCCCCCCAGGAGGGTCGCAAGGATCACTCAGCACCCGTAGGGCCGCTTCTTCACCTGGGGAGAGACGGAGGCAGCAAGCAGGTCCCCGAAAGCAGCTTTCCACTGCCAGTCTCTCTGGGAAGCTCGTCTCTGCACAGCCTGTGTTGCCTTTTTTCTATTCACTGGTGATTTTCTTGTTGATCTGTAAGTATTTCCCCATACTGGGGGGTAACCCTTGCTGGGTAAACAAATTCCACATCCAGTTGGGGCTCCCCTCTTTCCTTCAGTCACAACACTTTACACCCTAACCCCTGAACCTGCTCCCCACGTGGTCCCCCTGCCTGCAGCACGGGGTCCCTGGGCCTCCTCCGGGAAGAGCTGCCCCTCGGCACTCTGTGTGGCACACGTTCTGGGTGTTTTTTAGAACTTTTCATCATAGAAGGAAAGGGGCGATGTTGCCACCCCAGAAAGCAGGAGAGACAAGCACTTTTTGGCGTCCTGAGGCAGGCTGTGCAGGTTTGTGTCTCTCCCCCCAGGCAGGGGTGCCTGGAGGAGGGTGGAGTGTGGGGAGGGTTGGCCAGAGACCCGGGAGTTGAGCGTGTCTGAGGTCCCCAGGGCAGGACGAGAGAAGGAATCTGCTCGCAGCCAAGCCACCCCCACTCCTGTCCCTGCCCCTGTCCTCCCCACCCCAGATGGACCTTCCGAGCTCCCCAGCAGCCCTGCCCTGCTTCCACTCCACTTTCTGGGCATCGACACCTATTGTGGACACGTCTGTCCCCCCAGACTGTGGCCTCTGCGAGTGCAGGGCTCGCACCTGTTTACAAGTAAACGCGTTTATCTCCAGCCACAAGTGGCTATACCGGCCCACAGGTGCACCCGCCTTCCCCCGCAGCGTCCGGTCAGAGGGCCACCAAGCACAGCACTCATCGAGCCTGAGGGCGATGGCAGAAAGGTGAGCTGTCCCTTTAATTTCTTCCCGGGCAAAGCCTCCAGGCTACAAAAACAACATTTTAATTTAAATTTCGATTCCACATTCATTCACAGGGCAGCTCTGAGCAGGGATTTCATTGAAGGCTTTAATAGATGTTATAGGACTTGTCACATCCAGAAGGTGATGGAGCAAATGCATTTTCTCTGCTTCCAGAATTTCAACAGCGACTCAGAAAACAAATTTACCGTGAAAATGCAGAGCAATCAGCCTCGCACCAACAAGGAGGAAGGAGCCTCACTCCAGGTAAACGGCGCACGGGTGACCCGCCCTCACTGCCCCAGACACCAGGGCCACGGCCACCATGGAAACCAGATGATGGTCAAGGCCCAGGGTGTGCAGAGGACTTTGTCTGGAACAAGAGCACAAGGGGGCTCCCCTGTGGCAGCACGCCCAGCAGGACCGAGCCAGACACCTCGCCTGGGAGCCGGCGGCACGGTGGGCAGGGCTCCCCTCTGTGTCCACAGGTCCCTTGGTCTGGGGCAGGGGAAGCAGCTTGAATTCTGACCTTTCCCGCAGGACCCCGGGGCCTCAGACGGGGGGCGACTGTGGGACAGATGCCACTTAGCTCAGCCACATCAGAACAAAGATACACAAGGGGGGTGGTCAGCTCATAAAGATTTGTCCAGACTGCCCTGCTGTTAAAACTGAGAGCCTGGAAACACCACATCCAGGCAAACCAGGCTCAGCCCCTCAGCCCGCCGTCCGGGTCCCCGAATTCTGCTGTCACCAGAGAACCAATCTCTGTCCTTGGATGCCCCTCCCCAGCCAGGGCACTGGTAGCCTGCGGGGTGGGCCTCCTGTGGTCCTGGACCCCCCTCCCCACAGCCGCCCCAGGGAACCTTCTCCTTTAACCTGGCCAGGAACTGTGGGGCACCCCTCTGCACACCACCTCCCACACTGCCCCCACTCTGCTGCATGCCACCCTCAGTGGCCCTGGGTCCCCTGCTCCCCGCCCACCAGGGCGCAGTCATCAGGGGCTCCTACAGGACAACGGTCAAGCCTCTCTCTCTGGGTCTGCAGCAGGCCCAGGCTCCTCCCCCCATCCCCGCATCTGCACGTCAGGGCCCCGCCCCTCAGCTCTAAGGGTGGACCCCACTTCCACTAGTGGTTTCTCTACCCCCTGCCCACACCTTAATCCCTTTGTTCAGCTCTCCTCAAATTTCCCAATTTCAGGATGACGTCTGTCTGCTACTGGACCCTAACTGACACAGATCCCTAACTCGGATCTTATACCAAAGTAAGTTCTAAATGGGTCAAAGATGTAAATGTTTAAAAATAACCATAAAAGTACCGGAAGGAAGAATGCAGAGCATATTATGGGCTCACAAAACCAAACTGTAAAATTACATGATTTAAAATTTTCTACATGGCACAACTACTTTAAAACAAAGCAAAAGTCAAATAACAGACGAGGAAAAATATTTGCAAGTATCTAGGGATAAAGCCTTACTATGTAAAGAGCCTGTCCAATCAATAAGACAAGGTCCGACAATCCAATACAAAAAACCGGGTCAAGGCTGTTTACAGAACAAGGGAAAATATACCTTTAAAATAAATTAAAAGTTGTTCAACCTGACTCATGGTACGAGAAATGCAATTCTGAACAGCAGAGTTGCTCTTAGATTGCAAAGATCCAAAGGTTTCCTAACACAGCTATGCTGGGAGGCTATGGTGGACAAACCACTCGACTCACTGACGTGGGCAGGTATGGGGCGAGCTCTGCGGAGGGCAATGTGGCAGCAGATCTTTCAAAGTGAAGACGGCCCCGCACGTGCAGGGGTCTATCCTAAAGCCTGCCCGCCACTTGAAAAGGCACAGGTTCAGGGACATCGTTGGCGACACTGTCCATGAGAAAAAGACCACCTAAATGTCCATCAGCCAGGGCTAACCAACACTGTGGACGGGACTGCCCTGCCCCATGTGGACAGGCACGTGGGAATGTGGTGTCTGTGATGCTCAGAATGGCCTGGAGGCCCACAGGCCACTGATGGAGGGACCACAGGTCCCTGGGGCTGAGGAGCGGGGGAGGGGGTTCTTTTTCACCACGTCCCTCCTTGTTGGGCCATTTTCTCTTGGATCATCTTCATGTACGGCCTATTTCCCCCCAGAAAATAAAAATAAAATATATTAAAATATTTAAATACACATTAATTCCCAATCCTGTAGCTTATCCACTCAGGATAAGACGTTCTGACCCTGGGGCCCGGGGATGGGGACCCCCAAGTAATTCTGAAGTGTTGGTGGCCCGGGCTGGGGGCAGCCTCTCTGAGAGTCTATGGGCGTGTTCCGCCCACCCCACAGAGGGGCCCCAAGAATGCTGGCAGCTGTCCTGAGGGCGAACGCGGCGAGATGCTGCCCCGCTCTGGAGGGTGGGGGAGGGGACGCGGTCAGGGGACCCAGGGGGGTCTCCAGGACCCTGTTGAAATGGGGTTAGGGTTCGGGTCACCTAGGCCCAGTCCTGTGTGGTCGGGCTCACTGTGAGGGCCCTTTCTGGAACAGCCGTGGATCCCGGGGAGGAAATGTGGCCTGACACCCCCCACCAGACCCCAGGGCTCCACCAGCGCAGACAGAGCTCAGGCCGGGGTATCATGAGGACGGGCAAGGAGGAGGGTCGCCACAGGATGTGAGAGAGGGGCCAGGGCAGGCCTGGCTGGGGAGGACACGGCCCCAACCAGGGCTGCCAGTGCCCCCCTGGCCCACAGCCCCGGCTCTGCCTGGGGCGCAGGCCCAGCCAGAGGCCTCAGAGCAGCCGTGAGTAGACACGGGAGACATGCTTCTACACAGCAGGGTCTGCACTGCAGCCTGTGTGTCTATACTGCAGAGGGTCCTCCCTGCATCTCACCCAATGCATCCACCTTGCAACGCACACACAGTGACACATCTACACTGCAGCGCGCTCATCCTCCAGTGCGTCTAACCCCGGGTGCATCCACCGCGTGATCTGTCTACAAAGCCACCCTCAAGGCCCAGCCTTCTTCCACACGGCCTCCCCTGGCCTCCCTGCAGGAGCCTCCGCACAGACACCCACCCTGCTCTCGGCCCGGGAGTTAGCACACAGCGAGTGAAATAATCGCTTTTGACTCGAGGGCCAAGATTTTACCTTCAAAAATTTACCCTTTAACATTTTCTAGAATTAGTTGGTTTTTGGTTTTTGTTTCAAAAGCCTCATGCTGCCTTCAGGGAAAATGTCCAAACTCCTCCCAGTGACACACCCGCACCCCACCACGTCCCCACCTCCCCCTCCGTCCTGGGCCAGGCTGCCCCTCCCACCAGGCTCCGCCTTTCCTGTAGGCCCTGCACTGCCTCCTTCCCTGTTTGGAGCGCCCCCCACCCCCCACCCCCCCGCGCCCGCGCACACTGTTTGTGTTTCCTGGCCCCCCTACCAGCCCTAGCAAAAGCCCACAGACTGGGGGGCTTAAAACAACAGAGATTTATTCTCTCACAGTCTGGAAGGCAGGTTTCCAAAATCAAGGTGCGGACAGGGCCACCCTCTCTCCAAGGTGCGGGCAGGGCCACCCTCTCTCCAAGGTGCGGGCAGGGCCGCCCTCTCTTCAAGGTGTGGGCAGGGCCACCTTCTCTCCAGAGGCTACAGCTGAGGCTCCTTCCTGCCTCTTCCGGCTTCTGATGACCCCACATGGTCCTTGACTCGTAGACACCTCGCCCCAGTCTCTGCCTCTGTCATCACCTGGCATTCTTCCTGTGTCTTCTGTGTCTGTGTCCAAATTTCCCTCTTTTAATGAGGACTTGACTGCAGCTGGTCATATCTGCAGAGACCTGGCTTCCAAATGAGGCCGCCTTCCAGGGACTGGGGGTCAGGACTTCAACACGGCTCTCTAGGGACACAATTCACCCCACAGCAACCACCAGTGAAGAAAGCAGCAACACTTTCCAACCCAGATCAAAGGAGAATCCAAACCACAGACACATCCACGGGCAACCCAGAATCCTGAAATGCACTTGTAAGTACAAGCAACACCGGTCAGTACCCAAAGGGCGAGCGTCAATCGCTCTCCACCGGACGAAATTAACTTGCATTTCTATGAACAAGAATTGTTTACACTACTATCAATCTTCTGCCATTGTAGAGCTGTAAAACAGCTCAAAGATAACGAAGGCAGAAAATCTGGAAGGGTGAGCCAACAGGACACCCAATACATTTTTTGACATTTCAAAGTCTTTTGCAACTTATCCTGACAAAATTTCAAAGACACACAAAAATAGAGAGAAGAACACCCGTACCGCCCACGTGGGCATTGCCAAACTCTAAGACCAGCTCCGGCCACCTTTGTTTTGTCTATTCTACACCCACATCCGCAAGATCATCTTGACGCAAGTCCCAAACACAATCACATCATTTCATTCATGAGTATTTCGACGAGTAGAGTCTGTAAAGGCTTTCAGAGAGAGACAGGACGTGATCCTACTGGCTTTTAGAAAAATCACTCTCGTTGCCAGCTAGAGAAGGGACTAAAGGAAGAGCCCAGAAGGAGGCAGCAGGGAGAACTCCACCACACCACACACACACGCACACGTGCGTGCACACAAAACATGCAGTGTGTGCACGTGTGTGGGTGCACCGCACATGCGCGCACGCGCACCACAGGTGCCTCTGCATACTTGCGTGCCCACCACATGAGCCCCCCTACTTGGATGACACCTCCACACAGAAATATCAGGTCCCCAGAGCCCCTCAAGCTATGCAGGCCTGAGCCCTGCGGCTGCCCGCAGGCTCCTGCCTCACCTGTCTAACCTCTCGGTTCCAAGCAGCCTCCGGCCACCCAGACTTCTCTCCAGCCTCCGAAGACCCCCAGCTCCTCTCCTCTGCTATCTGGAAATGCAGGATTTGGCCACACGGTGTTGCCCTCCGGGCTCCCCGCTGACCCTGCGCAGCTGAGCAGGAAGCCAACTGAGGCTTCAGGCAGGGACCAAGTCCAGGCACCCCCCCAAGGGCCCAGGTTAGTTTAGACACAGGAGACCCACTAAGCCCCTCCCCACAGACCTCTGCACCTCCCCCATCACCATGTCAGCTCGCAGCTGACAGAACAGCCTAGGTCTCCCAGCACCAGGGCTCCCCTTCTTCCTGTCCTCGGGGCATCCACAGCTGCCCTCCAAGCCACACCCCCACGTTCAGCCAGTCCGTCCCCAGGCCCTGCCTGCCAGGGCTCTCCTCCCCAGCAGGCTGGGGTCTTAGCAGCTCCCTTTCCCACCAGCCACCTGCTGCCAGCCTCCACCCTTCCGTCCACCTTCTGCCCAGCAGCCGGAATGACTGTTTTGAAACGCAACGTGACCGTGTCACTGCCCTGCCTAAAACCCTCTTTGGCCCCAGGTCCCCTCCCAGTGCAGCCCTGCCTGCCCGGCGGCCTCAGCGCCCCCCCAGCGCCAGCCTCTGCCGCGGCCCCACATGCTCCTCCACCCCTCCCGGAACGCCAGGAGCACAGCTCAGGGGCCACCTCTCAGGGCTGGCCCGTCCAGACCAGCCTCTAGCATGACGAAGGCCGATTCCAGATGGGGCGTCCCCGAATCCCTGGGTCACGCCCCTCAACAGGAGTGCACACCTGGGTTGAATGAAGCCCTGCCACCAAGCCTGGGGTTCCACCATGGGGCCTTCGTTGGGTGTGTCCAGGCTAGACCTTGGGAAGGGCGGTGAGGCTCCTGGGCCAGGTCACAGACATCCCCCTGGGTCACCCCCCAGGCATCGGTCCCAAATCCTCGGCAGCAGTGCTCAGAATTGGCCACTGGGGGTCAGGGTTGAGCTGCACGATGAGAACCCGGCTCAGCTAGAAATGGAGAGACCCCACCCACCCACCCAGCCCTGGGGAAAATGCCTACCCCCGCGTAGTCAGGCAGAGCTGATCCGGGAGGGCCTCTTGGAAGAGGGGGGCTTCGAGGTGCTTCCCTCACGGCAGACCTCCACACCTCGGGCGAGCGGCTGGCCGCCGGTTTTCCCGGTTCCCTGCACAGGCTGGTGACCCCCTCACGTGCCTCCTCCAGGAATTTCTTTCTGCCTGCAGGTCTCGACCACTCAGCAGCCTCCTGTCCCACTCACAGCTGACGTGAGGCCAGAGTTCACTCCAAGCCCCCATCTAGCTGCCCGAGCCCAAGGCTGAAACCCCGGCCCAGGCCCAGAGCAGCAGGGCAGGTGGGACCGGGCGGGGCTCCTTCCAGCATCAAAGGCACTGGGTGGGGCAGAGCCCTTGCCTGCACCATCTCAGCTCAACCTCTCCACATTCTGAGGCAGGAAAAGTATGATCCCCATTGGACAAGCGAGGAAATGGAGGCTCAGAGGCGTTGAGTACCTCACCCTGGGTCCTCAACGGCAAGGGCAGAGCTGGCTCTAGACCCGCACTCCCGACAGTCGCCTGGAGGTGTGGGCAGACCTCAGGTGACACCTGTCGCCACAGCACGAGTGCCAGCTCTACTCAAGCCCACACTCCTCCACCCTGGGAAGGAAGCCGGGCTCGGAGTCTCCAGCCGCTCTAGCGTCTGCCAGGCTCCTGAGCACGCCGCGGGGGTTGGCACCGGGGCCAGCCCCTGGGCGTCCGCCCATGGACACTGCTGACGGCGGCAGCTCCCTCGGGAGTGACACCTGCCTGTTGCTGAAGGATGGCACCTGCCAGGGGACCCCCCACCAGAGCCTCCTGCTGTCGCCTGTGAAGTGGGGCCAGAGCAGCCCTGCCTCCTGGGTCACCGTGGGATGGAGAAAGCACGGATGTGCCAGGGCTCCGCCAGTGCCTGGTACCCAGCAGGCGTTGAAACCAGAGGAGACAGACCAAGGGGATCAGCAGAGGTGCCTCAGGCCTGGGTGGAGATGGGGGACAGGGGTTGTCTTCTGGCCGAGCCCAGGCCTGGCCACACCAGGCAGCCTCCCCTGGGGGGCAGCATCCTCTCACGCCCCCTCCCTCCCCAGACAGGCCCCCGCTGGTAAGTGGTTTGTCCAGGACCAAGGCGTTTCCTGGAACGTGGACGTTCAGGGCTGAAACGTGGACAGTCACAGGTAAACTGGGAGGGCCGGCCACCCGCCTTCCCAAAAAGGGGACATTGGAGGTCACAGGGTCACGGGCAGAGAGGCTCTCGAGGGGACACAAAGTGGACACCGGGAAATGTCCCTCAATGAGACCTGTTGGGACAGGGTTGCCATGGTGACAGGAGCACCCACGCATGGGCAGGGGCGGGTGGGAACTGGCCCTGCTGCTGACTCACCAGGGCTGGGTGGGGGGCCCACAGCCTCCTCCGGACCCAGCAGTGCCTGGAGCACCAAGAGGCCCAGGAAGGAAAGACACACAGGTCCTGGCTCCAGACGCGGTTCTGAGGACCCAGCGACCACACTCCGGGCCTCAGTCCAGCAAGGACATAGAGAAGAAGCCCATGAAGTACCTGCAGGGCCTCTGGGCACAAGAAGGTGGCCCTGCCCAGGACAAGAGGCCCCCAGGCAGCCGGGTCCTGGCTGACACCGCCACACGTCAACCACTTCCTCCATGCCCAGGCTGGTCTGGGCTCTGCTCTGCTCCGAGGGGGAGCCATGGACTCCATGCCCACAGCCCCTGCTGACCCTGATCTCCCCTCAGGGGCCCTCCCAGCCCACGTCAGCCCCTCCCAAGACACCCTCGCCCAGTCCAGCCTCTGACCTCCTCTCCACCACTGCCAAGTCCACCGCCACGGCACGAAGGAGCTGTCTGCGCAGGCAACGTCCCCACGCACGCGTGCCACCTTCCCACCCTCCCCTGTGTTCCCGGATGATGCCAACGGAAGCTAAAATTGTGGTGGGTGAGGTGAGGGGAGCTGCCCTGTCTGGATTCAAACCTCTGTCCTCCCCCAGCACCAAAAAAAATGGTGCCCAGGGCCTATGCAGCTGGACTCTCCCCACAGATGCTGTAGGACCCAGCAGGCCAGGCCAACCGGGTCAGCGGGGCTGTCCCTCCCTCCCCACTGCGACCCACAGTCTGGAGCCAGGTGGGGGCTGAGGTCCCAGGCAAGGAAATCTGAGCTCCGCCCAGGCCCCAGGCCTCACCTGGGCCCCGGAGAGCCGCCCTCGCGACCTCCACACCCACAGCTGCGGGAGGCCTGCCGGGGAAGCTCCAGACGTTGAAAACCTGGTCCTGCCAGGTCTTCCTCTCCTGCTGGAAGCTCCCACCACCTGCCATTCCTGAGCACGGAGGAAGGGGGCCTCCCTAGAGCCCAGGGCTGAGCGCACAGCGGTGGTGACAGGATGGTCCCAGACCCCAGCCCAGGGCTCTGTGGAGGGTCGGGCAGAGAGGAGAGATGTGTGTCCCACGGGACACACGACCAAAAGGGCCAGGACAAAGGGCTTCTAGACCTGAGTCATCACTCCCAGTTCCAGCCAGCTCAGTCCCTCAGGCAGAAGCCCCGACCCCACCGCAAGCCAAAGGCTCTAGGCTGGGTAGAGCCGCAGTCCTCAGCTGGGCCGGTGGGTCCAGCCCCCTCTCCTGACTGCTGCCAGGGTGACAACAAAATGGTCCTCCCACGAGCCCTGGACAGAGGCTCCCCACCCCGGGCCGGGCACACAGAGAGGCATCACTGTCTGTCATGTGCACCAGCAGAGCACATGTGAGCACAGGGCCAAGGGGTGGGGGGACGTCCAGGGCAGCCCCACCATTAGGAGACCCGGGCCCCCAAGCTGAGGGTGCTTCCCTTTGGTCCTGGTGGCACCCGTCCTCCAGGTATTCGCTTGTGCAGCCAACGCCCAGCCCTGCTCAGAGCCCAGGATGCCGCCTCCCCGGGGCCCCTCCCCGGCCGAGCCCTGCCCCCTCCCCGGCACTGGCCCCCTGTACCGTCTCCCCAGCCCTAGGCATGGCCCCTCGCAGACCCCCACATGCTGATCGGCACTCCTGCCACAGAAGCCCTCCCAGCATCGGGTCCTGCAGGGCCCTCAGCCCTGCAGACACCAGGCCTCCCCAGGGGTCACCCACAGCAGGACCCCAGAGGCCACGGAGAAGGCCTGGCGGTGGACAGTGCCCTGGCGAAGGCCCCTCCTGGGGTTCTGAGCCTTGTGGGAGAGCCTTGGGCACGCAGACAAGACACAGCAGGGCGGCGGGGTGCTGCCCCGTGCAGACTTGAGGGGGCCCAGAGGTGTGTTAACAAGCCACATGTGCATGTGTCAGCCTGAGGGGAAGCACGCTGAAACATACACGTGTTCACCGCACCTGTGCATCAAGCACGTGACCACGGGGCTCCCGGCCTGCCCTGGCCACCTCCCCCATCACAGACGCCCCAGCGAGTGATGGCCCCTCACCCGAGCCCAGCCCTCCCCTGCGGAGGCCCAGTCTCTCAGTGACCGGGCTGGACAGCACCCACTCCAACCCAAATGGATCTAAAGGCAGCAGGCAGGACACCACCATGCACAGTCTGGAATGAACCGGGAGGGTCCTGCAAACGCTGGGGAGGGAGGGCAGAGCACTAGGGTCTGCGGGGGGCGGGCGGGGAAGGGGGGCATGTGCGTGCTGTCCTCGGCTTCTGCCGCCGGCTCAGGCCAGGCTGCACCCTCTGAGCTTGGGGTTGGCGCCAGGCAGGTGGGAAGGGGGAGGGAACAAGCAAGACCAGAGGCCCCTGGACCGGCAGGACCCATCACCCCGGCCCCACCGGCTGCCAGCTTGGTCTGTCCTCTGCGTCCCATGGACAGAGAGCTTGGTCCAAGGTCAGCGAATCTGGCCTCCGGAGCATCCCAGACCCACGGGGCCCAGCTGAGCTGTGTGGCCCTGAGGCCACGTGGAGGGACAAACACCGCCCCCTCCAGGGCCACAGGGAGGCCTGGCCTCCCGTCCGACTCAGGACTCCGCAGGAGTTGACTCGAGCATGAACCAGCCCCGCCTGCCCACCAACCTTCAGTAAGTGCACGGACAGGGACTTCCCTGGTGGCGCAGTGGTTGAGAATCCGCCTGCCAATGCAGGGGACACGGGTTCGAGCCCTGGTCCAGGAAGATCCCGCATGCCGCGGAGCAACTAAGCCCGCGCGCCACAACTACTGAGCCCGCGTGCCCTAGAGCCCGTGAGCCACAACTACTGAGCCCATGAGCCACAACTACTGAAGCCCGCATGCCACAACTGCTGAGCCTGCACTCCGGAGCCCGCGAGCCACAACTACTGAGCCCGCGTGCCACAACTGCTGAGCCTGCACTCCGGAGCCCGCGAGCCACAACTACTGAGCCCGCGAGCCACAACTACTGAAGCCTGTGCGCCTAGAGCCCGTGCTCCACAACAAGAGAAGCCACTGCAGTGAGAAGCCCGCGCACGGCCAGGAAGAGCAGCCCCTGCTCGCCGCAACTAGAGAAAAGCCCGCGCGCAGCGACGCACACCCAACACGGCCCAAAATAAATAAATTAATTAATTAATTTTAAAGACAAAAATGAATTCATGGACAGACCCGGAAGCCAGGCTCACGGATGCTCCCTTGCTGGGTGTGTCTCTGAGCGCTCTGCTGCCCCGCATGCATACACACTCCCGCCACCCACGTGCTTGTCCGAGGGCCCAGTCATGCCTGTGACCCCTCCCGCCTGAGACACAGAGTTACCTGCTCCCTCCCTCCCAGTGCTGTCTGTGCTCTGCGTGACCAGAGGACCAGTCCACAAGTACGCCATGGGCACGAAGACCTCCCAGGAGACAGGCCCCAGGCTCGCTCAGGGCAGGGGCGCCTCCGTGAAGCTCCCCCATCGGGCCCAGCAGGGCTGATCGTGGTGGCTGGCATCTGGGCAGGAAGGAGGGGACAGGGCCTTACTACCCCCACCCCGCCTATTCCTGGGGAGGGGAGAGGGAGTCCTCTGGTAACTGGCTTAACAACCCTCCGAGGCTGAGAAGGGCTGGTGCCCAGGGGAGACATGCACCTCCTCCGTGCTTCCTGCTTCTCAGCATGGGGAGGGGGCGCGTGGGCAGGGCAGGCCAGGGGGCCTCAGGGCACCCAGCCTCCAGCCCAGGCTGCCCCTCAAAACCCCACATCCCGAAGGCCTTGGATGGGTTTGGACTCTGTACTCCATCCTGACCTCCAACCTTCCCGCCCCTCCCAGCCCCCAGGCCAGGGCTCCTGCCGAGGCGCCCTGCTCCCCGCACCCCACACCCCTCTGACCCTCTTGGCCTAAGGACCTGGCCGACCCACGCTCCCCTCCTCAAAACCCTCAGGAAGGCCAGAGCCCGCGTCCCTAGAAGGGCGGGCCAAGCTCCTTCCTCTCCCGTGGCCGTGCCCCACACACCTGCCAGGCCTCCCCTGTCTCCTTGGTTTCAGCACGAGCATCGCCGTCTCCACAGGACCACCCTGTTGATGGACAGATGTCTCTCTACTTCCTTCCCCCTAGAGCCCCTGACCTCCGGCTAAACCTTGCGATGCACTTGGCGCTTCCCATGTTGTTTCCCACGTCCCCCGGTAGAGGGGCGGCCCTAGGAAAGCAGGAATTCCCCCCTCTTTGTTCACTGCTCTTTTCCTAGACAAACACTTGCACAGCAGACAAGTGACTCCGGCCCAGGGCTGGGATATTCCAGAGCTGGCTGAGCAGCAGAGTCCCTATGGGACCCCGGTCTGGCTGCCCCAGGCCTCTCTCAGCGGCCCTGAGCCCAGGGCGATCAGGAGCCGTCAAAAACCCCCAAGCCATGACCTGCCCCTGGGGACAGCTCAGTGCCACTGGTGCTGAAGGAGAGAGCGGGGCAGCTGGGTGCCGGGTGGCAGGGCCAGGGGTCCGAATGGCTAGGTTTGAAACAGGCCCTCTCACTTTTACAGAGTTCTCTCTCTGCTTCCCTGGACATGCGCTCTGAATCACCTGTCTCTTCTCAGCGAGCTAAGCCTCCCAGCTACCTACTCAGAGGCCGCACTTACCCTTCAGGGCTGTCTTCTGAGGCCTGAGGAGGAGAGCAAGAGAGGCGGCGGGCCTGGTGGCCAGAGCACACACAGAGGCACGCAGGGGTGCACGCATCCGCCCGCGCCCGTGTGTGTGTACGCCTGTCTGCGTAAGTGCGTGCGTCTGCCGCGCGCATCTGTGTGATGTGTGCACGTGCGTGTGTGTGTGAGACACGACCATCAGGTTCAGGTGGAAGGTGGTTGCCACACCAGATGAGTTACACACAACTGTGAAAGCCGCTCCACTGAGCTTGCCTATGACTTGACACTGTCTCCGGTCTCCCTGCCCACCAGCCACACTGGGCTGGGTCAGGGCGGCTGCACCCCCTCCCTCCCTTCTCCCTCCTCCCTGCGCAGGGGTGGGGAGGGAGGCTCACCGCCAGGACCTGCTTCCCCCGACCCCCCGCCCCGCCCCAAGCAGCTGCACAGAGCGCACGCGCGCACACACGCACTCACACGCACACTCACACTCACACACTCACACCGCGCAGACTCCCACGGGCTCCCATTGCACAGGCCCCAGCCCCCAGACCCTGGAGACCAGGCAGAGGTCTCGCCCCTCCCCTGCGGCCCCCACCTCTCTCTCTACAGCCTGAACGCCCTCACAGGCTGGTTGGAAACAGCCGATTCATTTCTGAAAATGGAACTCATCTCCCCAGGATGACAAGCGCACAATACCCAGCCCACGTGCAGACAAAGCCCCCTGCTGCTCCCGGGGCCAGAGAGCAGAGGCTGAGGCGCCCCCCGCCACTGAGCCGGCGTGAGGGTCCCCACACCTGCAGGCCTAGTGCCCCCTCCTCAGCACCCCCAACCCCTGCTGCCCCGGGGCCCCCATCCTCTCAGCTTCCACCCCCAGCCCCCTCAGACATGACGGGCCGGGTGGGGAGCCAGCAGCCCCCAGGACAGACTCAGGAGAGCAGAGATCAGGCTGAGAGGCGCTCAGAGCCCCAGACACTGGTGGGGTGAGCAGGGACCCCAGCCTCACGGCTTGCCTCAGAGGGAGCCAGGGCTGTGCTAGGAATCCGCCGGGAAGCTTCTTGGGATTCTGACACCGCCTGCTCCTCCCAGGGCTTGAGGGGAGCCCTGCCTAGAGCAGCCGGGCCCGGAGCAAGTTTGGGGTGGCATGTGGTGTCCTGCTGAGCTGGGGCAACGAGCAGGAGGGGCATGAGGGTGAAGAGCCCCCATCACAGGCCCACGCTCGGGGGGCGCCGGTCGGTCACGTGCTGGCTGGCGGGCAGACAGAGCCCTGGGCCCCCCCAAGGCACTCAGGAAATAGGGACCCCCAGCACCCATCCCGCGGGAGACCCACAACCAGGCCCAGAGAGGTGAGCCCTGCCCCACCCCCAGGACAGCAGCTGAGCGACAGGAGGCCTGGGCCACTCCCTACCGGCCCAGCACCAGGGCAGTGGTCAGCCATTCACCCCCCAGGCCAGCCCGCACGCTGGCTCACACGTAGGCCACATGGTCAAGGGGAACGGGCGGCCCATACGCCAGGCCTGAGCCTCTCTCTGTCCTGTCTCTGGTGTCCAGGAGCTGTGACCTGACCCAGCACCCCTCCCCATGCACGAACACCCCCAAATCACGAAAGTCAGACCCAGATGCAGGGGCCTCCCCTCACACTCACTGACCACCCATCCCCTGGCCTCGGTGGGTCTCAGGCTGGGGCACCAACGACCAGTCCAGAACTTGCCCCACCCAGACCAGAGGGCGGCTCCCTCCCTCCCAGGCCCAGCTGGTCACCTTCTCTCTGCTTCTCAAAGAGAATCACCTCATACAAAGCTGTGAAGCTCACGTAGCCCATGTGGGACCGTGAGTATCCCAAGGAAAGTTCTAGCCCCGGTGCCCCCCATCCCCACCTCACACCAGAAACAAAAGCCGGTATGTAGAGACCACTTGGAAGCACGGGGTTCTTGGGGGACCAGGGGAGTAGGGGTCCCACCGGGGGGCAGCCCACTGGACGAAGGCTCGGCCCTGGTGGACAGCTGGAGCCCCTGGCCAAGGCTTGCAGCCCTCGGTCTCCCAGAGCCAGCAGCGCTCGCAGCCCAGGGCTCCGCATCAGCCAGGGGACACCGCCCCCCCCGCCCCCGCCCCGGCCCCGCCGCCTCCTGGCGCGTAGCAGCACTGCCATGAGGCTGGAGACTCTTCGGGAAGCCAGCTCCCTCTGAGGCTGCCAGCGAGCAGGTTCTAAAAGTCCCCCAGGTGGTTAAGGACGGACTGGGACGCTGGCAGGGGGCCCATCGGCAGGGGCCACACCTCCCCCCTCCACTCCTGAGGCCACCTGAGCTGGCCACCACCACATGTCACCCAGGCCACCAACTTCTGGCCATGTGTCTCCAGACAGGTCAGTGAGGAAAAGTGCTGGCGGCCACACGCAGAGGGTCTGCAGCGTGACTGGGAGGGCACTGCTCCAGGCCTCCCGATTCCAAGGGGGCCAGGAGTATGATGGGAGGTGCATTTTCAAAGGGACTGTCTTGACTTATGTAGCTTGTGCTTTGGGGTGTGGCCGGGACAGGGGCTGGGGGTGGGGCGGGGCGGGGGGCAGATCCAAGCCCTCCCTTCCCAGAAGGGTGGTTGGCAGCTGCTCTCTGCAAGAGGAGGGGGCCTCGGGGGAGGAACCCAACCAGCCTTAAGTGCTGCCCAGGAGGAGGTGCCCATGCACTCTGCCAGGCTCTCTCTTGCCACTGGAAAGGGGTGGATGGAGAGAGATGCCATGAATCCTTGACCCCGGCAAAGTGGCCACAACTTCTGCCAGAGAACTTGAGGCAGCTCCCATTCTAAGCTGACAGCCAGGTCCCAGAGTTTCTGGTCGTTTCTTTCTCAGAATCCAGCCCAAGGAGGCCCCTGCCCAGATTCCCAGCTCGGAAGCACCTCCCACCTGCCCAGGGCACAAACCATTATCGGTCCTGCCTCACGATGGAGGCCACGGGGCCGGAGAGCCCGGACAGCCGAGGCTTCCCCTTGCCAGGCACAACGGGCGCCGGCCTCTCTTGGGACAACGGCACCAGACACAGCGTCACACTCCCTGAGCCGCTGCCGGCTCTTCACGTGTTCCTGCCGGTGGTGGGCGCTGGTGCCTGCGCCGTGCGGCTAACGGGCAACGCGGCCGCCGTCTGTGTGATCCTGAGAGCGCCCAGGATGAAGACGGCGACCCACGCGTTTACCCTGAACCTGGCCATCGCGACGGCTCTTCACACCGGTGCTGCCCACCAACATCGCCGAGCACGTGCTGCAGCGCTGGCCCTTTGGGGAGCTGCTCTGCGAGCTGGTGCTGGCCACTGACCGCTGCAACGTCTTCTCCAGCGTCTACTTCCCGGCCGCCGTAAGCACGGACCTACCTGGTGGTGCCGGCCGCGGTGCGGCCCCGCCGCACACCCCGGCACACTGTCCACGGGGCTAAGATCCCCAGCCTGTGCACCTGGCTGGGTGTCACTGTCGCGATGCTGCCCTTCTTCACCTTCGCCGGAGTCTACAGCAATGAGCTACAGGTCACAAGCTGCGGGCTGAGCTGCCCACGGCCTGAGCGGGCCTGGTTCCAGGCAATCAGCATCTACACGCCAGTGCTGGGCTTGGCGGTGCCCACGGGCACCCTCTATGCTCTCTACGTGGAGGCTGCAGGCCCTGCGGCTCCACTCCGGAGCCAAGGCTCTGGACAAGGCCAAGCGGAAGGTGAGTCTCCAGGTCCTGGCTGTGCTGGCCGTGGGCCTGCTCTGCTGGACGCCCTTCCACCTAGCCTCAGTCGTGGCCCTGACCACAGACCTGCCCCAGACACCACTGGTCATCATCACCTCCTATGTCGTCACCAGCCTCGGCTACACCAGCTCCTGCCTCAACCCCTTCCTCTAGGCCTTCCCGGACCACAGCTTCTGGAAGAGCCTCTGCACCACGTTCCAGTGCCCGGGGGCATAAGCACCCCTCCCTCGCGGCCCACGCAACCGTAGAAAAGCTCTGCTCCTTTAGAGCAACACCCCACTTGTTCACATCCCATCACTATTTTCTCCAGACAGAAAGAGAAAGACCCACGAAGGCTGGCCACCAAGCCCGCAGAGGTGGCCATGGACCCACCCCTGTCTCTGCCTCCTAGACAGCCCTTGGGTGGCCAGCTGCAGGGATTCAGGTCCCGCCGACCCAGGCAGATGGTCCTGGCACAACAGACATCCTGGGGGGCACCTGGGGCAACAAAGCCAGGTGTTGCTGTAAAAGCCAAAGGCGCACATCAAAGGAGGCCATGAAGCGCGCTCTCACAGCCCAAAACTCAGGTGACATTTCACCAGGAGGCCTGTGCCCGTGTCCCCTCCTGGCTCCCTCAGCAGGGCTCAGGCTCCCTTGAGCACCCCATGCCCCTTGTGCCCTTCATGCCGATGCCTGTGGTCCCCTCCCATGTCCTGCTATAGGACCCAGGGCCCTTCTGCCAGGACCTCTGGAGGGGGCACCTGTCATTTAGACAGGCTGGCACCTGGACCCCTTCCCCCCTGAGGTGTGGCCTGGGGCCTAGACTCTGCCAGCAGGGGCTCCACCTGGGGGTGGGGTGGGAACACTAAGGGGCTGGCTGCTCAGAGACCATTTCTGCCACAAGTCCCTGAAGACGGCTTTGGTGGGCCTCGGCCAGGCTCCGCACTCTGGCCCCATGGCTCCCAGCTGCTTCCAGGCCTGGAGCTCCAGCCTTGCCGTGCCGTAAGTCACCTGCCCGGCACCCGATCACCCTGCGAGGCTTATGGGGCCCCAGGTTGGTTTTAGTCCTTGTGACACGGCTCTAGTCAGTCTGTCCCGCTGGCAAGCAGGACACACCTTTCGCCACCCGGTGAGGTGGCCCCCAGGCTGCATGGCCGCCTCCCCCACACCCGGTCACGTGGAAGAGCTCGGACCCACGCCCCTCTCCCCTTTCCTCTCTCAGCCTGAAACAACTCAGAGGCTACCTCCGTCCTGTTATCTTTCTGACCACATGGTATTAGTAAGCTATTACTGTATAAAACACTCCCCCAAAATTAGCAGCTCAGAACAACATTTACTAGTTCACAACTCTTGTGGGTCAGGAACCTTCCAGCAGCTCTCAGCTGGCTCCAGCTCAGGGTCTCTCATGACATTTCAGGCAGGACTTCAGCCGAGGTCCCAATCACCTGAAGGCCACACTGGGGCTGGAGGAGCTGCTTCCTCTCGTGGCCACCGGCCGGAGGCCTCGGTTCCTGGCCCTGCGGGCTGTCCACAAGCTGCTTGGGCATCCTCCAGGGATGGCAGCGAGCCCACAGGGCAGCATCCGAGAGAGAGCCAGGCGGAAACCTCCACACCTTTAAGGCCTATCTAGGAAGCCATTCTGCTACTTTCTGTTCCTTAGAAGCGAGTCCCCAAGTCCCACCCACACTCAGGGGCTGTGGCCACTTCTCAAACCGCCACTAGCACCCAGCCTCTCCCACGAAGAACTAGCTGTTCCCGATCCGCTCTCTCACTGTGTTGCAGTCACACCTCTCCAAGCAGCAGCCGTGATTACCTCGTCAGCGTTCATCCTGCGCCCTGCGAGCTCCTCGAGAGAAGAAGTTGCGGCTCCTACACCCCAGCTAAGACCCCAGCTGGGCCGAAGCGAGGCGTGAGTGCGCGAGGCGTGAGTGCGCGTGGCGTGAGTGCGCGAGGCGCGAGTGCGGAGCAGCAGGGGCGGGGCTGTGTCAGCCGGAAGCCCACGGGAACGCCGAGCCGAGCAAGGGTCTCCCACCCCGTCCCCAGCAGAACATCTCCCTAGCACAGGAGGTGCCCACCAAGCCTCCTCAACGGACCCCACACTTTTTATTCCCTGGGGTGGCCCCCGCCCCACACACAGCCCAGCAACGGGAGCCACCGTCTCGCACTGGGAACTCCATGGTGGGGACCGAGGAGGGGCAGGCCCAGCCAGGCGGTCCACATCCGATGGGAGGGAGGGTCTTCAAGCAGGGCCCGCGACACACCAAGGGTGGGGGAGACATGGGCCAGCCAAGGTTGGGGGGAGAGGAGAGCCCTCACTGGGATCCCGCCCGAGTGAGTTGTGGACCCCGGGGAAAATGCCGCCCCCTCCACCGTGACTCCGGAGATGGACTGGGGAACGGGGAGGGAGTGTCCCCATGCCCTGGGCTTCTGGGACCAGAGAGAACTGGCCCTCTCCTTCCACTCCCCAAATCCCCTCGCCGTGGCCCGGACCCCGGCCCCGCACCACCCGGCGCGGCCCCTGGGCGCAGTCTCCCGCGGGCCACAGCGCCCCTGGTGGGCAAAGTCCAGGGCGCCAGGTGAGCCCGCAGCTTCCCCGGTCCAGCCGATCCGCTGACCCCTCCCCCGCCCGGCCTTCCCCCACTACCCCGTGAGGAAGGTTCGGCGTCCCTTCTGCGCAGGCGGGGAAACCAAGGCTCAGCGAAGCCGGGAGACTTGACCGAGCCCAGCTGGTGGGGGTTGGGCGGGGGTGGGGATTGGGGCAAGGAAAGGGGCAGGGGGCGAGGTGGCGATGCAGGCTGGAGGCCGGGTCGGAGCGGTGGGGCGTGGAGGTGGGGGCGGGGCGGGGCTGGAGGCAGGGGGCGGGGTCGGAGGTGGGAGCCGAGGAGAGGTCTGGGTGCAGGTTGAGAGGACGAGCCGTGGTCCCGCTTCCGAGGTCCCGCGGGCTGCTGGCCGGCCCCTCAGCCCTGCCTGGACGGGGATGAGCGCAGACGCTCGCTGTGGGTTCGGCCTGGTCGGCAGCCCGGAGGCCACCCTGAGCCGCCTCCTCGGCCAGGACCCCGCTGCCTCCTGAGCGCCCCCCGTGCTAACTGCCACTGACCGTCTTGCACAGGGCGTTCCCAAATGGCCAGAAGCCCAGGAGGACATCTGTGCCCTGGAGGGGCAGTGTCGGCAGCACCAAAGTGTCCGCCGGGGCCAAGCTACAGATGTAAATGTCGGCTGTCTTCATCCTGGTGTGTCTGCAGAGGACGGGGAGGAAGAGGCTTCATTTGGCCACCTTGGCAGACCTGGCAGCGAAGGGCAAGGGGGCACCCTAAACTTTCCCTTGATGCTAAATTTTTGTGTTAACAGCAATTTGCTTGTCATTAAAACTTATATAAACCCGGACATTGGCCCCTCTGCCTGTGCCCAAGCACTGCAACCGAGCTGGCCCTGGATGCCCCTGCGAAGCCCCTCTCTCTGACAGGGTTGTCTGCCCGACAGTCAGCCTGGGTAGAACCGGGCCCACGCAGGAGCCAGGAGGATATCAGAATCTCAGGGCTGCCAAAGGAAGCAGTTCTATGCATCTGTCATCAAACTCCCTTGGATCCGCCCAAGGAACGAGAAAGGAGCTAGAGCGGGGGGAGGTGGGAGTGAGGAGAACCCATAGCCCACTGTGGGGAAGCACCCACCCACTGGATCCACAGGAACCTCTGGCTACAGGGGTGGGGAGTGCAGTGCTTGATTGTTTGGGGAGAAACTTTGTGCTGAAGCAAAGAAGACAGGCCCCCGGCACGTCATGAACTAGTCGACCCCTTCCCAAAGTGGGACAGTCTGCCAAGCACAGAGCCAGGTGGAGAGCACAGAGCAGGTTGGAGGACGAATCTACTTACACCCCACGTGCTAATCCCAGAGAATTTACCCCAATGGCCCCCCAAAGAGTCAGAAACACCTGTTGCAAGCAGAGCGCCCTGACCAGCGTGCAGGGGGTTATTCTGACCCTCCGTCACGGCCCCTGGAGACAGTTCAGGGCTGGTTACGTGCAGGGGAAATCACACTGTGTCCACATGCATAGATACATGGAGACACATGTTACACCAGCACAAATGCACATGTCTTTCAGCCTTGGCACAAAAATGCTGCAGCCATAGTGGCTCTGGTCCTCAGAGCCTCCCGCTGCTGGCAGCACGGACAGAGCCCCGTCCTCCCCAAGAACGACCCCACAAGGCCGGGGTCCCCAAAGCAGGAGAGGCCAGTCCAGAGTCAGCACCTCCTCCTCTTTCCAGGTGCCTCCGCTCACCTGGCCAGCTCTGCAGCTCAGCCAGCAGGTAGAGGCAGCTCTCCCACTGCAGATGTCTCAGCGGCTTGTCTGCAGGGAGAATGCTTGCCAAGTCACCGAGCTGCAGCCTCCATCTGCAAACTGGGAGGGTACTTCTCTGGGTGGTCACAGCGGGCAGGGTCCCCACGGCTCAGATGGTCCTTGCAGCCTCCCTCAAGCAGGTCTGCCAGCCCCAGCTCTCCTTCCAACTCTGCATACGAAGCCGCCTCTGACTGGGAAGCTCAGGCTTCCCCCACAGATAACTGGAGGCTTGTAAATGAAGTAGGGCGTCAGTCACTGGGGGTGCAGGGCAGAACCTGTCCCAACTGGCATCCTTCCAAGGCCACCAAGACCCAAGCAGGACACAGGGTCCTGACAGCTGCACAGCCGCTGACCTCTGATGGAGTCTGAAAGGAGGGCTTTGAGGGACAGCCCGAGGGGGGCCCAGGCAACCCAGACAGAGAACCACAGAGCCCTCCCCACCCCACAGCTGAGACCAGGCACATGGGGCTGCTTCACAAATGACAGGGTGGCCTGCGGCGGTCCTCCTGACCACCTCGCAAACCTGAACGGCCATGTCTGCGGCACAACAGTTCATGTGTCCTGGAGGGAACAGGCTTGCTGAGAAGCCTCCTAAAGGAGTTCCACTCTCAGGGCGAGTCCCACTGCCCAGGGATGCCCACTGGACTCTCCAGGCAGCGCCAGGCCCATCCAGCTGCCCAGAGGAGACACTGCAAGGGTCCATGCAGACAGCACACAACACGAGGGGCACGTGGGAGGACTGTACAGCCGCTGTCATGCTTCCGGCTGTGTGCCTACCCGGAGAGGGTTGCAGCAGGGGAGAGGCCAGAATGGTCCATGAAGCTTGGCAGTGCCGGGGTGGCTCTGGCCGGGCATGCTCACCAGTGAGTCCTTGCGCCCCCTCCCCGCCCTCCACTAGGAGGGCAGCTTTAGTATGACCAGGGCCTCGAGGGCAGCCCTAATGCTCTGACCCGTCCCATGATGTCACCAGACCCTCCAAGGCCACAGGGTGGCCCGTGGAGGCTGGTGATGCGCAGCTGCACGTCAGCCTAGAGAGCGGTGACCTGGGTGAGCTCCGTGTTGGGTGTGGATGGGCTCTGCGGGCTGACAGGCACCATGGGCAGGTCCACGCCTAGTCATGCCGGCCGTGGCACCATCTCAGAAGTCTTGCGAGCATGAGCCACATCCTTGGCGATGCTGCGCACGCGGTCTGACACCTGCATCTCCCGGCGCAGGGTGGGCGTGCAGCAGAACTTGCGGAAGCAGGCCTTGAAGTTCTCGTCCAGGAAGGCGTAGAGGATGGGGTTGAGGCAGCTGTTGACATAGCCAAGGGCCGTGCAGAAACGCAGGATGGCCACCACGGTCTCACTGCCTGGCTGCACGCCCAGCCCTTGGACCAGCACAAAGACCTGGACGGGCGTCCAGCAGCCCACGAACACAGCCACCACCACCAGCACCAGCCGCGTGATGCGCCGCAGGTTCCGGTCCTTCTCACGGGAGCCTGAGAGCAGGCGGACGCCTCGCAGCCGCCGGATCATCAGGCTGTAGCAGACAGAGATGATGAGCACAGGCATGACGAAGGAGAAGAGGAAGATGCAGATGGCAAACACGGGGCCCCAGTAGTCCTGCGGGGTGGGGATCTCCACCAGACACTCAATCTCTGCGAGGAGAGAAGCAGGGTCAGGGCAGGTGGGCAGGTGGGCAGGGAGAGAGCCACCCAGAGCCCGGGGAGCGTGGCACTGGGGAGGAGGGTCCCCCGCACTGACCTTCAGCCTCAACCTGTGCCGAGCCCATGATGGCAACGGGAACGCCGACAACAGAGGCCAGGGCCCAGATGGCCACATTGACAGCCTGGGCCTTGCTGGATGTCCGGACGTCAAGGGCACGGATGGGGTGGCAGATGGCTATGTAGCGGTCCACGCTCATGGCAGTCAGCGTGAAGGTGCTGGTGAACATGTTGTAATAGTCAATGGCGATGACCGTCTTGCACAGGGCATTCCCAAATGGCCAGAAGCCCAGGAGGACATCTGTGCCCTGGAAGGGCAGGGTCAGCAGCACCAGAGTGTCCGCCAGGGCCAAGTTAAAGATGTAAATGTTGGTAGCTGTCTTCATCTTGGTGTGTCTGCAGAGAGGACGGGGAGGAAGAGGCTTCATTTGGCCACCTTGGCAGACCTG